>NC_080420.1:118719718-119048718 GCF_029873635.1 Malania oleifera
GCTGTTATGGGCCACTATAGATTGCTATATACTGCTAAGTTGTCAGACTAGCTATCAATGACTAAAGTAGATTTTGAGTCACTTCTTTTTTTCATTTTTTTTCACCTTTTCCCTGTATTAAAGCTTAAGAGCTCAATTTTAAATTTTCTTTTTAGTTAGTAATTTTTTTTTTTTTTTAAGTTTCATTTTAAGGTTTATTTACTTTACTTTTTAGTAATGTGTTTCTTTAATGACTAGTATTCAATTTAACCTGTATCATTTTCTCTCATCTCAATAGCATATGCATGCAGCACACATATTTGCATATTTTAATGGAAAGATGAATTTCTTCAAACACTAAGATGATTTCATGGAAATTTAAAATCCTGGTTAGTGGTTTTGATTTTAACTTCACAAATGATTTAGATATTGTTTTATGCTTCCGTGGTTCACTGAGGTGTGTTAGCTGACCATCACTTTTCTTAATAACTTTTAGATTCTGAGTTATAGTACATGAGTTACCTTAGGTGCATTTGAGAGAATGGTGTATGAGTTTCCTTAGGTGTGTTTTGCGCATGGTTTGTTTTTTATTATCAGTTGTTTGAGGAGTAGGGATCTTTGATTCATTGATTGATTTCTAGAGATAAATTCTTATGCTTTTCTTGGTCTGAGAATTGTAGTCTTTTGGTATTTCCTTTTGTTGGCTCATTGTTTAGTTGAAAATCTGAGGTTTTGAATATTCTTGGAGACTGGATTTGTGAATTTGTAAATGGAGATTAGCCCTTATTATTTGTGGTTTTTGAAAATTTGGCAGTGCATGCATGTTGGGTTAGGACTTGGGCCCTCCGTATGTGCAGGGTTGTTACTGTCCTAGCTATTTATGAGCTGGGAAGCATATGTTCAAAAATCTGCGCATAATAGCCATATTGACCAATATATAATGGTATGGGTGGCTTCCAAGACCGTTGCTATATCTTGGAGGTCCTAGTCACAACTCACAACTGTATAAGACATACAAGTCTGTTGCAAATTGCTATGGTCCACTGTAGACTGCTACATGCCGCAGCATTGTTAGGCTAGCTATGAATGACTAAGATAGATCTTTGAGTGACTTTAATTTTTTCATTTTTTTTTTTAAACTTTTTTTCCCTATATTAGAACTGAAGAACTCAATTTTATGTTGGTTTGTTGTAATCAGTAATTTTAAAAAAAATGATTTTAAGGTTTATTTACTTTGACTTTTAGTATGTATTTCTTTAACAGCTAGCATTCAATTAAACCTATATCATTTTCTCTTTTTAAAATAACATACATAAGCAACATATATATTGCATATTTTATGTTCCTTCAATTTTAATTTTTATATTTTTCTTACACCAAATTTGGAGATGAAAAAACATTATGTTTGCATTTATTTTTGTTCTTGTTTGAAATATGGACATTCTATATTTTATTTTTCATTATATTTATGATTTCTTAGTTTAAATTTCACTCTTATTCAGTAAGGTAGTGAACTGTATTGCATTCTTTAAAATTTACTGAAAATCATTTAAAGCATTAGTAAATAGGATTTTAGGGGTCATAATATATGAATCTGTATATTTTAACTAGTTTACTAATGCAAAAAATGAATTCACTGATGGAGCATCCATTATTCATTTCACGACATCTCGAAATAGGTGCATTTTTTTGTAAATGTGGCAAATTGCTGTAGTCGATGTGGATGTCTAGGCTCCATTATTTTCTGTAAATCCATGTCTTTAATGATTGGTTTTGTTGAATGTTTAATTTGATTCTTTGTCATTGAAGTAGATTTTTATTTCATATTCGGTCTTTTAATTTGATGTGACAAAATTAAGTGAAGCAAGGACTCCAAAATTGGAAATTGACAGTTCATGCACCAGACTTGAACAAGCACAACTCATGCCAGGCCCTAGCCTGGTGTAATAAGACAAGCATTTTCTGATAATTCTCTCCTAAATTTAGATTACCCTTGTCATCCTTATATCAAAAAATATCAAAACTGAAATTTCCTTCATAGTTTGGTCTCCCTGTGATTGCATAATCTATTATTTATATATTTATATTTTTGGGACCATGCAGCAACAGGAAAAGCTACAGCCAACGCCAGAAGCTAGCTGCTATTCAGCGAACTGCTCGGAAACTGGAAACTAGGATGAGCCATAAGTCTTCTGTTGATCAAGGAAATAGGAGAAGACGTGGGAGATGAATGTAACTTTTTGTATGTGAATAATAATATAATCTGTTGTGATAATTTATATGTTTGTCAAGATTTTGCTATTCAAATGTGAATTCATGCCCCCTTACCCCTTCATCTTTTTCCCTTTTTATTAATGGAGGACTGTCTTTTCCAGATGTTTTAGCTTTCATTTCCACATACAGATTCAACTTAGGGTGTGTTTGGATGTGTTATGGTTGTCAGTCTTGAAAAAAATTATGGCTGCTAAGGTTTTGCAGCCCACCCACAAAACTGAGATGACACTGCCTTGTTTTTACCTCTTTCCCGAGGTTCGACCACTTCAATCCTAAAATGAAATGGATATTGTTCATCAAGAGGCATAGAAGTTTGTTGAAAAAGACTCCCCATCTTTATTTTTTGGTCCCCTTCTTACCATATGCATATCATTTGCTTAAATTTTCTGAGGAAAAATATGTGCTCAAGAGCCTCGGCTATGCTTTTTTCTCCTCCATGATTCACTTGCTTTTCAATCATGGGCCTCAGTAGCTGCTGATGGAAACTTGAAACTAATCAGGAGATTTCCATCTTAAGATTTAGGTTTGTATGAATTTAAACAAAAGAGAATATAAAATTATAGAGTTTCATTAAAATTTATACATTCAAATTCAAAAATATGAAATTCATACTTGAACATAGCAAAGCATGCTTTAGCATCTTTAAACCCTCTTCAGCATTTGCCTCCAATGTCTGGGGAAATTGAACATGGTATCCACCGTAAGAGTGTATGAAAAAATATTGTAGTTCAACTTCATAGCTTAGACCATTTTCTCTGTACTTACAGCACACGTCATCCAAGTTATATGCTATAAACCTAGCTTAAGATTGAATGCACTAACAAGTCTTTGCCCAGATGATTATTATCCAAAAAAAATGGATGCCACTTCATATGCAAAAAAAATACACTTTCATCAGAAAACAAGAGGCGGGTTCACCCTGAATTAGTAATTGCAAATGGATCACTAGTTAGCAGATACATAAGTAGCCAAAAGGCCATCCAAAATGAAAAAACAAAATCTCCAATCCTGCATGCGAGAAGAGTGTGTGTGATATTTGCTAATCTACAAATTTTTTTGTACTTTCCATTGCAATTAACTCATCAGCAAGCTTCAATGGCTCCATAAATTTGGTTCTGGGTGGAATAAGAAGGCTTCCCTATTATGATGCCCATCCATTGACAGATTCAAACTCCACTACAACTTGAGGAAGCTCTCTCCCCCTTGAGCAGCAAGAAATCATCAAATAAACCCTTTCCACTAATTAGACCTTCCCAGCTTTAGGGAGCTGTTCAAGCAAAACCCAGAATGGAAGATCAGATTATTTTACTGAATTTTCACTTCAGTTAAATGAAAACAAGAAAGAGAAGGAGAAATTCCAACACCAGTAGATGTCATGAATCACAGTACAATCAACAGTATACCAAGCCAGAAGAAAATAAAAAATTGTGTGCACACCTTCTTGAAATTCATCTTAGATGTGTTCGATCCACTTGATGACGGCTTATTTTCAACAGGTTTCAATATCTCAAACGAACAAACTAGAGCTTCATCAACACTCAACAATGCACCTGCATTGTCAAATTCCCCACCATAGTTTGGAGCTGAAAATATTGTGACCAATCTTCGTTTAGCAAAGAATTCATATCCATCCTCCACTACCTGCAGTTTAGCAGAAAAAAAAAATCATAATTTGGTCCACCTGGATGCATTATACTTTTACACAGAAGGGACAGTAGAAGTGCCAACAATACAATAAAAGGTTCAACTGATGATTTTTTCTTTCTTTTTCTTGTTTTTGGTGCCACACTCACTGCAGGGAGTTTACCTCAATATTTACCATTGTCAATATTGTACTGATCAGTATAACGCTTGCAGCATTTTTTATTTTGGTAAAATAACAAATATTACTAAAATTACATTGATATGGGATTCTTTACAACAGGCAGGCTTAAAAGAGCTCATATTCTACGCAGAGAAGGAAGAATAGTTATTAAAAAATTCTGCCAGATCAGTGAGAAGTTGGTTACCTGATGACCTCGGCAAATGAGGTCGAGATCATTCTTATCCAAAAACTCAGCAACCCTATCAGGTCCAAAAGTACACGAAACACCTCTATCACTTTCTGACCATCCCTCAGCCCTTGGATCAGGATCAGACCAGAGCAGATCGCATAGAAGACCACTATCAGGAACATCAGTGGGCCTCTGGATTTCCTTTATTTGATCCAAACTTTGCAACTCTGGAGACAAACCCCCATGCATACAAAGTATCTTTCCATCAATGAGAGCAGCCACCGGCAAACAATTAAAGCAGTCTGTGAATATCTTCCAAAGACGAACATTAAACCTCCTTTTACACTCATCATAAAAACCGTAGATCCGATTGATTTTTGCATCTTCATGGTTTCCCCGTAATAAGAAAATTTTGTTGGGATATCTAATTTTGTAGGCCAGGAGCAAACAAATGGTCTCCAAACTTTGCTTGCCTCTATCTACATAATCCCCAAGAAAGAGGTAGTTTGCTGCAGGCGGGTAGCCACCATATTCAAAGAGTCTCAAAAGATCTTGGTATTGTCCATGTATATCACCTGCAAAGGGCCTCCAATATTAGAAAGACGCAATAGCATAATAATAATAAATAAATTAATAAATAAATAAGAACAACTGCATGCTGTGATAATGCAGCAAACAAAGTATAGCACAGGGGAGCAAATCTAGCCCACTGCATTTCTGGCCTGTGCAAATGAGCTGAAGTGGCCACAGATAAGAGTTCAAATTCATATTAATTCAAAAGGTGAAACCAACACTACAGAGTAAGGATAATCAAGTCATGTTCTCTCCTTTTCAGTGGGTTTGTGCAAAGCAAGACGCTAATAGAACCTCCAAAATTGCCAAGATCCACCATCCAAGCATTAAAAAACTGTGCAAGACGGAACCTTGTCTAGTTCAAGCAGGATCTCAGTGTTTATATAAATAATTTCCTGGCAATAAATATCAGAGCTCTACATGTCAATCTCACAGCCATCTATCCCTCATAGCTGCAAAGGGAAGTATCTGATATAGTAAATAAGCTTGAAAATGTAATAAAAAAATTAAGTTTCAGAACATTTGAAAGGGGAACAAGAATGCAGGGACAGAGTTCTCATTTAGAATCCTTGTCCAAGTGGCAACACTGTTGGTTAGAGTCGGATGCTTCACTGAAACATTCTGCAGGGAAAACCAGATTTCCCTCTTGTTCTGCAACACATAGCTGCCAGAAAACACTAGTCGCCCAGCAAACCATAAATTGGTGCATATGTTCCAAGACATTGGACAATACTGTTCTGGAACACAAAATTAACAATCATAGGTTTAAAATTTAATATTTTCAATATGAAATTTTTAGTATTAATAACAAAGCACTGTCTCATTATAATTTATCTTTCGATCACTACTGATCTCCCACCAAAGGAATGTATTTTAAATTTAGAAACGCCAGAACATTTTCTCCCTTACATGTGTCTTGTTATTACAAATATTCACCTATATTATCTATATAAGTATACCTCTAATGTACCAGATTTTTGGAGCATGTGCGAGACCATGATTCTGTTCCTATTCCATGAATTAGGACATTCTGTTGAAGGAAAATATGACCAGTATAAAGCAAAATCAGATAGGGGTTCTCACTCAATTCCTAAATACATGAATATAACTTCTACATTTTGAATTGTGTTATTCAACATAAGTCAATTAATACAATCCAAAATCCTACTACCTTTATGAGGTCAGTCTGCAATAACAAAGAAAAGTGATTTCAAGTTCCCAAAATCCTTGTATAGCAAATAATACTATTATTTCTGCAAAGAAACCAATCTTAACCTAATTACACTCAAAATTAACTATTAAACCCATAATCTACAGCAGTAAACACTTCAATCCAATGAAAGCAGCATGTACATTCGCACAACCAAACATACAATGAACATGAATCTCGAACTTCTGCAGACCCATAAACAAGTTCTTCTCCAAGAACAACTTGAAGCAAC
The DNA here is from genome assembly GCF_029873635.1 of Malania oleifera. Classification (NCBI taxonomy): domain Eukaryota; kingdom Viridiplantae; phylum Streptophyta; class Magnoliopsida; order Santalales; family Ximeniaceae; genus Malania; species Malania oleifera. The sequence goes on from NC_080420.1 coordinate 118,725,981, forward strand.
CATCTCAGCTCCGCGTGAAAAAAAATAAATACATAGAATAAAATAAAGCAAAACATAACATAACAAAACAAACCAAATAAACCATCGGATGCTAAAAAAGATAATAAAAAAAATGTAACCTCATAATTTCATGATTTCGCGCACAAAATTCTACCGATCAATAAGTCCTACAAACTCAATCTTTATATCAGAAACCAGAGTCAGTACCACAAACCTTCAATTTTCTTTCACTTCCCTCGATTTTCTCGATAACCTAGAAAAAACATCAATAATCCGTCCAAACCCACATAAAATCTTAACCCATCTACCCAGAATCACACAAAAACAAATCATACTCCGTAAAGAGAGAGAGAGAGAGGAGAAAGAGAGAGAGGGTTTTGCTTACCGCAGATCCGAATGGGTGCGTGGAGGTTGAGGAGGTTGGGCTGAGAGAGAAAGATATGGCGGGCGTTGACGCAGAGCTGGCGGATCTCAGCTTCCATGAGCTGTACCTGCTTGCCCCCTCCTTTCCCCTCCAACAGCCGCCGAATTATGTCGTCCAGGACGACGACGTCCATCATCCCCTCAATTGTCATCATCCTCGCCGTGCGTCCTCCCCTCAATCGCGCCTTCAATTCCTTCCGCAGAGAGAACCGCCAGAGAGAGAAAATTCTAGAGAGAGAAAGCTACGAACTTCATCTGTATGAAGAAACGAGAAGAAGAATCGTGCTATTTATCTTTCCTGTCATTTTCCACTATCAATTTCAAATTCTGATCGCAATTTTTCATTACTTTATTGCAGTTATAATGCGTGGGCTGCTAGATCGTTTCTTACCTGAATCTCTCTCTCTCTCTCTCTCTCTCTCCTCTCCTGTCTGCCAACTGCCAAGAAGATTCAATACGGTTGAAACCTTCAACGCCCTTGGACTAGATGGCGCGGACTTGTACCCGGCGCACGATAGCACAACCCAGCGGCTCTTGGCTATATGGAGCGGATAGACATCGGAACGTGGTAGCAAAAGAGTGCGTCTTTGACTACGTTGCGCGAACAACTTGACCCCGGTGCATGGTAGCATAATAAACACGTGGAGACTTGTGGAGTGCTGGTCATGGGAATTGCTTTATATATATATATTTCATGTATTTGTCATTGTAAGTTTAATTACTATATATTTTTCATCATTTTTTTATCATATAAACATTGAAATTTTGGACACATAAAATGTAATAAAGGTGTTTATAAATTATGATTACTTGTGTATAATTTTTTTTGGATTACGCACCGGGTATCTACGTGTCCGTTTTATGATCCACGTGACTAATCCTGCACTCCTTGAAGTTGACCCCACAACTCCAAAGGGAGGGTAAATTCAGGAGTTCAAGGGCGGAAATGAGTTAAGGAGGGTTTGAACACCTGACCTCATGAGAAGCACTCTCGTAGCCCACACTACCACCTAAACCACACCCCGAGGGTATTGCTTGTGTATAATTGATAATATATATGATTGATTTTATGCATAATTTAGTTTAGAAGTGTTAGTAGTTAAAGTAATTATTATAATGGTTAGCCTATTATGTTATAAATCTCATTATCAATGATCCAAAAAAAATAAAAGTTAAAAAATTTACTTTTATATGATTATATTTTTTCTCAAAAGTGGTTTAGACCCACTTAATAAAACTAAAGAATTGTAATTATCAATATTTTATACCTTCAAAATTAAAAGATTTTATTAGCACAACAAGCTCCAAAGTACAATTATTTAATTTATAATTTTAAAATATAAATAAATCGAACTAACTCATCTAATTCTATTGCAAAAATTGCTGCATAACTTGATTTGATGGTAATGTATTTGAATTTGAGTCAAGTTCAAAGAGAAACAAAAATTGAAAATAAAAACCAAAAGTTAGAAACAAAAACTAAAAACTAGAAATTAGGAACATGTTTGGTTAACATGGACAAAACTAATACAAATAAAAAATATTTATTTTTTTTAAAATCAAATAATATTATAAAAATATGATTAACATAATAAAATTACAAATTATACATATTAAAAAATTACTAAAATAAAAAAATTCTATTTTCAAATTTTACTTTACAGTAAAAATTGTATTGAATATGACAATTTAAAAATAATAAAAACATTTTGTAATTGGCTTTATTACTATTTTTTGAAATCTATATAAAATTTTATTTTAATTATATTTAAATTCATATGATTATTTAATTTTATTACCAATTTAAAAGTGTATAGAATGAATAATTTAATCTAAAAAAACTATTTCTGGATATTAAAATTTCAAAACAACTTAAAACCATAAAATTTGATTTTCAGTATTTTGGCAAGTAGTTGAAAATAGAAACAGGAAACTTACAACATAAATAAACATGTTTTTTTATAATCTATTTCTTCACTAGAAAGAAACAAAAAAAGAAAATATAAAACAACTATGTCAAACAAACCCTTAATGAATCATTTGATTGTCCAACTCATAAACCTTATTAAAATTTTTAATTTTATATCCTTTTTATTGTATATTTGATAATATATATTACTTGTTTTTAATATTATATATTAAGCATTATTTTTATTTTTTTTACTAAAAGAGGACAGCACTTCCATTTATTTATTAATAAACCCTCATTTTTGGTAGAATAATACCGTGGTTACAAGATAAGCAAAAGGGAGATTACAGAAAAATAAAATAAAATCCTCCTAGAAACAACACCAGCAACTAACCAAACTAAGACAACAAACTAAACAAGACTAACAAAGAAAATAAAAACACAAAAACAATCATAAACAAATCAAAATTCACCAAACATAAACTCGAGGGTTGAACTAACGACGAATAGAAGTGAGACCCCACATATCCATTCAAAAAATACTTTTAAGCATCATTGATATATAGTTAATATTATTTTATAACCAAATCAACTTTAATAGAATCAAACTCGATTTTCAAAAATTTGTGATTTAAATTTATAGCCAAGTTGAGATGAAATCGACAAAGTTCAAGTCAACTTATAAATTTAAAATTTTCAAGAGCCCAATTGAGTTATAACCATGTAATCAAAGATAAATGAAAAATCCACAACAAAAGACATGACGATCCTCGAGCTTATGAGGGTGAGTTTGAATTCATCATCCATAATAATACACAAATCACTAATTTGAAGCATTAGCATTTACCCACCATTATCTTCAGCAGTTTACCTACCATCTAACACCTGGGAAGGATTTGTTTGGTCAAGTTTTTCTTTTTTCTGTTTGTGTTCAAAATTAATGCGGTAGCAGTGTTCCCAAACAACCGTTTGGTGGAAGGAAATGTATTCACCTAACCCATAAGGTCCAAGGAACATAGCAAAAAAATACATCATCAGTCTCCAGACCAGACAAACACTAATGCATACATGCATGCATACATACATAAACAGACATACATATAACATGCATACAATCGTGATACATAAGAAAAATGGCGTTTTAATGATTGAATGCAAGAATGGAGATTTCAAGAAGAGAGTCAATAGGGCATCATGATGCACAACTTAAAGCAGGGTAGAACTGCTAGCAAAGGAAAAAAAACAGGGCAGAACTGATTTCCATTCTGTAGAATTTTGGAGAAGCAGAAACTGAATTAAAAAATAATGGGGAGAAAAGATTTTCTGGGCAGGTATGAGCATATAATTTTTCCTATCAAGCCAAAAATGGAAGCAATCGGGTGGGTTCGGGGAAAAAAAGAAATCACTGTTCAACATACCAGCAGAAGTTCTTCAGAAAGTCATTTCTGTCATGACTTGGAAGAACTATCGCGCATTAAACTGCACACCAACCAAATGTTTCATCTTGTTCAGATATCTTACAGGAAATTACAATGCATTGTGGGAAAATCTATTCGTAATATGCATTCAACCAATTTTGCATTTCCCATTTGAGAACCTACTGAACTTTCTTTGATTAATTGCATTTTTATGCGAAAAAAGAATTCCAAACAGCCAGGAAAAAATTAATATATATATAAATAAAAAAAAAAAGATTTAAGGTTCGCATGCAACACCCCCTCCTCAAGCATATAAACACGTACAAACTCACACACATGACTCAGTCAGCAATCACTCATTCATAAAACCACCTCTTTCAGAAGTAGAAGTCAAATGTCATTATTCAAACTTCAAGCATAATAATTCTATTAAAAAGGTTTCTTTCAAAAAAATCGCAAGCAGTTACAGATAAGAATACCTGAAAAATTCATGAAAATAATATAAGCTCACGATCAATTAAGATGCAGTACAACAATGCCAACCATGGGAACTAAGTAGTCCATGTTGGTTTTTGTTGGAAGGGATTTGTGAAAATTCCCCTGCATCAACTACCATATCTCAAGTATCGGAATTTTATAGCCCAAACTCCACCTACCCAAGTACAAGTCAATGACTCTGCAATTGCTATAGTTTGTGTTAGTGTGAAATGTGAATTCCAAGATCAACTAGTCATGCAAGGCTCAACTCTGACTTGGGACTAGTTAAATACTTTAATCAATGCGATATGGGACAGCACAACTTCTTGGAAAAACTTGCACACGAACTGATTAGAAGAAGAAGACTATTCAGTTAACACTGCATTACAGTTTCAACGTCATTTTTTCCCTAAAAGAATAAATTATTTCAAAAGCCCTACCAGAAATCATTCTACCCCAAAGTTGCTCCAAAACAAAAACAAACTCATAAGAAACTGCAAATCTAGCTATTATGCATGCATATTGTTCATTAAATTGTACAGTTGAAGCCAGACCTTTCAGATAGGGCTACCACCTCCAGAATTCCAAAATTAATGACATGTATTAACAGAAAAATCCATAGGTGCAAGAACGATACAGTCACAAGGAAATTATCAAATCATCATTGAACCAATCTAATTTCTCAGCCCACACCACAAATTGAGGCAGTTAACCTCATGGATAAGTCAAGCTGATTAAGTCCTTTGATTCAGTTCATGGTATACCTTCTGCAGTCCTTACCATAATTATTTGCAGATCACAATTTAAAATCAGAGACTGAGACTTCAAAAAATATATATAAATAAATGAAAAAAGTTTAAATGAAAATATATGTGAAGTTCAAATGATAAACAAACAATTACACATGATAAGCACAAGCAAGTGAGAAGCAATGGTTTAAATTTGTCCCAGTATTTTCAAATCCAGAGCTCCCATTGCATTGATGTGCAAGGCTAATGCCTTAATGGATTGCTCAAATTTAGTTGATCATTAGGGAAAAAAACAGTTCAATTTCCTACTTAGATGGACCATACACAATCAATAAGTACTCTCCATGCATTTCTAAGCTGCAACACTCATGTATGTGCTTTTTTTTTTTGTGTAAAATCTATCACACGGTGGTTTTGTACATGCCAGTGGTAAACAAAAACATGTGAGAAGTTATATTTCAAAATTGCCTCGGTAATCTAAAAAACTAAGCTTCATCTAGCTAATGTGCAGAACTCAGGAAAAATAAGAAATGCAATGTTTATTAAGAAAATAAATGCGACACAAGCGTATGTGACATTTCTTGGTTTAAAATCCATTCAACAAAAGTTTTAAGAAGTTTATAGATGCTATCAAGACAAAATGTCGTCACTTGTCATACCATAAAAAATTACATGTAAACCAGTTATAAAGGAAACAGAAAACTATTCATCACAAGAAAAGCATCACAAGATCAAATCACAAGTGAGGGCAGCTCATGATTTGTTAGAATTTATTAAATGTGAAAAAATCAATTAACTTCAACAAATGATGGAGTGCCACATCACTTTTAAAATTTTCTTCTGATGATTTTCTTGTGATAGAAAGCAAAACTTAAAAAAAACAGGCCACCCAGTATAGCAGATCAATCCTTTTAAATAGTTATACATTGAAGTGAATGTTATCGAAGCTATGCACCACGGAAATATGTTTGGCACTTTACAATCCTAAGAAGCATGCAATTAAATAGTTTCAACTAAGCTATGGTTGTGCATGGGGCAAACATAGGCAACAGAGTTCACCGTACTGGTCATGGAACGAAATGTGATCTAGTACACCTAAATAGCAGTAAGCAAACAACCAGTAAAGCAGGTCAATAAATGCATTTATTTCGCATGAATTTGTGCCATTAATGGTATCTAACAAATAGGTTCATTATTTCACCCTCAAGAAAAAGATTTGATACTTCTAATTGATGCCGTAGGTGTGTGCATGGTCAACATAAGCAACAAAGGTAACAGGGCTAATGGTACAAGTTAGGGATCAGAACTTTCTTGTGATCATCAGCACACAGCAGAGAAAATTGTCACCAGACTACACTTTTAGTTTCTTTAGAGACTAGAGAATTGCATTTATATAACCATTTGGAGAGGAGAGCACAATTTTGGTAAACCCACCAATCCTTCAGATGTATGCCCCTCACAGAAAGTAGATCATAAGGGCATAATCCAATAATTCAAACCAATGATTGCAACCAACAAGTTCATGGACACCAATTTCCATTGACACATCCACACTGAAGGGTGTCGTAACTCATAACAACACACCTAGAAATAGGAACCCATAAGAAATCTATAATTTATCATGAAATCACTTCCCAAATTTGAGTTTCATTTAGATGGGATCCACGAATTAATTTTGCCTTTCTATCAGCTATTCTAGGATCACTACTACATCCTCATACAAACAGGCTGCAAGCTTGCCCCAGGTTATGCTGAAAAGGTAGCCCTAAGCAGATCTCAATCCCCATGACAATGCACAGGCACATGTAGGGGTAAGTCACTTAGTTAGAGAAGGTAGCTCCTATTAGTGAGGCTCAGTTAAATTAAACTCTTTAACATGGATCATTATTTGCTCGAATTTTAAGCACACAGGATTCTATTGCCGGGCATATGGCTGATGAAAGATAATCAGTTAACCTTAGAATGTCCCAAGGGCTAGCGAAAGCCACAAAATCAATGGATAATTCTACCATGTTATGTTTAACATTGCCCATGGACTTGGCTAGCTCATCGCCAATATCTTGCTGCAATGAACTACAACATTTTGTTATTATTATTTGAATCATGAACTATAAGATTATGCATCTTAACAACTAACATTTGATTAAGGTTTCAGATGCAATTTATCTGTATCTAGAAAAGCTGGATGCAAAGAATACACACAAAATTTGCATTGGGGCAAGTGTTTTCAAAAAATCATTTTTTCAAAACATAAACACCCCTAAAAATTATAGGTTTTGAGGAAACAATTTTAAGGTGTTTCCTATGTTCTCAAATACAATTTTTCAAATAATACAGAAACACAGAGTACCGGGTATAACTGTGTTGGCCTAACATGACTTTCGAATCTCGTTTGATGATAACAAATGAAGGATGATTTAACATATTATTGTTAAGTGATGATATTTCAGGAATGCTTGAATGATAAACTTCAAAAGATAAAAGGAAATGCAAGTTCAAGATCACCAAGGACCATAAAGTCACACTTATCTTCAAAGTGATCCAAAGGAAGCTCAAGTGAACTAAAATGATCAAAAGCATGTGGAAGCCTAAAGTTGCCTCAAGCTCAAAGTCTAAGAGGACTCGAAGCAAAGACTCATATGAAGACTTCAAAGCTTAAGAGTGTTTAAGGCTTTAGGATGAATCTATGCAAGTACTTCATGCTAAATATCATATGGAAATGTTTTGAAGCTCATTAGAGTTTGTCTTGGACTTAGAGATCTTGATTTAAAACCCCGGAAAATCATTTTATAAGTAACAAAGCAAGAGAGCCAAATGATTTTGAAAAATAACCTGAAAATCAGAATTTTTAACTGTTCAGGCGACTGAAGAATAACCTCAAGCGCCTGAAGATTTTCCCCAGGCGACTGAAGAATAAGTTCAGGAGCTTGAAGATTTTCCTGATGAATTTCTAAAGAGGCAGTGTAGGCTTAGGCGACTGACCCTTGTCACCTCAAGCGTCTGACCCTGTTTGCAGTTAAAATTTCACTGTTTTAATGAACCTCAGGCGATCGACCTCAAGACTTCAGGCGCCTGAACACTGTTAACGGCTATATTTTTTAAAAGTTTTAAAATTCAAAATTAAGTTTCTTGTGCCCACACTCCAAGTAAACTTAGGCAACACGAATTAACCTTTTTGTGCCAAAAATATATGTTTTCACAAATCAAACACACACCAAGCAATTAAAAATCTGCTCTCAAGCTGAAAGCTCTCTTGTTCTCTCAAAGCTTTCTCTTGCTCACTCTTGCAATCTGAGAATTACTAAAATTCTGAGCTACTAATTATTCTTCTCTGAGCACTACAATCTGAATTGTTGATTCTTATCTAAGAGAAGTAATCCAGTGAAATTGTTCTTGAGCTTCAACTCTATTTCTTTCGATATTTGTTATTGAAGTATATAGTGCTTTCAATTGTACTAACCAGCTCTATCTGAGAGCATTCTTTGTACAAAAGAAATTGTTTCTTGTTTCTTATTTCTTTAATGGTTCAGGTGATTGGATCGTTGTAACCGAGCGTGGGGTATCACTTGGAGAGGGAGCTCCACCCTAAAGGAGGGTTGTAATCGGTTTGTTCCGCCCGCAAAGGAATGAGTTAGTGGAATCCACAGGTGGTCTTGCCTAAGGCGAGGACATAGGCTGGGGATAAATCGAACCTCGTAAAAAATCTCAGTCTCACTCTCTACCTTTTTCTATTTAAATTTCAACATATATAAATTGTGTTTCAAAGTGCTGGTTCGCTGAAAAACTGGGATTGAGAAGACCTTTTAATCTAAGAAAGTACGTTGGTTAATATTTTGCAGAAACCTTAAAGGAAGTACATTGATTAACCGCTTGCGGAAATCTTAATTAAAAGGAGTGCATAAAAATTCATTCATACAAGGATACAAACTGAAATTTGGAAAAACGCTGAAATGAGAAAGTGTTGCTAGCTTTCACAAAATTGGTTAAGTATTGTGATTGGTTGATTGTTTATTATTTGGTTTGAGATTGGTGTTGTGATTGTGGTTGATTTGTTTGAATATTTAAAATCAACAACTTCCTTGTGTGATTACTAAGTAAAAAGATGTAAATTTGTAATAACACTTAAAAGAATTTTTATAAACCCAATTCACCCCCCCTCTTGGGACAACACCTTGACTTTCAATTGGAATCAGAGCCTAGTTATAGCAAATCCTAATTAGAAGCTATATAGAGGTATCAATGGCACACCTAGGTGTATCCCCTTTTGCTAAAAATCAATCCTCTACTAAACCGCCTATCTTTTGTGGTTTAAATTATACATTTTAGAAACAAAGAATGAGGATATATATTCAAACCATGAATTGGAAAGCATGGAAGGTTGTCACACATGGTGACTACATTCCTACTAAACTAGTAGAAGGTAAAGAAGTCCCTAAAGAAGAAAAAGACTTGACCAACAATGATTATAAAATGAAGCAAGTTAACTCTAGAGTCATGAATGCACTATATTGCACTTTAGACGTTAATGAGTTTAATAGGGTCATGACATGTAAGTCAGCCAAAGAAATTTGGGACAAGTTAGAAGTAACCTATGAATGAACTATAGATGTTAGAGATAGTAGAATTGACATGCTCACAAGCGAGTATGAGGCTTTTAAGATAAACCTGGATGAAACCATCACTAGTATGTACACTAAGTTCACTCACATAATAAACTCCCTCAATGCCTTAAGAAAAAATTACTCAACTTATTAAATGATCCGAAAAATCCTTAGAGGACTACCACCAATTTAGGAACCTAAGGCCACTACCATTATGGAAGGAAGAAACTTGAAAAACACCTCCTTAGATGAATTAACAGGTTCTCTACTCACATATGAGATGACAATGAATGAAAGAAATTCAGAGAACAATATTAAAAACAAGAAATCAATAGCCCTTAAGGCTAGTAAAGAAAGTTCTAGTGATAAGGATGAAGAAAATGAATTAGACAATGAAGAATTAGCCTTTATCACTAAAAGACATGGAAAATTTTTCAGGAAGAATAGAAAATTCCCTCGAAAGTTTAAAGGATAAAAAACAAACAAAGAAGAAACAAACACAAAGCAAACTAAGAACGATCCACCGACATGTTATAATTGTAAGAAGGTTGGACACATTAAACCCGATTGTCCACAGTTGAAGAAGGGCAAGAAGAAGAAAAAGAAGGCAATGAAAGCTACGTGGGACGACACAAACTCAAACGAATTGGAAGATGAATCAAATGAACAAGAAGTTGCCAACATGTGCTTTATGGCACACAATGCTGAGGTATTCTTTAGGACTACTCCATCAAAGGAAAAATGGTACTTGGACAGCGGGTGTTCAAGGCATATGACAGGACATAGAATAAAGTTCACGCCTCTAGTTCAAAAAGATGGAGGCAATGTGACATTCGGTGACAATGCCAAAGGTAAAATCGTCGGAATAGGTAAAATTGGTAAAGAACCCTCACTTACTATTTGATGATGTTTTGTTAGTTGATGGATTAAAACATAACCTTTTAGCATTAGTCAACTTGGTGACAAAGGTCTTGAAAACCTTTTAGCATTAGTCAACTTGGTGACAAAGGTCTTGACATAATCTTTAAACAAGATAAGTGTATAGTTCAAAATCCTAGAAAACATAAAATTCTATTTACAACTCTTAGAGTAAATAATGTATATTGCATAAACCTTGAAAACTTGGTCTCTCAAGATGTAACATGCTTGGCTGCCATAAACGAAGCTAGTTGGCTTTGGCATAGAAGACTAAGACATGCAAGCATGGACCTATTATCAAACTTATCTAGAAATAACTTAGTTAAAGGTTTACCAAATAAAAAATTCATAAAAGATAAAATTTGTGATGCTTACCAACTTGGAAAACAAATCAAAACAAGTTTTAAAAAGAAGAAACATTTATCTACTAGTAGACCCTTAGAACTCATCCATTTAGATTTGTTTGGTCCTACTAAAACTCAAAGCATAGGAGGTAAGTAATATGCCTTTGTTATAGTTAATGACTACTCTAGGTTCACTTGGGTATTGTTTTAGCCTCCAAGGATGAAGCTTGTAATATGTTAATTAATCTATGCAAGAAACTTAAAGATGAAAAAAGATATAATGTTTCAAATATAAGAAGTGATCAAGGAAGAGAATAACAACAAAGATGTTAATAAATTTTGCAATGAATATGGAATTAATCATAATTTTTCAGCACCTAGAACTCCACAACAAAATGGAGTTGTTGAAGGAAAGAACAGAACTCTTCAAGAAATGGCTAGAACAATGTTAAATGAACATAATCTACCAAAATACTTTTGAACTGAAGCGGTAAACATTGCATGCTATGTAATAAATAGAGTTTCAATAAGATTAAATTTGAATAAAACTCCCTATGAACTTTGGAAAGGTAGAAGGCCTAACATCTCTTATTTCCATGTTTTTTGATGTAAATGCTATGCATTAAATGATAAAGATGATTTAGGCAAATTTGATGCAAAAGTTGATGAAGGAATATTCTTAGGGTATTCATTAAAAAGCAAAGCTTATAGAATATACAACAAAAGAACTCTTACTATCTTGGAATAAATTCATGTAACATTTGATGAAGAAAGTCTATTCAATAAACCAATAAAAATTGAAGAAGTTCAAAATACTCAAAAACCAAAGACTTAGACATAGCAGAAGCAAAAGAAGAAGAAAATGAAGAAAAATCAAATAATGATGCTGTTGAAAATACTGAATTACCAAAAGAATGGAAATATGTAAAAAATCATCCAAAAGATCAAATAATTGGAGAACCATCACAAGGTATAACTACAAGATCCTCTTTGAAAAATCTACGCAATCACTATGCTTTCGTATCTCAAGAAGAACCAAAAAATATTGAAAAAGCTTTAAGTGATGATTCATGGGTAATTGTCATGCAAGAAGAATTAAATCAATTTGAAAGAAGTAAAATATGGAAATTAGTTCCCAAACCGGATAATCATTCAATCATAGGAACTAATTTCTAAAAAAGGGTGAAAATGGAATAGTGGTAAGAAATAAAGCTAGACTTGTAGCTAAAGGATATAACCAAGAAGAAGGAATAGATTATGATGAAACATTTGCTCCCGTAGCTAGAATGAGAGCAATTAGAATGCTCTTAGCTTATGCAATTCATAAGGAATTTAAATTGTATCAAATGGATGTAAAGAGTACATTTTAAGGTTTCATTAATGAAGAGGTATATGTAGAACAACCACCGGCTTTGAAGACATACATAAACCTGAATATGTGTACAAGCTAACTAAGGCCTTATATGGTTTGAAACAAGCCCCTAGGGCTTGGCATGAAAGACTTAGTGGATTCCTACTAGATAAAGGGTTTTCTAGAGGTAAGGTTGATAGTACTTTGTTTATCAAATCTAAGAACGATGACATGCTCATAATCCAAATCTATGTAGATGATATTATTTTTGGTGCAACTAATGATAATCTATATAAGGAATTTGTCAAATGTATGCAAGAGGAATTTGAAATGAGCATGATGGGAGAATTGAACTACTTCTTAGGATTACAAATCAAACAAGCAAAAAATGGAACTTTTATAAGTCAATCCAAATACATAAAAGATATGCTTAAGAAATTCGATATGGAAAGTAGTAAACCCATAGATACCCCCATGAGCACTTCCATAAGCCTCGATAAAGATGAAAAAGGGAAACCGGTAGATATGAAATATTATAGAGGCATGATAGGAAGTTTGCTATACTTAACAGTTAGTAGGCCCGATATAATGTTTATTGTTTGCATGTGTGCACGTTTTCAATCAGCACCTAAAGAATCACATCAAATAGCTATAAAAAGAATTCTAAGGTACTTAATAGGAACAATCGATTTAGGACTTTGGTATCCTAAGGACACCGGATTCGAAATGATTAGCTATTCGGATGCCAATTATGCAGGGTGTACGATAGATAGAAAAAGTACAAGTGGGACTTCTCCTTTTCTAGGACGATCTCTAATGTCTTGGTTTTCCAAAAAACAAAACTCCGTAACCTTATCCACAACTGAGGCTGAGTATGTAGCAGCTGGGAGTTGTGCACAAACCTTGTATATGAAACAACAATTAAAGGACTATAATTTAGAATATTTCACCATACCAATTAAGTGTGATAACACAAGTGCAATAAACATCTCAAAAAATCCAATATCACACTCAAGAACAAAACACATTAGCATAAGACACCACTTTCTAAGACATCATGTTCAAAAAGTAGATATCATACTTGAATTTATAAACACAAATGACCAATGGGCGGATATTTTCACAAAACCTCTTTCTGAAGAAAGATTTATATCCATTAGAAGAGAACTTGGATTGTTACATAGCAGGAAAGTGATTTAGGTAGGGTTCATATTGAGCAAAATGAGAAAATTGAGAAATTAGGGACTTTAGGTGACTGAGCTTGGAAGCTCAAGCGACTGAGCACTGTATATTGAAGGTTCAAGCGCCTAAGCCAACAAACCTCAGGCGACTGAGGTGCTACTGCCGATTGAGATTTCAATTATGTAAATCTTTAGGCAACTGAACTTAATCTTCAGGCGCCTAAGGCCCTGAAGTCGTGGGATCTATATATTTAAAACGTGAAAACCCTAACTTCAGGCTACTGACTCCTGCTCCATCACTCACCCGAAGCTCCAACCTTTGGTCTCCCTTGCTTCCTCACTCAAAATCCATCGAATCACAGCCTCAAACTCCTCCTACACTCTTTCCCTCTAATTCTAGGGTTCCATTCTCCAAAAACACAATGATGCCTCATACTAAGACCACAACAAATCAAGGATCTTCTTCCTGAAGAGACGATAACAACATCGAACAATGGTTAGTCACTCCCCAATCTAAGCTTCGTTATCGTTCTACCATCCGTTCTACGAACCTAATCTTTGGTAAGGTGATTGACACCACCTTCTTCAATTCCGAATTTCTTGAAATATTGCCTATGTTTAGGAATATAGGTTGGAAAATTTTTGTTGTTTTTCAAGCCAAAGGCATGTATCCCAACTTAGTCAAAAAATTTTACGCTAACATGATTCATGGAGAGAATGTTCTAATCACTGAGGTTAGAGGCAAGAAAATTGTTTTGACTCCTCGAATCCTAGCTCCCATTTTGCATATCACCCAGGTGAATTCGAATGTCCCGCCTTTGCTAAAAGTTGGATTCTGGAGCAAGGTTTCACACCCGTAGAGTTTTTGCCTTTGATTATGGTAAAAGAGCCCGTATATTTTGGCCATCCACCTATGTACAAACAATTGAACCTCCAAGCCCAAATACTTCATAAAATCATATCCAACAACATCCCACCTAAGGCTGGCTCCTACGATCATCTTTCCTATGTCAATTGCTTTTTTCTATGGTGTTTACTGAAAGGAAAGAAACTTGATCTGTCTAACCTCATTTTGAAATGGATGTGGGCCAAGTTAGAGGCCACTCGTGTAACTCTTCCATATGGAGGTGTGTTAAACCTTATTTTTGCTCCACTTGATATGGTACACCTTCTAAGTTGTTCATCAAACGTACCCAATATGACCTCTTCACCTCCACAACCCTCAAGAAAATGGGCTATGAAAAGCACGATCAGGGTTGGTTCTTAAAAGGAGGAAGACCTGAGAGGCCAGCAGTTGTACCTCCTCCTCCTCCTCCAGCTCAAGACGAAGGACCTCTTGCTGATACGCCTTCTTGGTTCATTCCCTTTCATCATGAATTCTCCAACTTCAGCAGAGAAATGAGATCAGGACTTCAATCCCTCCGGGAGGATGTATCTTCACTTCACACTACCTGTTCGACTCAATGCCTCACTCGTATTGAGAAGTATTAGGCTAGCTCCTCTCGTGGTGTTTATCCTATGGACACTAATTCTGCTCCTCGGAGTGATGATGAAGAATCTAAGGCAGTGAAGAAAGTGATGAAGAAGAAGGTGATGAAGAGAAAGCTGATGATGATGCTGATGATAACTGATTTGTTCATCACTTTGTGTTGTATTCAGAACTCCCTATGTATTGGCCTTGTTTTATGTTGCTTTGTTTGTTCTTGTTTTTGGTTGGGCTTGTAACCTCTATTACTTCTGTCCTTCTGTAATATGACTATACTCTTAAAATGACTATGCCTTTAATATGCTAAGCCTCTTTGTGCATATACCCTTCAAATCTTTTTGAATGATGTTAAAGGGGGAGAGATATTTTGGAGAGCAAAAATGAGACAAGAGTATTTTAAGAAAGCAACCATGAAAAATGAACAAATAGAAAATATCTAAAGCATATAAATTCTTGGCACATAGCATGGGGGAGTAAAAGCTAAAATAAACACTTATTAAAAGCATATATGATGACATAAGCACTTTTGCTTGTGATTTTTTGATTGTAAACTATTTTTGAACTTACTCATACTTGAATTCATCATTTTTCATATTTGTTAAAAAGGCATGCTTATTGTAAGGGGGAGCCTTTTCAGAAGATCTCTCATTTTTACTCCTTATTTGTCATCATCAAAAAGGGGAAGATTGTTGGCCTAACATGGTTTTCGAATCTCGTTTTGATGATAACAAATGAAGGATGATTTAACATATTGTTGTTAGGTGATGATGTTTCAAGAATGCTTGAATGATAAACTTCAAAAGATCAAAGGAAATGCAAGCTCAAGATCACCAAGGACCATAAAGCCACACTTATCTTCAAAGTGATCCAAAGGAAGCTCAAGTGAACTAAAACGATCAAAAGCATGTGGAAGCCTAAAGTTGCCTCAAGCTCAAAGTCTAAGAGGACTCAAAGCAAAGACTCATATGAAGACTTCAAAACTTAGAGTGTTTAAGGCTTTAGGATGAATCTATGTAAGAACTTCTTGCTAAATATCATGTGAAAATGTTTTGAAGCTCATTAGGGTTTGCCTTGGACTTAGAGACCTTGATTTAAAATCCCGGAAAATGTTTTTATAAGTAACAAAGCACGAGAGCCAAATGATTTTGAAAAATAACCTGAAATCAGAATTTTTAACTATTCAGGCGACTGAAGAATAACCTCAGGCGCCTGAAGATTTTCCTGATGAATTTTTGAAGAGGCAGTATAGACTCAGGTGACTAACCCTTGTCACCTCAAGCGCCTAACCCTGTTTTCAGTTAAAATTTCACTGTTTTAAAGAACCTCCGGCGACTAACCCCGAGTCTTCAGGTGCTTGAACACTGTTAACCGCTATATTTTTTAAAAGTTTTAAAATTCAAAATTAAGTTTCTTGTGCCTCAAATTTTGTAAAAACTTGGAAAACACTCCAAGTAAACTTGGGCAACACGAATTAACCTTTTTGAGCCTATAAATATATGTTTTCACAAATCAAACACACACCAAGCAATTGAAAATCTACTCTTAAGTTGAAAGCTCTCTTGTTCTATCAAAGCTCTCTCTTGCTCACTCTTGCAATCTGAGAATTACTGAAATTCTGAGCTGCTGATCATTCTTCTCTGAGCACTACAATCTGAATTGCTGATTCTTATCTAAAAGAAGTAATCCGGTGAAATTGTTCTTAAACTTCAACTCTATTTCTTTTTATATTTGTTATTGAAGTATATAGTGTTTTCAATTGTACTAACCAGCTCTATCTGAGAGCATTCTTTGTACAAAAGAAATTGTTTCTTGTTTCTTGTTTCTTTGACAATTCATGTGATTGGATCGTTGTAACCGAGCATGGGTATCGCTTGCAGAGGGCTCCACCCTAAAAGAGGATTGTAATCGGTTTGTTCTACCTGCAAAGGAACGAGTTAGTGAAATCCTTCGGTGGTTTTGCCTAAGGCGAGAACGTAAGCTGGGGATAAGCCAAACCTCGTAAAAAATTTCGGTCTCACTCTCTACTTTTTTCTATTTAAATTTCAGCATATATAAATTGTGTTTCAAAGTGCAGGTTTGCTAAAAAACTGAGATTGAGAAGACTTTTTAATCTAAGAAAGTACGTTGGTTAATATTTTGTGGAAACTTAAAGGGAGTACGTTGATTAACCGCTTGCGGAAATCTCGATTAAAAGAAGTGCATAAAAATTCATTCACACAGGGCTACAAACTGAAATTTGGCAAAACGCTGAAATAAGAAAGTGCTGCTAGCTCTCATAAAATTGGTTAAGTATTGTGATTGGTTGATTGTTTATTATTTGGTTTGAGATTAGTGTTGTGATCGTGGTTGATTTGTTTGAATATTTAAAGTCAGCAACTTCCTTGTGTGGTTACTAAGTAAAAAGCTGTAAATTTGTAATAACACTTAAAAGAATTTTTATAAACCCAATTCACCCCCCCCCCCCCCTCTTGGGATAACACCTTGACTTTCAAACCCATTTTTCAGTAATAATAATACAACAACGCAGCAACAAACCAAGCCTTAAGTCCTAGTAAGAGGGGTCAACAACATGAATCCTTTTTTCGCCAATTTACACGATCATGAGCAATTTATTCCTACAATTAGAGGGTGATCCCTGCTCAATATCTCATTTCACAATAGTTTAGATCTGCCCTGACTCCTCTAACAGTAACTAACTCACTCCTCCTCACCAGTGCACCATTTAGCCTACGTTACAAGTGCACTTCAATTGCCCCTCTCTTAACTTATCTTCTATATGTGCTATGCCCTAACTTGCAAAATCATAATATATTATTATTATTTTTTAGCTATTTTGGTAATATATTATTATCATTATTATTAACAAATTTCCATGGATGTACCTTAACCAAACGCAGTTTCATTTATGAAATCAATTTCGAAAACAAATAAAAAAACGCATTTTTGAGTATAAAAAATACATTACACAACCCCTTTTTTTCATTTTTAGAAACTACAACATGGAAACCCATTTTTGAATACTTAACCAAACGGGCCCTAAGCTCTCTTTAGAGAATACATCTTTGGAATACAAGGCGACAAAGAGCCTTTGAACCAAAGATGAGGATGTGGCTAGCTGCTAGCTACATGTCTACAAAGTCAACAATCTGAAATCAGTTCACTTCATTCTTTTTCCTTCACCTTTTTTTTTTGCCCGGGGGGGGGGGGGGCGCGGAAGGTGATTTTTGTCATACATTCTAATGGTTAACAATAGCACCCTGGTAAATAAGGGAAAAAAAGAAAAACAAATAAAATGAAAAAAAGCAAGAAGCCAAGATAACATGGTGGAAAGGGTACACTTTGGTGCTAGCTAGCCTAATAACCTAAGTTAGAATAACTCATATTAAAGCAACAGTAACATAAAAACCATTTTTGGCATTTTCCACCATCATACTCTAGATAAAAGAATTTGCACTTTGCCTTCTCAAACATAACCTCCATGTAAGTACGCGTACTTCTAAATACAGATAACAACTAGCAAGATGAATAAGCACTCTTGGAATTCCTTCCTTCCAATTCGGCTGCAGAAACAGCTTCACCACAAAGGAGAAAGCTTAGGTGACTAAATCTCAGTAGGTATTACTCTAATGTCGTCGCATTAACTATCTGCATAATCATGTATTTTCTACAATTATATGGAAAATCAATGACATCCAATTCAAGCAAATGCTTTATCCTATAGCAGTTATCCCCTAATTCTCATTAACTCTAAACACACCATTGACCACAAGAACATGAAGGGGTGCAAACAAATAATGGATTCCAAATTTTTATTTATAATATCTTGCTATCCACAGCGGATATCATGTGTGTGTTAGATATAATAGGAATAAATAAATAAATCTGAAGGTAAAAGAGTTACATCCAAACTTGAAGATCACACACTCAAATCATGGAAACATTCTCTACAAGCATGAAGGTAAACCTCCATATGTCCTGCCCTCCCTCAATGGCATTGGACTTGGGAGCCTTGTGAACTAGATGTTGCAATTTTTTCTTTTACGTTTTCATTAAAAGAAATTCAATACTTTGACTAAAATGACCACTTAAGACTAATGCCATTGCATTAATTTTCATTGCCGCTCCAACATTTCAAAGCTAACGGCCAAACTCTCACATCCTCATTCCCATTTTGCAGTTAATAAATATTTTTTATAGAAATAAAAAATGCAATTATTTTAAACATATTGTACTCACAAAATTTTCCATCATATTTTCCTGTCAAGATCCCTTTCCTGGCATGAAATATCATTTCATCGATAAACAGAGTGCAATGAATAATAAAACCACAAGCAATAGAAATTAATTTTAATAAATAATAGCAATCATCAAAATAAGCACAATCTGCATTGACCAACCGTGATCAAATAAGAACCCATTGTTCAAAATTCAAAGTACAGTGTCATAATCTCATAATCAATTCCACTAATAAGAAGAAACAAATGGGTTCGTTCTAAGCTTGCTTACTTGCCCGGTGTTGCAATTCAAACCACACCCACATTGAGGGCACTCTACAAAGTTATCAATCGGAAACCCGGCGGAAGCAATTCCGACGGAGAATTCGAGGGAGTCGCCGCTCCGGTAAACCTCGACAATGTCGACCCAGAACCAGAAGAGCTTTACGCTCACACCCTCCAGGCCGGAGAGCTTGCCTGTGGATATGTGACCTTTAATGGTGGATTTGTACTTCAATTGATACGAGCCTTCAAGAGAGAAGCTACAGCTACCGTCCATATAAGCAGAGAACTTCCCTGTGGACGCATCGAGATCGTAGCCGGTGACGCCCAAGGGAAGAATCCCAATTGGGAAATCGTAGCCCTGAAGGACCTCGTACGCCGTCGGCTTCTCGTCGCCGGCGGATGACGATGCCGCCGGTGAGGAACAGATAAGAATTAGAAACAGTACTGTTGACGAAGACATGAATCTCTGGGAAAATACCATATCCATCTCTCTCTCTCTCGCTCTCTCTCTCTATCGCTCTATGGTCACCGTATATTTCCTGTGATCCTGTCCTTTCTGAGAGAGGAATTCTTCCTGAGAAAGGAATTGGAAATTGGAATGGTAGTTGCGTTCTGCCCGGGTTGGTCTTCACGTGAATGGGCCTGACGTGTTTCGAGTGGGCCGACTGCAATGGGCTTATTTTGGGGGCCCGATCAAAGTCACCTGCCTGCTTGTGAGAGAGAGAAATTAGAGAATGGTAGTTAGCTATTTGGGTTGGGCTTATTGGGCCTCTTTTAGTCTAATCTTCGGCTGAGCCACACCCAACTAACCAACTGCAACGGCCTACATTGAATGTGTACTAAAGAAATTTTGTAGTAATAAAAGAATGATTTTGATTCCAACTATGTGATGCGCCCTTGATAAGATAAAATCCTAAGCCTAGTGGCCAAAACAGGAAATACTTAAGTGGAGTTGTTCTCGAAACCATGACATTTGATATCAAAACCACGCTGAGAGTACTATTATGAGAGACTCTACACACAATCATTTTGATGAAGAATTCAGGGATTGGACAAGAAAGAGTGTCAAAATCCCACAGTAGATGTGCAATAGAGAAATCTTGGGCTTATAAGAATGATTTGGACTCCAAATATATAATAGACATTTTATAGCACAAAATTATGAATCAAGTGGACCAAAGGGGACAATATCTCATCAAAGCTGAGTCTAAGACCATGACGCTAACTCCACTTATTGTTTTGATTGAAGTACTGATGTTGATTATTCTAAACCATACGCTGTATCTTTCTCCTACCAATAATAACTATGATGATGATGATGATGACAGTAGAAAAAGTAGTCTCTCAAGGATGACTCAAGTGGTAAACTCAAGACTCTTCTAGTTAAAATATCAAAGTTCGAGTTTTGTAAGCTATGACTTTGCATTTGAAATAATACATTGATATTAAATTAGAGAAAGGTAGAGAGATGGGTTCATTATTCCAATATATTAATTGAATGTCTAAAAGTCTCAGATACCATCTTTTTAGAAAAATAATAATAGAAAAAATTTCATAGAATAACCATATCTAATTTTTGAATTTAGCTAAATCAAACAAGTTTATGAATCAATTAACTAAATAGTTCAAGTTAGTTCGAGTTTTTCAATTAGGGGGAGTAAACTCGACGCTCATTTTTATGTCATATTTATAAACTCGTGTATAATCATGTTAGATACTTATACAAAATAGAGAATTAAATTTTCTACATTGTCTTCAACATTTAAAAAAAAAAAAATACACACAGAACACATAGAAATTAAATAGGAATATAACGCACTTGGAGTTCCATCCAAGACTAACTCTCTTGATCACCAGGTGGCCATTGTTTACATTCTCAGTTCAATTCTCATTGGGCCAACCATGGTGCAACTCATATTGATTCAGTGAAAATGTCTTCATGATCTTCTGCAAGCTCTGCTGCCGCAGCACGGTTGGCTTCGGGAGGCTCCACCCCTTGCGGAGGTTTTGGGTTTTCGTTTTGGCAGCGTCGTCGTTGTCGAAGGCCTGCATTTCCACTGCTCCTCTAACCAGGTGGGCTGAGCCTTCTTCCTCCAGGACCTCCACCATCTTCTCAGTTGAGATTGGAGACTCTGACTTGTTCTTGTAGATTGCATAGATCAGTAGTTGGAAAGAACCCAACACAAGCCCAATTCCACTTGGCACCTATGGAGTCATTTGAATTGTTGAAAAGGCAAAATGATGTAGGCATTCTAATTTTCAGCGTTGGCTGCTGTATATATGCTCAAAGCTTTGGGTAGTGGAGCTCACAGCTTTGTCCTTAAAAATAGGTCAAACTTTTCTTGAGGGATTGTTTGGGATTATTTATGAAAAAGTAATTTTTTAAAAATATATTTTTTTAAAAAGTACTTATCTAAAAGTTGTCTAGGTTACCTATGACAAGTTCCTTTTGAAATAATTACTTATTATTAGGTGTAAACCAAACACTACTTATCGACCATAAGTACTTATAAAGTTCATTTTTAAAAGTACATATTTGACTCAATTGATCGATGAAATTTCTATGCTAGCATGACCCTAGTTGGGTTTAACTAAACCTAATCAATTATTGGTCATTTAAAGAATTTATAAACTGAAGGCGAACTATAAATCGCCTAAACCATGAAATCTCATAGTGACAGCTGATTGTTTGAGTTTAAGTAAATATGTAGGCATTAAAATTGACTTTTAAGTAAAATACAAAACAAGTCAATATAAAAATAAAATACTTTAAACTAGTATTCGGGAGTACATATTTTGAAATTTGAATTCGAATTTATGTGAATTTAGAAAAAAAAAAAACTTTATATTATTTTTTTTATTTTATGTTTATCCAAATTCACATAAATTTAAATTAAATCCTAAAATCTCTTACTCCTAAATGTAAGGTAAAAGACATAATTCATGACCTAACACAAAAATAACAATTTAGTGTTTTAGTGTGCTTTACTAATTTGTCAATAAATTTATATATATTATGGTTGATATTAATTTGCAATTTTGTTCGATTTAATACATTTCTTATCACGATTCGAGCTGAGCCGGGTCAATTTTATGTATGTGAATTGCAACTCACCTGAACCATAAATTTATTACATTTCTTATTTCGGGAACTTATCTAATGATTGGGAGATTAGAATTTGAACATGAATTTGAATAAAATATAATATGAAATTACAATGAGTCTGGTCAAAATGTATACAAATTAAAATTTAAAATTTATGATCCTAAATGCCTGAGAATTTTTTTAGACAAACAAAGGGCTCTCACTAAAAACATAAATGGTAAGAAGAAATTGTAGAAAAGAGGTCAAGAAAATAAGATGACTTACTCCAATGTAGTAGTCTTTGACAAGCACGGCGTAGATAGACCAAGAGCTGGCGTTGAGGAACAAGAAAAATGAAAGGGCAAATGGCATGAACTCTACACTCTCTGTCTTCATCACTGTTCTCTGTTCCACATTCAATTGAATTAGCGCCTACCATTCTCTCTAAATTGCCGAAAAGTTTTTTTCTTTTCTTTGTTTTATACGCCCTATTTGAAATTTGGGAAGTAGAAGGAAAATATAAAAGAATTTAATTTCTTTGTTTGATTATCGAGAAAAAAAAAATATATATATATATATATATATATATCAAATCAATCAACGAATGGACCCATAATATCTTTTTTATTTCCTGTTAAGCAAATTATGCTACCTTATATCGTATTTGGAACTTATCATCAAGCTATAATGTGCTCAGAATAAAAATTTTAAGTCTAAAACTTTCAGAATGGAAAACAAAGAAAAATAAGAAAGAAATTCATTTTTCACTGTATCTTCTTTCTATATTAAATACCATTTAAAATAAAAGTTATTATAATATGATTAAAAATTAATTCAAACCAATATTAAAAATATGTAAAATTAAAAATTTTTTCATTGATTTTGTATGTATGTATATATATATATATATTATTTCTTGATAACTGAATTTGAAAAGTTGAGATCCTTCTTATTTTCTTTTCATTTTCCTTGATATTAAAACAACTTTGTAAAGTAGCATCTCGAGAGCACCCTGCACACAGGACCGAAATGGATCCTACTTCCATTTCGGACCCATGACGGCTCTATTTGTGGAACACAAGCTTCAAAATAATTAACAAAGCAATTTTTTAATTCTAAAAAAAAAAAACATACCTCTTTTGTCAAATAAAAATGTTAAAATTGATACACCGTAATAACACGAGCTCATGTGGTAGGACATCACTAGGTCATCCTATCATATGGGCCGTTGCGATCCGAGTCAATATGTCAATATCTTTTTTCCAAAAAACAAAAAAATGTAAAAGCTTACCATGACTGCTAAGGGTGCGGCATACATGCCAATGTTGAGTGCTGAACAAATTACCCCAGAGAAAGTGAGTCTCATGTCTCCATGGAATGCTAACAGAGTGATTGCAATTACTAAACCAAGGAAGCCAACATCTAACAAGCCCACCAGCTTCATCAACTTTACCTGCAAAAAAAATAAAATAAGCGAAGGACAAAAAAAAAAAAAAACAAAGTGACACTCACAGTGATGATTTCATGACTTCTTCTGCCATTTGAGCTGTCAATTTCAATTGTAACCCGTGACCCATCTCTGCAATTGCTGCACATTTGAGCCCTTTACTGCAGATTAAGCACTTCACATTCCCAATTACAGCCCCTCAAAGAAGGGATTTGCAGGGGAAGCCCCTTCCCACATTGCTTCATTTTCTTTTTGAAAAAAATCACATAACTAGATGTGATGCTCCCATCCTTCCTCATTTACTTGTTTTTACTCAATTTTAAGTAAGTAGAGAAGAACCCTTTGCCCCAAATAAAAGCAATTTAGCTAGAGAAACAGAGCATGTGGGGAAATGGGTAATAGAACAGAGACTGATTGATGGATTGATTGTCAGTACCTTTTTGTTATTGGGAGCATAGATGAGAAACAGAGTGACATAGATGAACTGGAAAACAGTTCCAGTGCTGTTGACGGTGACGACGAGCAGGCCTCCTGGCTTGAGAAGCCCATAGAAAGTCCACAAGCTTGTGCTCAGCAGCGTGGTTATATAAGGAAGCGCTTTGTAATCCTCTGTTGATTTCTTCTTCACCACTCCCCAGAACGTTTTTCTAACACACCCTTTTATATGTTACTCACTGCAGAGACAGAGAGAGAGGCAGAGACAGACAGAGATAGAGAGATTACTTACATAGGAGAAGCGAAAACTAGTATGGAGATTATATTGCCTGGAAAAGGAAATTGCAGGAAAATGTTAGTTTGGAGAATTAAAGATGAAAAATAACAGGGGACGAGCAGAGAAGAAGGATTTCAGGGGCTGACCGATGATGCCCACAATGAAGCTGAAGGCAGCCATGGGAGTACTGAAGCAATTAACAGGGTAATTGAAAGGAATGAAGATGGAAGATAGGGGGCATGTCAGGGAATTGACCAGACGTGGAAGCTTGTGGCTGACGAACGATATATACTGCCATAGTGGAGATTGATGATGCCTTTACACTCCTTTGTCCTTTCCTGGGTAACGCCTTAGCCATTTATTTTTCATTTTCTTCTCTTTTTGCGGGTGAAATACTTGACTTTCTTTCTTCTTTCTTCTTTCTTCTTTCTTCTTTCTTCTTTCTTCTCTCTTCTTTGTTGGTGTGAAAAGGACTGAGCATTCCTACACTCATGTTCTTCATCTTGTAGTGGAGAGAGATACTTAGCAAATGGCATGTAGAGTCCAAAACTTTAATCTTAGTTGTCTTGATTTTATGCTAGGGTAGGACGATAGTTTTTATGAATGAGGAATATTATTTGTTAAAGAGTCGAAAAAATCTTCATGGGATGAGGGTGGCTGTCATCAGGGCCGGCTCTGCCAGTTGAGGCGCCCGCTAGCGGTCCAAAAATTTTGGGCTCCCATTTTTTTTTTTTAATATAATAATATAGTTTTTGGGTCTCAAAATTTTTTTTAGTTTCATTCTTATAATTGACTTTCCAACTAACAAATAAATGAAATTATATTTTAAAATATAAAATAAATATAATTTAATTCCTTTTTTTTTTTTTCAAATCTTATTGACTTCCCAACTAACAACTTTATTATATTTCTAATTATCTATTACTCTCATCTCTCTCTCTTAGTCCCTCTAAACAATTTTTTTCATCTCTTATACTCTCTCACTTTCATTTCTTGGTCTCTCTATGATTTTTACCCCAACTCTTATGTTCATCATCTTCGAGCCTCCGATTCTCTATAATTTTCATTAACTTTAACTTTGATTTCAATGTTTGTGTATTATTTTTCTATTATTTTCACTCTGAATTTTTTTTTTTTTTTTTTTTTGTATTTTTTCTTAGATTTTGGAAACTTTGAGGTTAGAGCGTTGTATCCGATAAGAATCCAATATCTCTAAAGTCTCGCTTGCCGATCGATTTACAATAATAATAATAATAATCAGGTTATATTATTTCAATCTATTATTTTTATTGATTTATTAAATTTATTTTTATTTATTTACATAATTTATCAATTTATAGTTAGTGTTAATTTTGAAATTTAATTATATCAACGAGAAAAAATGAATCTGGATATGAAAAACGAAGAAAGAAAAAAAAAAGAAAAAGAATTAGTGTCATCTCAAATCATTCGTCTAGGGCCCCAT
This sequence comes from Malania oleifera, assembly GCF_029873635.1. Classification (NCBI taxonomy): domain Eukaryota; kingdom Viridiplantae; phylum Streptophyta; class Magnoliopsida; order Santalales; family Ximeniaceae; genus Malania; species Malania oleifera. The sequence goes on from NC_080420.1 coordinate 118,752,046, forward strand.
ATTGTGAAGAGTCGGCCTTGGGCGTCATTCATCCATATTTTGTTCACCTATTCCTAGCCTCATGAAGCTCTCATATGTCTGCACTAATTCATCTCCCCATAAACATATCTCATATGTCTGCATTAATTAATATCCCATGAATATGTCTCCTATATTTATATTAATTATGTTTTCATGTGAACTTGTCTCATGTATTTACACTAATAAAGTCAACATTAGTTAGCCTATGAAGGCCATAAAAGCCTCCTCCCACATAAACAGTGGAGTAGAGAAAAAAAAGAAGAAGAGAGAAAGAATGAAGTCGAAAGAAAGATGAGAGATACAAAATAAAGTGGAATAAACGTTTTCTATAAGGTCAATTCCATATTACTTTGTAATTGTTCTTCAAAATAGTGAAGTTATGATCTCATCCGTCCGTGAAATAGGTATATTTGAATCACGTAAAAAAATTTTCTCGTCTTATTTAATTTTCTATTTATTTTCTTGCATCTTTTATAACACGTTATTAGCACGAGATTCTAACCAACTGAATTATTTCTTTAATCCTTATTTAATTTATTCATTTCTTGTAAGTTTTACTACACAAAATATAATATTCTCCAGAAGAAAATATATCTTTTAAAGTCTAAAGAGTACCAATTTCCATAAGAGATGGTAACATAATCCTCCTGAAAAGGTTGTATATTTAAATCTCTTGAATAGATAGTCCTCCTCCTGAATTCAGCTATGGCTATATATTTAAATCTTCCATATATATATTTAATCTCCCGAAGAAAGAGACCTCCTAAAGAAGCAATATATTTAAATCTCTCGTCTACATATTTAATCTCCTCGAGAAATAAACCTCATGAATAGACTATATATATTTAATCTCCATAAAAGATGGTAAATATTTACCTTCTGAAAAGGGTATATTTTTAACCTTTCAAAAAGATGTGCAAATCGACCTCCTGAAGTGATGAAATGTTTATCCTCCAGATGACGTAGTATATTCAACAAACGGAAGAGGTGGTAAATTATTATCCAATTTAATATTGTAAATTGGAATCATACTCCTAAAGAGTACAAATTGAGAAAAATAAAATAATATTCTTGAACAAACATATTTAAGTACCTCATAAAGGTGGAAATAATATTATTGTCACGCCCCGAACCCGCAGGTGGGTCCCAGGTGTGAATTTAAGTAACCTAACCTGTCTCTGTATCAATTTAAACATACATGATACAATACATAAAGGGGTCCGACCCCGTGGGGTAAACGGATGCCCACTTACATACACACAATCATCCATACTCATCCATAATACACAGCGGAATACGGTCTTTTGTACAATAACAGTATCATACCAGAGTCTACACGAACTAGGATATACATTCCCATAATACAAATATACCCCAGGTGTCTACAAAAACTATCCCGACAACCTGGATACCAAAACTCGTACCTAAAAGGTACTAGCAGTAGCTACGAAACCCCTTGCTTCCCGACGTTAGGATGTTATTTACCGCTACTTGAAGGCCCTGAAAATATTGTACGTACATTCGGGGTGAGACACCTCTCAGTAAGGAAGAAAACAGTTTATATCAGTATGTGACATACCAGTGTCATTTTACATACTTCATAACACTATACATACGATACAGTTTGAAACAATTCGTATAGTTTCATACAATTCCATCTAGTTCCAGTATTTTTAGAAAACCATTCCAGTTCATACGATACCCAACATACATACATACATACATACATACATACGGTCAGTGTCGTCACACTAGTTTGCAACTACACCAGGTCACCTCGTCTCACAGCGATTACATTGCTACATACGCAACTACGCTGCAACGATCAAGGCCCAATGGTGAATCCATTGCCTCAGACGCAACTACACAAAGGTCACCTAGTCTCACAGCGATTATATTACCACACGTGCAACTACGAAGATCTACAACTCAGGCCCAATAGTGATTACATTGCTACATACGCAACTACACAAGGTCACCTAGCCTCACCACGATTACATTGCCACATGTACAACTATGCTGCGACGACCTAGGCCCAATAGTGAATCCATTGCTTCATACGATGTAGCATATAGTTCACACCACTTCGATGACCAACCGGAATTAGACTGGTGATATTTCACACCCTTGGATATAGAGTCGGACACTCTTGCCTACGGTAGTTAACCGATCCATGGCACATCGTACGGTAATTAGCCGCCACAGAGCTATTTCGGCGTACGGTAATTAGCCACCACTAGCCAATTTCACAAAACCTGGAATCATTTTGGAACTCACGTCCTTATACATTTCAACGTACGGTAATTAGCCCCCACATAACTGTTTTACAAATACTTGAAACAAATACATACATTCATACATACCACACTTATTTAGTTTATGGCAAATCATATCATTTACAATTTCAAGTATACAGTTTATGCAAATATAGATTACGGTCACCTCAATAATACAGTTTTAACACAACCAACAGATTTTCAAACAAAATAGAGATGATACCCGAAATCCCCAATTTTTCCAAAAACTGTAACCCAAAAATCCCGCATTTTTACCCGATAGATTTTCCTAAATAAGTGGTCAAAACATACATATGATCGTAACCTACAGGCTTACTGATCCTGATTTCAAAAATGGACTTATATAAACAGAATCCCCATACTTAACTCAAATTCCAATTACGAACTTTACGGTCCCCAAAACTACGAACCGAGACTCCAAAACCTACCAACCATAGTATAATACATACTTACAATTCATACTACTACATATATACTGAATCAGAAATGAAAATCGGGCCTTACCTCAATTTTAGCCCAAAACTCGAAAACGCTCGAAACGGACTTCTGATCCGCTAGAAATGTAGAGAATCCTTCACTGATCCTCGCAGTAACTTTGGATTTATGATTCCAGCGACAAACAACGAAGCAATCGAGGAGAGAGAGAGAGAGAGAGCTTCAAATCCTAGAGAGAGAGAGAGGAAAACTAAAACTTAGCCAAGAAGCAACTGAAAATATCCCTATAAAGACCTTTGACCCGGGGGATTTCGTCGACGAATTGGTGTCCTCGTCGACGAGGTCTTTAGGGATTTCGTCGACGAGACAGCGATTTTGTCAACGAACCCTGATATTTAAATTTTCCCAAACCTCTCGGCTTTTCCTCATCGACGAACCTCTGAATTTCGTCGACAAGAAGCCTTCTACCTTCGTGGACAAATTATGGCCTCATCTACGAAGTCTGCAGAATTCCATTTTTACCCCTCTTTTACATTATTAACCCGTACAACACAATTTGGGTTCTTACAATTATATTATTATCTCAGTTTTATTTCAATTTTTATATTTTGTTTTCTAAATTGTCTTATTATTGTTAATTTATTCAGATGTCGAACCTAAACAAAATTGTTTTTTTTTTCCCTCTTGACATCGAAGGCAATAATTATTTATCGTGGATTATTGATATTGAAACTCATCTAAATGCAATGAAAATGAGAAATACTATTTTAGATGGAAATACAGCATTCCTGCAGGATCGCGAAAAAGTCATGATCTTCCTTATGCGTGCATGTATATATGATGGTGCATGGAAGGCACATGGAGTGAGCAGCTTACCTTGAAAATATTATTATTATTATTATTATTATTATTATTATTATTATTATTATTATTATTATTATTATGTAACAACCTCAAAATTTAAATCATTTCATATATATTTTTTTCTTTTTATAAACACATATGAGCTACTCTAATACCCTTTCTATGAAAATTTCAGGCCTCAAAAAGACACTTGGGTATTCCTGTATACAATAATCATACTTACGCAGCAGAAACATAAACTATACATCCATATATACCATACAACACCAGGAATCTGTATTTCTAAACTATAGCTATATAATACATCTCTCTCCAGTAATATTTACCCCAAAAATACAAAATCCTGCACCAACTTACCCTGAAACTAGGGTAACCGAGAAATCTCTATCCGCAAGGCTGATCTGCTCGCCTAATTGACTCACCTGAAAAATGTTAGAATAATAGGGTGAGACGACGCTCAGTAAGTGGAAATATGTTATAACTAGTATGTGATGACTAAGTTATATATATACTTTAAATAACATCTGAGTTGTAATAAAAGATAGATCTGTAAAGCATATCTTACAATTTTCGCAGTTTAAAACATAACTGTATCATCTGAGTTTTCTTCTTTTCATACTGCTAATATTATACTATATTTATCGAATACTGTAAAACGGTATACATATACATAACTGTCTTTTATCCCTGGAACTCTGTATGTCATGATTTGACCCCTTATGACAGGGTTGTGCGGCCCGTAGGCGGGACTTAACCTGGTCAGCCCTCCAGGTAAGTCACTATACTCTACACTACCTCAGTCCGGCCAAATTGCATCCACTCCTAAGCTCGGGACTGGTTGCTACCTCGTCAAACTGGCCCCATCCACCCAGCGAACTGGGGAGCTGCATCCTCTCCGAGCACAGTTCGACGGTACCCACACACTATCTGAGATATGTGGTTGCACTATATCTGTATTAGCAACGGTACCGTACTCTGTATTCTGTATCTGTCTGTAATCTTTTCACAAGGATTTGATATTATATATATACATATGTACTCTTTGACTATTTTCATCATGTTTCCAAAATAACCATAACACTATAATTTTGTACTGTAAATACTGTAACATCTGAATAACTGTAGCATCTTGATGTTATACTATATAATCTGTCTATATCATCTGTCTATATAATCTGTTAGTATACTCTGAGTGTTATGGCATTTAGGAAAACATGACATTCTGTAAATACTATACATACTAATCTGAGTAAACATCTGTATACATATATATATATATATATATATATATATTTGTCTGCGAAACTATCTGAATAAAAGTTGTATATGTACATATATTTGCCTGTATAATATCTGTGAATATTTGACTATATCTGTATGCTCTGTATAACTTCATATACTTGAAAAACTGTATAAAGTTTTACATCAAATATTATCTACTCAGGCCACACATATTTTAAAAACACATATTCTATAAAAACTACATAATAACTGGTATATATGCACATTTGTAAAATTTCTATTAATATAATTAAATCTCCTAGCATAACATATTCCCTTACCTAGTTTCTGAAATAATTAAATCTCCTAGCATAATATATTCCCTTACCTAGTTTCTGAAAAGCCCTCACTGAATTCTGGCCCTACACCTACTGGGTTCTCCACTCAACACCTTGAAAATAACATCTTTCAGAACAAAACATCATTATTTTCCTGCATACAACATTTCCTATAACTGCAGGGAAATTATATTCTAAATAAAACACCTTACCCTGAATTTTGGATGAATTTCAAACCATTTCCACCGATGATCAACTCCAGCAGTCTTACAGAGAACTTCACCAGGAGCGTCGTGGAGGCCTCAGATTTTCGATCCGGTGAGAAACGGGACTGAAATAGAAGAGAGAAGGAGAGGGGTGTGTTTTAGAGAGAGAGAGAGGGGTTTTTCTTGCTCCAAAATCTGGCAAAAATCCAAGTTTCATCTATTTATAGAGCTGGATTCGTCGACGAGACACGTCACCTCGTCAACGAGTACTGAAGAAGTTTCGTCGACAAACCTTCTCTCCTCGTCGACGAATTTCAGACAATCATATACCCCCTCTCGGTATCTTCTCGTCAACGAAACTTGTCCTCGTCGACGAGATCCCCTTGTATCCTCGTCGACAGTTTCCCTGTGTTCGTCGACGAGAACCTTATTAGTTCTTGGATTGTTACATTCTCCCCTCCTTATAAAATTTTGTCCTCAAAATTTACTATCTGTATTACCTTCTATCATCTTATAAACGCAAATGGTCTACTTATTTATTACTTACCCTCACTTATGGCGAAGGAATACCGTGGTTACAATCTAAGTTATGGGAGATTACACATATAAAACTAAAAGACCACCTACTAACTAATTCAATACATGTACCTACAAAAGAAACTTTATCTAATTACTTATACTTTACCTGTTATCAGTAACCTTTTAGAACAAATGCAAGTATTTTTGTCTGATATGCTCTTCGAGTTCCCAAGAAGCTTCCTCTATAGCATGATTTTTCCAAAAAGCCTTTACTAACGGAATTTCTTTTGTGCGCAGTGTGTGTGTTTTTCTATCCAAGATCTGTACCGGTACTTCTTCATAAGCCAACGAATCCTTAAGTTCTATCTCTACATAGCTGATGATGTGAGTCGGGTTTGGAACGTATTTTCTCAACATAACAACATGGAATACGTCGTGAATTCTAGATAGAACTTGTGGCAAAGCTAACCTATAGGCAATTGGCCCTACTTTCTCTAGTATCTTAAAAGGACAAATATACCTAGGGCTCAACTTGCCATTCTTTTCAAATCTCATAATTTCTTTCAAATGAGCTACTTTCAAGAATAACTGATCTCCCACTTCAAAGTCTAATTCCCAACGATGAGTGTCTGCGTAAATTTTCTGCTGACTCTGTGTAGTTCTGATTCTTTCTTTAATTAGTAGGACCTTATCATATGTCTGCTGTACAATCTCTAGACCCAAAACTCGCCTCTCGCCTACCTCATCCCAGAAAAGAGGAGAACAACATCTCCTGCCATACAGTGACTCGTATGGAGCCATGCCGATACTAGCCTGGTAGCTGTTATTATAAGCAAATTCAACTAGTGGTAGAAACTGAGTCAAGCTACCCTAAAAATCTAGTACGCAAGCACGAAGCATATCTTCTAATGTATGGATCGTCCTCTCAGTCTGTCCATCTGTCTGAAGGTGAAAAGCAGTGCCAAAAGCTAACTGTGTACCCATAACTTCCTAAAAACTTTTTCAAAAACGTGAAGTAAACCGAGGATCTTAGTCTGAAATTATTGATACCGGCACACCATGGACGCGAATTATCTCCTGAACATATATTTCTGCCAATTTGCCCACGGAATAACCGACTTTAATCAGAATGAAATGATCATTCTTCATCAAACGGTCAATAACCACCAAAATCGCATTTAATCCTCGTTGTGCCAGTGGTAATCCCGTAACGAAATCCATCAAAACGTGATCTCATTTCCACTTTGGAATAAACAATGGTTGCACAGGTAAGATACTATGTGTAAGGACCTGCTATTTATTTTTTAGATCTGTGTTTTTTTTTTTTATATACTTTGAAATTTATAATGCTCTAATACCAAACCATCAACCTAAGCAGCAAGAAGCAGAATTCATATAAATACAATCAAATAAATATACAATACTAGAGTTCTAAAATGTTCCCAAAATATACATATGACTGTTTCCCAAAATACCCTTAACTGAATAACCTTCCTAAAATACTCACTCTATTAACAGACCTGAACTGTAACCTCCTCTATCTGCGAGGCTGATCTACTTGCCTAGCTGGATCACCTGAAAAATATTAATTTAATGGGATGAGACAACGCTCGGTAAAACGAAATATGTTATTGCTAGTTTGTGGCAAATGAGTTACAATACTATGAAAATTTGTTTCTATATAATCATGTACAACTGAATCTGTAAATGCAGTACAAGTAATATAAACCACCCCCTTTTTTCCATGTTTCTTAACATATCTATATTTTAAGTTTCTATACATAATACTTTTAATATACATACGTATATTCTCTGTTTCTGTGAAACTGTACATACATAATAATAACTGAAAATTTCCTTGGATGGATAATTGTATGTCATGATTTAACTCATCATGACAGGGTTGTGCGGCCTATAGGCGAGCTCTAACCTGACTGGCTGACCAAGTTAAACCATTATACTCCGTCAGTCTGATCAGCCCTCCTCAACCCATATCTGATGGGAAACCTTTCCACTCGTGGGCATGTGATCGACCTACCTACCATGTATTATCTGAATAGGTGGTTGCACTTTATACTATATGTAGCAACGGTACCATGCTCTGTAAACTGTTTCTGTAATGGTCCATCAGGGTCTGATACTATATAATACGTCTCTATATACAACTTTCTGTTTTACCATGATTCTGTAATAACTGTATTAACCGTGACATTGTAGTAAACTGTATCTATATCAACTGTGTTTCTGAAATTAACTGTAAATTTGTATGTCATGGTACTATAAACTGTATAATCATGGTATTCTGTAATTGCTATAAAATATATCCATTGTCTATATATTCTGTAAAACATAACTCTGAAAAATAATGTAAAACATGTCTCTGTACTATATATATATATATATTCTCAAGTCACACAGTAATTTAAAACATATTATCCATAATTGGTAAACTGTATAAAGTTCTGCTGTGAATAATAATCCGGTAAAAATATACATTTCATATTGAAAATGATTCTAGAATTGCCTAGCATAGCATATTTCTCTTACCTGATTTTTGCTAAAATCCCCCTACTGTGATAGGTCTTACACCCGTAGGGTTCTGCACTCAACACCTTGAAAACCATATATCCCAGAACGAAATATTGCTATTTCTACGTCTACAACATTTTCTACAACTGCTGGAAAGTCAAATTTTACTTAAAAGACCTTATCCTAAATCTGGGATGAAATCCAACTCCGTCCCAATGACAATCCGCTCCGACAGACTTGAAGAGAACTTCCCCAAGAGCGTCGTGGTTGCCTCAGATTGTCGATCTGACGACTAACGGGGCCGAAATCGAAGAGAGAGGAGGGAGAAACCATAGAGAGGGGAGAGAGAGAGAGAGATAGTTTCTGTGAATTTCGTGCGTAAAAATTTGAGTTTCAACTATTTATAGAGTCGTATTCGTCGACGAGACATGTCACCTCGTCAACGAGTCCTTCAAAAAGTTCATCGACGAACCTGCACCCTCGTCGATGAATTTCAGACTTCCAAGAATCCTCTCTAGGTATCTTCTCGTCGACGAAACTTGTCCTCATCGACGAGACCCTCTTGTACCCTAGTTGACGAATCCCCTATGTTTGTCAACATGGTCCTGATTTATTTTCTCTGTTGCCTCCTTTTGTTACTGTTTCCATTTCCCTCTCTCTTTATTATTTAAATACCATTATTCTTCAAGTCATTACAATCTCCCCTCCTTATAAAATTTCGTCCTCGAAATTTACTATTCATATAACTTATCATCCTTTAAAGGCAAAACGGTCTACTTATTTTATTACATGCCCTCACTTATGGTGGAGGAATACCGTGGTAACATGGGTAGTTCTAGGAGATTACAACTATAAAAGAAAATTCCCCCAAAATCAAAATACTACATATCCTATACTCTACATTACAATTACATTGTACTAAATACAACAAAATTACCACTACTTTAATTTACACATCACTGCTATAACCCACTAAACAAGTGGGGATATTTCCGTCTTATCTCATCTTCAAGTTCCCATGAGGCTTTTTCTATTGCGTGATTCCTCCACAGGACTTTTACTAGTGGTATCTTTTTATTGCGTAATTCCTATTCTTTTCTATCTGGAATCTGCACTAGAGCTTCTTCATATGCTAAATCACCACTGAGTTCCAATTCTGCATAACTGATGATATAGGAAGGATCTGGGACGAATTTCCTTAATATAGAAACATAAAACATGTCGTGAATCCTAAATAGAGATGGCGGTAAAGTTAGCCGATAGGCAACTAACCCAATTTTCTCGAGTATCTTAAATAGGCCAATGAACCGAGGGCTCAACTTACCCTTCTTCCCAAACCTCGTGATCCCCTTCAATGGTGCGATTTTCAGAAATACATGATCACCCACTTCAAATTCCAGCTCCCAAGGGCGAGTATCCGCGTAGTTTTTCTGCTGACCCTGTGCTACGCTAATCTTATCTCGAATGAGTCAAACTTTATCGTACGCCTACTGAACTATCTCTGGCCCCAAAACTTGCCTCTCACCCAGCTCACTCCAACATAAAGGGGAATGACACCTCCTGCCATAGAGTGCTTCATAAGGAGTCATGCTAATGCTAGCCTAATAGCTGTTGTTGTAGGCAAATTCCACCAATGGCAAATATTGAGTTCAGCTACCCCCAAAATCCAATACACATGCTCGTAACATATCCTCAAGTACCTGAATAGTTCTCTCTGTCTGACCGTCTGTCTAAGGATGGAAAGCGGTGCTGAGTGCAAACCGAGTCCTCAGTGCCTCATGTAAACTCCTTCAGAACCACGATGTAAAATGTGGATCACAGTCCAAGACTATGGATACCGGCACTCCATGGGGTCGAAAAATCTCTTGTATGTAAATCTCTTCTACCCTATTCATAGGGTAGCTAACTCTCATGGGCAGGAAATGAGTTGTCTTTGTCAGCCTATCAACAATTACCAGATGACATTCTGACCATGCGGCACCGGTGGTAATCCAGTAACAAAATCCATGAATACATGATCCCACTTCCATTCAGGAATGAAAAGTGGCTGCAACTGACCCGCCGGCCTCTAATGCTTAGCTTTAACCTGCTGGCACGTCAAATATTGCTATACAAATTCTGCAATCTCCCTCTTCATGCCGCTCCACCAGAAATATTCTCGTAGATCCCTATACATTTTCGTACTGTCAGGACGAACAATGTACGAGGATCTGTGTGCTTCTTCTAGAATCGTCCTCCTGATATTGTCATCTGCAGGTATACACAATTTGGTGCAAAATCTCAAAGACCCATCGTCAGAAATACTGAATTCTTTTCCCTGACTGACCTGTATTCTGGCTATCACTTCTGCCAATTCTGGATCATTCCCCTGAGGGGCTTTAATCCTTTCATAAAGTGTGGGCTGTATAACCAGAGTAGCAATAAGTGTCTGAGGATTATCTTCCACTAGCTCCACGCCGAGTCTTTCCAAGTCCATTTGAATTGGGTACTGAACTACTACTGCTAGCTGTGCTGTATTTTCTAATTTACGGCTCAAAGCATCAGCCACCACATTTGCTTTACCTGGGTGGTAACTGATGGTGCAGTCGTAATCCTTGATGAGTTCTAACCATCTCCTCTGACGCATATTCAACTTTTTATGTGTAAAGAAGTACTTTCGGCTCTTTTGATCAGAAAATATTTCACATTTCTCGCCATATAAGCAATGTCTCTGTATCTTCAGTGCATGTACAACCACAGCCAATTCCAGATCGTGAGTAGGGTAGTTTTTTTCATATTCTTTCAACTGCCTGGAAGCATACGCTACCACCCTACCGTGCTGCATTAGCACACAATCAAGTCCTTTCAAAGACACATCACTATAAATCACATACCCATCACCTCCTAATGGGATCGTCAATACTGGTGCAATGATGAGCCACTGGTTTAATTCTTGGAAACTCTGCTCACATTCTTCATCCCACACAAATCTGGCTTTTTTCCTGGTCAAACACGTGAGAGGTCCTGACAAGGCTGAAAATCCCTCCACAAATCGATGGTAATAACCTGCCAGTCCCAAGAAACTTCTGACTTCTTACACATTCTTCGGCCTGGCCCAATTCACCACCACGTCGACCTTTCTAGGATCCACTGAAACACCATCCCCTGTGATCACATGGCCTAAAAACGCAACCTACTCAAGCCAGAACTCACACTTGCTAAACTTGGCATAAAGTTTTTCCTCCCTGAGTGTCTGCAGTACCTGCCTTAACTGCACCTTATGATCCTCAAAACTCCTGCAGTATACCAGTATATCATCAATAAAAACCACCACAAACTGATCTAGATACTGGTGAAAAACTTTATTCATCAAGTCCATGAACACAGTTGGGGCATTCGTCAAACCAAATGGCATAATGAGGATTTCATAATGCCCATACCTAGTCCTGAAGGCTGTCTTCGCGACGTCCTCTGCTTTTACTCTCACTTGATGATATCCTGATCTAAGGTCGATCTTGGAATACACCCATGTACCCTGAAGCTGATCAAACAAATCGTCTATACGGGGTAGAGGATATTTATTCTTAATAGTAACCTTGTTGATTTCCTTATAATCAATACACATCCTCAAAGACCCGTCTTTCTTTTTTTACAAACAACACAAGAGCTCCCCATGACATTGAGTCATATAAATCCCCTATTCAACAAGTCTTGCAACTGATTCTTCAATTCTCCTAATTCAGTTGGAGCCATACGATAAGGAACCTTAGAGATTGGCGCTGTCCGTGGAGGCAAATCTATAGAAAAATCCACTTTGCGTTTGGGTGGCAACCCTGGTAGTTCCTCTGGAAATACATCGGGAAAATCTCACACAACTAGTGTACAGCCAAATTTCGATTCATTTTATGTTACTTCTTTTACAAAATCCATAATTCCCCGACTTCCGCCTCGGAGTAGTCTACTCGCTTGTATAGCTGATACTATCTGCAATGGAGCACGTACACGAGAGCCAACAAACCTAAATTCTTGCTCACCAGGAGGTCTGAAAATTACTTCCTTTAGATAATAATCAATATTGCCGTGATTAATTGCCAACTAATCCATACCCAGTATTATATTAAACCCACACATCTCAAACACAATCAGGTCTGCTGGTAGCACTCTCCCCCTGAATTTCTATAAGATAGCCTCTGAGTACCCTTTTACACCTCATCATTGACCCAGACGGTGTAGCTACTGACAATTCTCTATCTAATAACTGAGTCTCACTCTCAAATAATTTAACATAGAATACAGAGACAAATGAATGAGTAACACCTGAGTCAAACAAAACAATAAATGGGTATGATAAAACAGTAAATTTACCTGTCACCACATCCGTAGCAGCCGTAGCATCACCTAGCATCAATGCGTAAACCCTTGTCGGGGCTACATTCCTCTGCTGATCTCCACGAGGTGCCTGATATCCTCCCCGATAGGGCCTAGAAGTTGGGACCTGGTCTAGCGGACCTGGGCATGCACGTGCCATGTGGTCGGGTCTCCCACAGCGATAGCATACATCTCTCCCTACCCGACACTCCCCTAAATGATGTCTCCCGCACTTCTGACGTACTGGGACAATCGGCGTACCCTGGTTCCCACGAGGTCCTGCCATCTGCCTCTGATCTCCCCTATCACGACCTCCTTTCCATGGACCCCTACTGGAGCCAGCCTAAAAGTCCTGAGGCGCAAGCCTCTTTCTTTGACTCTGAGCCTCTATACCCCTCTGTATACCACTCTCAATGATTGCACCTCTGTCTACAACCTCCATAAATGTATAAGCTCTAAAGCCAATCACTTGCTCAAACAAGTTCTGCCTCAGTCCCTCTTCAAACTTCCTTGCCTTTTTCTCTTCGTCGGGTGCTAGATGTCGAGCAAAATGCGACAACTCGATAAATCGAGCCGCGTACTGAGATACGGACATCTGTCCCTGTATCAGGTGCATAAACTCTACTGCCTTCGCGCTCTGAACGATAGCAGGGAAATACCGCTCAAAGAATAGCTTCTTGAATCGGTCTCATGTCACTGGCACTGGAACCGGTCTTTACTCTTCTATCAATCGTACTAATCTCCACCAGCGCTTCGCCTCCCTTGTCATCTTAAATGCTACAAATACTACCTTCTGCTCATCCGAACAAGGAAGCACTACCAACGTTTCTTCGATGTCTTGGACCCAATTCTCAGCTACAATTGGGTCATCTCCTCCAGCAAAGGATGGGGGCTTTATCCGCGTCAACTGCTCTATCAAATAGCCACGCTCCCCATGTGACAACCCGAATAATAATGGGATTTCTTAGCTACAATCGGGTCTTCTCCTCCAGCAAAGGATGGGGCTTCATCCGCGTCAATTGCTCGATCAAACAGCCACGCTCCCCATGTGACAACCTGAATAATAATGGGATTTAAATAATAAAGAGGAAGGGAAATGGAAACAGTAACAGAAAGAGGAAGTTGACAGCATTGCACTTTGGAAGGAATAACTGAAGAAAATTATCAGGGCCTCGTCAACGAAGCCAAGATTCGTCGATGAGAAGATACCCAGAGAGGGTTTTGGGGGAGTATGAAATTCGTCGACGAGGGAGCAGGTTCGTCGACGAACTTTCTACAGGACTCGTCGACGAGGTGACGTGTTTCGTCGATGAATCTGACCCTATAAATAGTAGAAATCTAGAATTAAACGAGAAAATTAAGAAAATATCTCACTCTCTCTCTCTCTCTCTCTCTCTCTCTCTCTCTCTCCCTACGGTTTCTCTCTCTTTTCTCTTCAATTTTGAGCCGGATTTTCACTGGCTCGACGATATAAAGCCACCACGACACTTCTAGGGAAGTTCTCTTCAAATCTGTCAGAGCGAATTATTGGTGAAAGCAAGTTGGAAATCATCCCTAAGTTGAAATAAGGTTTTTTATGCCAAATTTGGTCTTACTGTAGTTATAGAAAATGATATACACGTGAAAATACTAAAGTTTAGAATTTGAAGTTTTCATTTTCAGGGTATTAATCAAGAAATCCTACAGGTGTGAGTTTAGGAATATATAAGTGCTTTTTAGTTGCCAGGTAAGGGAATAAACTAAAGCAGTTATTTTTTACCACGCAAATTACTATTATTTTTCAGCAAATTGATTTTCAGAAAAACATATATTATATATGAATACTATTGAGTAAATGTATATTGGAAAAATACTGCTGTATACAGGAATTACGATTTTAGATGGAACGTATGATTTAATTCAACATTGTGTGGCACGAGTATTATTTTTCATGAAAAGTACTATGTTATAGCAATTTTATGAATAAGCATGTTTTCAGGAATTACGTAATAATACAGTATATGATGATTTTGAAATACATGATAATTGATTTATTTTCAGAATGATATGTATGAAATGTTTGGCACGAGGCCGTATTTATGAAATGTTCGACACGAGGCAGTATTTATGAAATATTCGGCACAAGGCCGTATTTATGAAATGTTCGGCACGAGGCCGTATTTATGAAATGTTCGGCACGAGGAAATAATTATGAAATGTTCGACATAAGGCCGTATTTATGAAATTATGAAAAATGTTATAATATCATGTATTATATGTTATCAGAACCCGAATGTTAGTTTAGTTCAGTTTCAGGAGCTCGGTACCGTAGCTATATAGATTATATATCTATGTTCAGACTTGTGCTAACCACCCCACGAGGGGGTAGGAGATGGATAGTCGATGTGGCTTTCAGTGTAGAGTTGTAGACGTCCACCTGGCAGTCCGGACCAAGGTGCGGCGGGTCCATCGTACTTACAGACATTTTTGACTCGGCAGTGGTCGCCCAACCATTGTCGTGTCCCGCCTTCAAGTTGCACAACCCGTCATGGGGGGTAATACATGACATCAGCTAGCTATTCATCCTGGGTATGTTTTTAGTATTATCAGATATAACAGACAATTTATAAATGATATGAGTTACTAGAAAAATATGAAAGTATATGATGAATCAGTATGCTATGACGAATGTTTACAGATATATGAAATGTATTGTATATGTATAACTACATTATATATTCATGTTGTCACACAACTGCATTTAGTTTATTTTCCCTTACTAAAAAGTGTCTCACCCCCGAACATAATTGATTTTTCAAGAGACCCTAAGAGACCGGCGGGTCGTGGCCGCCGTTGAGCTTATTAAGTTACCCCACTAGGAGGGTAAGATTTTGATCTAGGATTAGGAGATTTTTGTCATATGATCCTATGGTTATTTTGATGTTTTGGAGGTTGTATATAAAAACAGTATTTTGATGAGGTAGTAAACTCTAGTATTATGTTTTATGGTTAGATGGTTGAGATTTTATACTTAGTGCTCTTTAGGTTTCCGCTGTGATTGACAGGTTTTCCCGTTACCCACGGGTTCAGGTTGACTTTTCTATTTATCATGCTTCATTTTATATTAAGATTTTTTAGGTCGTTACACCCTAGAGCTCCTAACCATCTCAGCTATCACCTGTTGATTGACACTACGCAGTACAACATCTATATCACCACCCATGCTGGAAGGTCCTGGCCTGTCTCCCCCAGCATTTGTGCCACCACTTCCTGGCTCCATCCTGAAAACAAGAAACACACTTAAGAACCTTATCTCCTACACAGACCTATCCTATACCAATTCAAATCAACTACCTTCCCTAATCTTACTTCGATATCCAGTTTTGCAACTTAGACACACAATCCGATAATAGTTTACTATGGTTTTCCTGAAATCATTACCCCAGGAAAAACACAGAAACCACCACGGAAAGTCCTATATCCGGACTACGGAACAACCTCAAATCATTTCCTATACTCTCGTATTGCTTTCGCTGCACTCTAAAGTCTACAGAACCTAACAACTTAGGCTCTAATACCAAACTGTAACGACCTGCTATTTATTTTTTAGATCTGTGTTTTTTCTTTTTTATATACTTTGAAATTTATAATGCTCTAATACCAAACCATCAACCTAAGCAGCGAGAAGCAGAATTCATATAAATACAATCAAGTAAATATATAATACTAGAGTGCTAAAATGTTCCCAAAATATACATATACGATTGTTTCCCAAAATACCCTCAATTGAGTAACCTTCCTAAAATACTCACTCTATTGACTGGCCTGAACTGTAACCTCCTCTATCTACGAGGCTGATCTACTCGCCTAGTTGGATCACCTAAAAAATATTAATTTAATGCGATGAGACGACGCTCAATAAGACGAAATATGTTATTACTAGTGTGTGGCAAATGAGTTACAATACTATGAAAATTTGTTTCTATATAATCATGTACAACTAAATCTGCAAATGCAGTACAAGTAATATAAACCACCCTCATTTTTCCATGTTGCTTAACATATCTATATTTTAAGTTTCTATACATAATACTTTTAATATACATACGTATATTCCCTATTTTTGTGAAACTGTACATACATAATAATAACTGAAAACTTCCCTGGATGGATAACTGTATGTCATGATTTAACCCCTCATGACAGGGTTGTGCAGCCCATAGGCGAGATCTAACCTAACTGGCTGACCAAGTTAAACCATTATACTCCGTCAGTCTGATCAGCCCTCCTCAACCCATATCTGATGGGAAGCCTTTCCACTCGTGGGCATGTGATCGACCTACCTACCATGTATTATCTGAATAGGTGGTTGCACTTTATACTATATGTAGCAACGGTACCATGCTCTGTAAACTGTTTCTGTAATGGTCCATCAGGGTCTGATACTATATAATACGTCTCTATATACAACTATCTGTTTTACCATGATTCTGTAATAATTGTATTCACCGTGACGTTGTAGTAAATTGTATCTACATCAATTGTGTTTCTGAAATTAACTGTAAATTTGTATGTCATGATACTGTAAATTGTATAATCATGTAATTGCTATAAAACATAACCACTGTCTATATATCCTGTAAAACATAACTCTGAAAAATAATGTAAAACATGTCTCTGTACTATATATATATATTCTCAAGTCACACAGTAATTTAAAACATATTATCCATAATTGGTAAACTGTATAAAGTTCTGCTGTGAATAATAATTCGGTAAAAATATACATTTCATACTGAAAATCATTCTAGAACTGCCTATCATAGCATATTTCCCTTACCTGATTTCTACTAAAATCCCCCTACTGTGACGGGTCTTACACCTATAGTGTTCCCCACTTAACACCCTGAAAATCATATATTCCAAAACAAAATATTACTATTTCTACGTCTACAGCATTTCTTACAACTGCTGGAAAGTCAAATTTTGCTTAAAATACCTTACCCTGAATATGGGATGAAATCCAACTCCATCCCACTGACGATCCGCTCCAACAGACTTGAAGAGAACTTCCCCAGAAGTGTCGTGGTGGCCTCAAATCATCAATCCGGCAACTAACGGGGCCGAAATCAAAAATAGAGGAGGGAGAGACCATAGAGAGGAGAGAGAAAGAGTTTCTGTGAATTTTCTGCGTAAAAATTTGAGTTTCAGCTATTCATAGATCCGGATTCATCGACAAGACACATCACCTCGTCGACAAGTCCTTCAGAAAGTTCGTCGACGAACCTGCACCCTCGTCGAGGAATTTCAGACTTCCAAGAATCCTCTCTCGGTATCTTCTTGTCGACGAAACTTATCTTCGTCGATGAGGCCCTCTTGTACCCTTATCGAAGAATCCCCTCTGTTCGTCGACGAGGTCCTGATATATTTTCTTGGGTCATTACAACCCAAAGTACTGTTTCCATTTCCCTCCCTCTTTATTATTTAAATACCAGTATTCTTCGTGCCGTTACACTATGTGATTTGTCATTATCAAAGCGGGATTAGACTCATAGAGTCAACAGTTAGAGATCCTGAGTTTAAAGGGACTCAATTTTTTTTGAAAATGATGGACTTGATTTTGCACTTCGGGACTCGCTTAAATAAAATCAATCTTGAAAATAAAGAGCCCGACTAACGGCAATTGATACTAGGATTAAATTTTAAAACTCAGGACCTATTTCACAAACCTTGGTCTAAGATTAATTTTGCAACTAAAGACAATTCTACTAAGGTTGTGAAAGCTCACTCAAACTCCCAATATTTGCGCTCATTTTTAAAGTTAAAGGAAATTAATCTTAAAATCAAAGGACCCACAAGGACTCAATTTAAAACTCAAGACTCAAAGGACTTAATTTCGAAGCCCGGGATCATTCAGGACTCGAAGTCAACCTTTATTATGCCAGGTTTTCTCGGAAAAGGGGTCTGGTTAAAATTGAGGTGTCTACAATAGGTATATCCGAATCACGTAAAATTTTTGTCTCGTTTTATTTAATTTTCTATTTATTTTCTTGCATCTTTTATAACAATATATATATATATATATATATATATATTAAAAAAATGTACTTATATTACTTATGTAACATCCTCAAAATTTTCACCATTTTTTTTATGATAATAAATTACTCCAATATCTGTATGTAATGGGCACCCCTATACAGCAGAAAAACATAAAACACATAACCACATATACATGTATATACAATACCATAATTTAGTATTTTCAACTATAGCTACATAATACATCTCTTCTCTCCAATGTCAACTACTCAAAAATTACAACACCCTACACAAAACTTACTCTATAACTAGGGTGACCAAGTGATCTCTATCCGCGAGCCTGATCTGTTTGCCTAGTTGGCTCACCTGAAAAATGGTAAAGTAATGGGGTGAGTCGACGCTCAGTAAGTGGAAATATGCTATTATTAGTGTGTGGCGACCTGGTCATAAAATTATAATAATGATGTTTGAAACTGCATGATCTAGAAAATCTATAAAACACATGTATAATTTGACCCCTCATGATAGGATTGTGCGGCCCGTAGGCAATACTTAACCTGGTCGGCCCTCCAGGTAAGTCATCATACTCTACACTACCTCAGTCTGGCCAAACTGCATCCACTCCTAAGTACGGGACTGGTTGCTACCTTGTCTAACCGGCCCCCTCTACCCAGCGTACTAGGGAGCTGCATCCACGCCGAGCACGGTTAGACGGTACCCACACATTATCTCGGATATGTGCTTGCACTCTATCTGTATAAAGCAACGGTACCGTGCTCTGTAAGCTATATCTGTCTGTAATATCTCCACAGGGATCTGATACTATATAAGTACATCTATATATATATATACCTTTACTGTTTTCATTATGTTTCCAAAATAACCATAACGCTATAATTTTGTACTGTAAATACTGTAAAATCTGAGTAATTGTAGCATCTCGATGCTATAACTGTATAATCTGTCTTTATAAACTGTGTTATGGTATTCAAGAAAACATAACATTCTGTAAAAACTATGATATACTGAACTGAATAAAATCTATATAAATCTGTCTATTAGTCATCTGTGAATAACTATATGTACATGCTATATAACATGATATGCTGTAGTACTATATAAATTTTACATCAGGTAAATATCTACTTAGGCCACACAACATTTAAACATTCATTTTGTAAAAATTGCATAACAACTGGTATATATATATATATATATGTGTGTGTGTGTGTGTGTGTGTGTGTCTATGAAAACTCTGTTAATATTCTTAAAACCCTAGCATAGCATATTTCCCTTACTTAATCCCCTTTCTATAACAGGTCCTACACCCCTAGGATTCTCCACTCAACACCCTGAAAACCACATTTTCTAGAACAAAATATCAATATTTCTTAGCCTATATCATTTCCTGCAACTGTCAGAAGGCCAAAAACTGAATAAAAGACCTTACCCTGGATTTGGGATGAATTCCAACTTTGTTTCACCAACGATCTGCTCGAGCAGACTTGCAGGGAACTTTGTCAGGAGCGTCGTGGTGGCCTCAGATTGTCGATCCGGCGACTAACGGGGCCGAAATCGAAGAAATAAGGAGAAGGAGTCGTAGAGGAGAGAGAGAGAGAGAGGGTTTCGGCTGAAAATTCTGCGTCAAAATCTGAGTTAAACACTATTTATACTACGGCCCTCATCAACGAGCCACGTCATCTCGTCGACGAGTCCTTAAGTAATTTCGTTGACGAACCTTACTTCCTCGTCGACGAATTTCAGATGGCCTAAAACCCCTCTTAGTATTTTCTCATCGACGAAGCTCGCCCTCGTTGACGAGGTCCTGTTGTACCATCGTCGACAAATCCCTTCTATTTGTCGACGAGGCCCTGAAAAATTTATTGGGGTATTTTCCCAAAACACGATGTCGTCGACGAACGCTCGACTGCCTCCTTCTATTACTGTTTCCATTTCTCTCCCTCTTTATTATTTAAATAGCATTATTCTTTGGGTCGTTATAACTTATCACTTGCAAACATTTATTGTAAAAACTATGTTTCTAAAATTACTTTTTTGAGAACTTTTTAAATGAATTTTGAAAAATAATTTAAGATAAATTTTTGGCCACTTATGAGGAACACTATTCATGGGCGAGTCAATTTTGAAAATATAAAAAATTTAGTGGCTATTTATAATTTTAAAAATAAATTAGAAGATATATATACTGTCACGCCCCGAACCCGTCAAGTGGGCTCCGAGGTGTGATGTGATCCAATCACCTGTGTCTGATACCATAACCTTAATCACGCAGCGGAAAAATAAATAAACATCCTTAATAATATAACAGAGTTTTATATAAACATCCTAAACAGAATTTCCCAACATCTAGTATCCGCATATATATCTCAAAAAACTAAAATCATAAACCAAAAATAAAACCAAAATTTGTACCCTCTTACAAAAATACTATGCCAACAAACCCAACCTCGAGCTCGCTAAGCTCGATCACGCGGAGGTCTTGAAAAATATGAAATTCATATTGGGTGAGACACATCTCAGACAGAATAAATTAATACTAGTGTGTGACCATCATAAGGTTAAGTGTACAAAATATAATCATCATTTACAAATTAATCCACAATTATGAAATTATTCTCTGTTCCTACTCACACACGTGCAGCGTATTTTATAACGAGAGTTTCCTAAGGATTGGGGGGATTACCCGCACATACAAGTAGCACCCCTCTACTATGATACCTTATGCAACCGGGTATAGCAACAAGTGATGTTCATCAGAGCACTTACCTTACTCAGTAAGCCATTAGGTGGATAGTTTGTCTCGTATTCACACACATTCACACAATTATTTATCAGCGAAGGTTCCTAAGGATAGAGAAGATTACCCGCCCGTACAAGTAGTTTCCCTCTGCCCTAATACGTTATGTAGTCTAGTATGGCTACATCTGATACTTATCAGGATACTCGCCTTTCTTAGTAAGCCCTCGGGCAGAGAGTAAACTTCGCCCAAATACATATAATACTATAATATATAATACATTTATTACTTTACTCTGTGTTTGTTATCTCTGTATTATTCATCTTTTCAAGTTCTTAGTTTTCACACTTCTTAGTATTTCACATCACATAAATCTCACTTCCACATTTCACATTCACATTTCACTTTCTCTGTGTTCTCATATGCATTCACTAGTTAAATTAACAATTATGTATTTAGAGCTCACTACCAGATGGATAACACACTATCATGCTTCCCCCCATGACAGGTTGTGCGGCCCGAAGGCTGGACTTAACCCTGGTCGACCCACTAGAGTTACCTCTTCAGTCTGTAAGTTAGATTGACTTTCCCACACTGGTTCAGACTTCAAGGGGAACACTACCCTACACAGCAAAATCGACCATCTCGTCTTCACACTCTTCACTAGACGTGTGGGTGCACTAGCTCTTCAGAAATCACGCGCAACAGTACTGTGCATAACACGAAACCACAATCCACTGGAGTTCTTAAACCATAACTTGCAATTTAACATTCACATTCAACTCTGATTTAACAATCACACACAATAAATATTCTCAACGCATTTCAGTATTTCCAATATCTCATAAATATATACATACATATATATATATATCATAATTCTTCGCAATATATTCTTTTTACTCATGCCACATGATTTAGAATAATATACATATTTATACATTTACTAAAAATACGCCAACCCACATTCATCATTCACATTACTGTAAATAACATTCAATTATCTCCCACAATTATCCAGAAAGTCTATTACTTTCATCATTCCATTTTCACAAATAATAACTAATAACACAACCCTAAGCTCAAAATCACAATTCAAATGGTTGACTTTTCTAAAATTCACATAATAAACATATACTTACACATTATTTTCTCATTTTAACCGGTAAATTCACAAAATTACTGACTTAATCTATTCCCCTTACCTGGTTTTCAAAAACTATGCTAGCAAGGATCTCGAAATTATACCTGCGGCGCTCGCCCAAACCATGAATTCATAAATCCTAATTTATTAATACCACCCCAAATAAAATACCATTATTTTCCACATTTCCTAAACTCATAAACTTCAAATAAATAATTCAATTGTCAAAAATCACAAATTTGTTCAATTTCTTAAATCTTACCCTAACCTTAGATTGGTGCATGAAAAACTCAATTCAAAAATTCACTCCACTAGACTTGTAGAGAAACACTCCTAAAACTATGTGGTGATTTCAGATCATCAGTTAGGCTAAAAATTTAAGAGAAATTGAGGAGAGAGAGTGGGTTTACCTTACTCTAGGAGTGGTGCCTATAATGCTCTTATGAAAAATTCACTCCGGTAAGAATGTCAGTGGCGGAGAATGGAACACAGTGGTATCCTCCGTTTTTCGATCGGTGCCCGTTTGGCCGAGGAAATCAAGGAGAGAGGGAGAGAAGATGAGGAAAGAGACAGAGAGTGAGAGAGACGAGATGCAGAAGGGGGTAAATTGATTTATCAATTCAATCTGGATGCATAGAAGCATCCAGATTACATATACATATATATAATTATAATATTATTATATTATATGATATTATATTAATATACTATTATATTATATTTTATTATTAAATTAATAATAATAAATATTTAATTTAATTAATTTTAATTTTTTTTATACTTCCATGCACATTTTTTTAGGAGCGTTACATGTACTATTTTATTATGTATTATAATATATTAATTATTAATGAAATATAAAAAAATATCTATTAATTTGAAATAATATTAAAAATTAAAAATACTAATTTACTTAATAATATTATTTTAATATAAATTAATATAATAATTATATTTTATAAATATAAATTAAGAACATAATTATTGTTAATCAAAAATAATATTATATTATTTTAATCTAATAAGAAGATTTAAATATTAATTAAACTGATAGTTAACATAATTATTAATTATATTGTTAATTAAAAATTAACCATACATGTGACGACCTGCTTAATTTTCACATTTTTTTTTATATAATAAAATCAATATCATAAATTTCAGCAGATCATAATCCACCTTGACCCGTGGGTACCAGGGATACATCAGAACATATAACGGAAGTCTAAGCAGCAAGAAACATACAATCACATTATCATAAATACCAAAACATCCATCACAATACCATAAATACCAGAGTCACTATATTCACTGTATTTCAGTATATACATCCCAAAAACAAGATCTAGAGACATTTCCCACAAAAACCAACTGTTCATACTAAAACTTACCCTTCAAAGAGGGTAGACAAATAGCACTAGCTCAGCGGGGCTTTTCCCGCTCTCCTATTTGGGGCTCTTGAAAAGTTTATAAAATTTTGAGGTGAGACACCTCTTAGTAAGGGAAATAAACTAATACCAGTATGTGGCAACATGAGTATTTCGTGTTATACTTATACATATACCATACAGAACATATTCAGTAACTGTTATATCAAATATGGGAAAACATATATATCATCAAAACATGGCAGAACATACTGCATTTTCATAAACATATTTCATCTCATATAATAATAATACAAAAACATTCCTAGTAGGTTAGCTAACTGTTGTCATGTATTACCCCCACATGACTAGGTTGTGTGGCTCGAAGGCGAGACCTGACAATGGTTAGCCGACCAATGCCAAGTCAAAAGTACAGTCTGTAAGTCTGATGGATCTGCCAAACGTAGTCCATACACCAGGGGCACTCACACACTTCTTAAAAACTACATCGACCATCCAATCTCACACCACTCCGTACAGCGGTGTTAACATAAATATCATTATCACGAAGACCATGGACACATAGCAACGGTATCGTGCAAGTGCTAACCTAGACCAAACCAACCAGGTTCTGATATCATATAACATACATTGAAACTGTGATACATGGATATTTCATATCATTAATTATTAAATCAATCATATCATTTTGCATATATACGTATATCATGAAAATCATCGGCCCGTGCGCCAGTATTACACATTTTACCATAACTCAACCCGTACGCCGGCAAATAATAGCACAGCCCGTACACTGGCAAATCATTTCCATAGCTTGGCCCGTACGCCGACAAACATATCCATAGCTCAGCCTGTATGGTGGCAAATCACACACATAGCTCGGCCCGTACGCCGGCAAATATATCAAAATCTCAGCCCATACGCTGGTTTTCCATTATAAAAATTCGTATCATTCACACATTCCCAGAAAATAGTATTTCATAACAATTTTTTTGCTCATGCCACACTAATAGATTTTTCGCATATTCAACATACCATCATTTTCAACAGTATTTTCCCAAATATATAATCATAAATAAATATATTTATTTTCTGAAATCATATGCTCTAATAATATAATGCATTTTCATAAAATAACTAGTATAGTTTATCCCCTTACCTGATTCTTGAAAAACCCTTAAGAAAATCTGTCCTGCACCCGCAGGGTTCCCCATTCAACACCCTGAAAATGCAATTCCCCAAAACTAAAGTTCAGTATTTCTACGTGTATATCACTTCCTACAATTGTCAATTAACCAAATACTGAGTAGAAAGTCTTACCCTGGATTTGGGATGGTTTCCAACTCAGCCCCACCAACGATCCGCTTTGGTTGACTTGCAGAGAACTTTCCTAGGAGCGTCGTGGTGGCTTCAGATCGTCGAACTGATGAAATTTTGGCCCGAAATCGAAGAAAGAAGGAGGAGGAACCGAAAGGTAACAGAGAGAGAACTTCTGTGCAGGAAATTTCGGCCAAAAATGAATTTTAGGCCTATTTAAACGGTGGCCTTCGTCGACGAGCCACGTCACCTCATCGACGAGGTCAATAGAAAATTCGTCGATGAACTCTCCCCTTCGTCGACGAAATTCAGAACCCCAAAGTCATCCCCTTGGTATTTTCTCGTCGATGAGTCATGTCACCTTGTCGACGAGCCCAATTATATTTTCATCGACGAATCCTGTCCTTGTCGACGAGCTCCTGTTATACCCTCGTCGACGAGTCCCCTTTATTCATCGACAAAGAGCTGAAAAATTTCTCGAGATTATCCTTTTCAAAATGCAACGTCGTCGACTGCCTCCTTCTGTTTCTGGTTTCCATTTCCCTTTCTTTTATTATTTAAATACCATTATTCTTTGGGTTGTTACATTCTCCCCTCCTTATAAAATTTCATCCTCCAAATTTACTATTTACGTAATTCGTCATCCCTTAACAAGAAAAGGGTCTACTTATTTTATTACTTACCCTCACTTATGGCGGAGGAATACCATGGTTACATTTCAAGTCCTGGAAGATTACATATACAAAAGAAAAATTCTCTCAAAACTAAAATGTTACACTAATTAAACCATTACATGTACGTGTAAAAGAAATACTACCTACTACTTACATTTACCTATTTAGAATCCTTAGAATATATGTGGATACTTCTGTTTCATCTATTCCTCGGATTCCCAAGAAGCCTATTCAATTGCATGATTCCTCCACAAAACTTTTACCTAAGGAATCTTCTTGTTACGTAACTCCTATACTTTCATATCTAGAATCTGTACTGGTACCTCCTCATACACTAGTGAATCACTAAGCTCTAATTCATCATAACTGATGATATGAGAAGGATCTGAGACGTATTTCCTCAACATAGCAATATGGAATATGTCGTGGATCCTGGACAACACAGGTGGTAAAGCTAGCCTGTAGGCTACCGGCCCTACTTTATCTAGAATCTCAAATGGACCGATAAACCTAGGACTAAGTTTACCCTTCCTACCAAACCTCATAACTCCTTTTAATGGAGCTATCTTCAAAAATACGTGATCACCTACGTAGAACTCTAAATTTCTGCCCCAATTGTCGGCATAACTCTTCTGTCGGCTTTAAGCTGCACTGATCCTGTCTCTGATAAGCCGAACCTTATCACGCGCCTATTGTACCAGCTATGGTCCCACAACTCGCCGCTTACCTATCTTGTCCCAATACAAAGGAGATCGACATCTCCTATTGTACAAGGCTTCAAACGGTGCCATACCAATACTGGACTAGTAACTATTATTATACGCAAACTCCACCAGCGGCATAAACTGAGTCCAACTACCCCAAAAATCCAATACGCATGTACAGAGCATATCCTTTAATTTTTGTATCGTCCTCTCAGTCTACCCATCTGACTGAGGATGGAATGTCGTACTAAACGACAGTTGAGACCCTAAAGCTTCCTGCAAGCTTCTCCCGAACCGTAACGTGAATCACGGGTCTCAATTTAACATAATAGATATAGTCATCCCATGAGAACGAACTATCTCTTGGATGTAGATCTCCGCTAAACGGTTAAGGAAGTAGCTGATCTTGATAGTTATAAAGTGGGCGGTCTTAGTCAAATGGCCAACAATCACCTAGATGGCATTCTGGCCATGTAATGTCGTCGGCAGTCTTGACACGAAGTCTATGGATATATGATCCCACTTCCATTCTAAGATAAATAACGGCTACAACTGCCCTGCTGGCCTCTGGTGCGCAGCTTTTGCCTGCTGGCACGTCAAACACTGGGCTACCTACTCATCGATCTCTCTCTTTATACCACTCCACCAGTACGACTCTTGTAGATCTCTGTACATCTTGGTACTGTCGGGATGAACTGTATACAAAGATCTGTGAGCCTCCTCTAAAATAGTCTTTCTGATCTCTATATTGGCAGAAACGCATAATCTGGAACGGAACCACAAAGTTCTGTCATCTGCAATACTAAATTCCTCCCCTTGACCATTATGCACTCTATCCATCACCTCTGCTAATTCTGGGTCTTCCTTTTAAGTAGCTTTAATTCTTTCTTACAAAGTAGGCTGTACTACTAGGCTGACAATACACACTAAAGGATCACTCTCTACCAACTCTATGCCGAGTCTCTCCAGATCCATCATAATCGGATACTGGATCTTTATAGTCGCCAACGTTGATTCCCTAGACTTCCTGCTCAATGCATTAGCTACCACATTTGCTTTCCCTAGGTGATAACTAATGGTACAATCAAAATCTTTAATTAACTCTAACCACCTTCTCTGCCTCATATTCAGTTCCTTCTGCGTGAAAAAATACTTTAAGCTTTTGTGGTCGGAAAAAATCTCACACTGCTTGCCGTACAGGTAATGCATCTAAATTTACAATGTGTGTACCACTGTAGCCAATTCAAGATCATGTATAGGGTAGTTCTTTTCATATTCTTTCAACTGTCTGGATGCATATGTCACTACCATGCCATGCTGCATCAATACACAACCAAGTCCCTTCAAGGACGCATCACGGTAAATGACATACCCCTCACCCCCTGATGGGATAACCAATACTAGTGTTGTGACTAATCTTTGTTTCAATTCTTGAAAACTATGCTCACATCTGTCATCTCACTCAAATCTAACATTCTTCATCGTCAATCGTGTCAAAGGTCCTAACAAAGATGAGAATCCCTCAACAAAATGGCGATAATAGCCAATTAGCCCCAAGAAACTCTTGATCTCCTAGACATTTCTCAGTCTAGCCCAATTCACTACCGCCTCAATTTTGCTAGGATCCACAGAAATACCATCTCCAAATACAACATGCCCCAAGCACACAACCTTCTCAAGCCAGAATTCACATTTACTAAACTTGGCGTACAACTTCTTTTCCCGAATACGGGATCTGACAATGGTTGGCCGACCACTGCCATGTCAAAAGTACAGTTTGTAAGTCTAATGGGTCTGCCAGACTTGGTACGTACACCAAGGGCGCTCACACACTTATTAAAAACCACATCGACCATCCAATCTCACACCACTCCGTACAGCGGCGTTAACACAAATATCATGATCACGAAGACCATGGACACATAGCAACGATACCGTGCAAATGCTAGCCTAGACCAAGCCAACCAGGTTCTGATATCATATAATATATACTGAAACTGTGATACATGGATATTTCATATCATTAATTATTAAATCAATCATATCATTTTGCATATATACGTATATCATGAAAATCATTGGCCTGTACGTCGGTATTACACATTTTACCATAGCTCGGCCCGTACGTCGGCAAATCATAGCATAGCCCGTATGCTAGCAAATCATTTCCATAGCTTGGTTCGTATGCCGACAAACATATCCACAGATCAACCCATACGCTTGTAAATTATACACATAGCTCGGCCCATACGCCAGAAAATCATAGCACAGCCCGTATGTTGGCAAATCATACACATAGCTCAACCCGTACACCGACAAATATATCAAAATCTCGGCCCATACGCAGATTTTTCATTATAAAAATCTGTATCATTAACACATTCTTAGAAAACAATATTTCATAACAATTTTTACTCATGCCACACTAATAGGTTTTTCACATATTCAACATATCATTATTTTCAACAGTATTTTCCCAAATATAAATCCTATATAAATATATTTATTTTCCTGAAATCAAATGCTATAACAATATATATATTTTTCATAAAATACTAGCTTAGTTATCCTCTTACCTGATTCCCGAAAAGCCCTTAAGAAAATCGATCCTGCACCCACAGGGTTCCCCATTCAACACCCTAGAAACAGCATTCCTTAGTATTTCTACGCGTATAAGAATTCTTACAACTTTCAAATAACCAAATACTGAGTAGAAAGTCTTACCCTGGATTTGGGATGGTTTCCAACCCAGCCCCACCAACGATCCGTTTCGGTAGACTTGCAAAGAACTTTCCCAGGAGCGTCGTGGTGGCTTCAGATCGTCGAATCGGCAAAAATCTAGCCCGAAATCGAAGACATAAGGGGGAAGGATCGAAGGATAAGAGAGAGAGGGTTTCTGCATTAATTTTCCATTAAAAAAATCTGATTTTTTCACTATTTATAGGGTTGGATTCGTCGACGAGCCACGTCATCTCGTCGACGAGTCCTTCAATAATTTCGTCGACGAAACCCACTCCTCGTCGATGAAATTTAGACTACCCCAGAACCCCTCTCGGCATTTCCTTGTCAATGAGACACTTCACCTCGTCGACGTGTCCTGTAGAGATTTCATCGACGAATCTTATCCTCGTCGACGATCTCCTGTTATACCCTCGTCGATGAGTGCCCTGTATTTGTCGACGAGGAGCTGAAAAATTTCTCGGGTTTATCCTTTCCAAAGTGCAACGTCGTCGACTGCCTCCTTCTGTTTTCGGTTCCCATTCCCCCTTATTTAAATATCATTATTCTTCGGGTCGTTACATTCTCCCCTTCTTATAAAATTTCATCCTCGAAATTTACTTTTTACGTAACTCGTCATGTAACAACCGCAAAATTCTCGCCATTTATATATGTTTCCGGTTCCCATTTCCCTTTATTTAAATATCATTATTCTTCGGGTCGTTACATTCTCCCCTCCTTATAAAATTTCTTCCTCAAAATTTACTTTTTACGTAACTCGTCATGTAACAACCTCAAAATTCTCGTCATTTATATATATATATATATATATATATATATCTGTGTATCTACATCCATACCTAAGCAGCGGGAACACATATTATATAACCATTCACATATATATACTATACTATACCATAATCTAGTATATATAAACCATAGTCATACAAAAATATCCCCTAGCATCATCTACTCAAAAACATACACAATTCTGTCAAAAACTTACCCTATAACCAGGATAATCAAACTACTCTCTATCCGCAAGCTTGATATGCTCGCCTAACTGGCTCACCTGAAAAATGTTAAAGTAATGGGGTGAATCGACACTCAGTAAGTGGAAATATGCTATTATTAGTGTGTGACAACTAAGTTAAGAATACTTTTTGAATAGCAACTGAACTGTAATGCAATAAACAATCTATAAAGCATATATTTCTTTTCATAATTTAAAATATAACTATATCATCTATATTTTCTACTTTTCATACTGCTAATATCATACTATACTTATCATATACTGTAAAACTATATACATATACTGTAAAACTGTATACATATACATATGTGTGCTTTATCCCTGAAACTCTGTACATCATGATTTGACCCCTCATGACAGGGTTGTGCGGCCCGTAGGCGGGACTTCATCTAGTCGGCCCTCCAAATAAGTCAATATACTCTACACTACCTCCGTCCAGCCAAACTGCATCCACTCCTAAGCTCGGGACTGGCTACTACCTCGTCAAACCAGCCCCCTCCACCCAGCGAACTGGAGAGTTGCATACTCTCCGAGCACAGCTGACGGTACCTACACACTGTTTAAGATATGTGGTTGCACTCTATCTGTATCTAGCAACGATACTGTGCTCTGTAATCTTTATCTATATTTGTCTGTAATTTTTCCTCAGGGATCTGATACTCTATATATATATATATATATATATATATATATATACACATATATACTCATTTACTGTTTTCATCATGTTTCCAAAATTACCATAACTCTATCTTTCTGTACTGTAAATACTGTAATATCTGCATACTGTATCTGTAGCATCTTGATGCTACCTCTGTATCTCTATCTGTATACTCTGTCTATATACTCTATCTGTATACTCTGTATGTTATGGTAATAGGAAACATAGCATGCTATAACTCTATATATACTATTTTGTATAAAACTGTAATATAAATACTGATCTGAGTAAAATTGTATACATGTATATGTATATATATATCTGTTTCATGAAACTATCCATATAAAAGCTGTATATGCATGTACATTTCTCTGTATACTCTCTGTGAATATAAATCTATATCTTTATATTCTGTGTAATCTCATATACTGGAAAAACTATATAAACTGTATATACTGTCTATATCTGTGTATTTAGTATAGTATGATACTTTATAAAAGCTATATAAATTCCTTCATCACACGAAAATCTACTCAGGCCACACAAGCATTTAAACTCATATTCTGTAAATACTGTATAATAAACTAGTATAAATATGTGTCTATGAAATCTCTGATAGCATTATGAAGAATCCTAGCATAGCATATTTCCCTTACCTTGACTCTGAAAAGCCCCTATAAAACTCTAGCTCTATACCCGCAAGATTCCTAACTCAACATCCTGAAAACACAATCTCCCATAACAAAATATCAGTATTTTCTTACCTACAACATTTCTTATAACTGAGGGAAAGACAGATACTGAATAAAATGCCTTACCCTAAGATTGGGACGAAATTCAACTCTACTTTTCCAACGATCAGCTCCGGCAGACTGTAAAGAACTTCGCCAAGAGCGTCGTGGTAGCCTCAAATCTTCAATCCAGCGAAAAAATAGGCCTAGAAATGAAGAGAGAAGGAGAGAGAGTCGTAGGAGAGAGAGAGAGAGAGAGAGAGAGAGAGAGAGAGAGAAAGAGAGAGAGAGGAGAGAGAGAGGGGCGCTGAAATGAGATAAAAATCCGATTTTTAATTATTTATAGGACTAGATTCGTCGACGAATCCTTCAGTAAATTCGTCGACGACTCCCTATATTCATCGACGAAATTCAGGCTGCCCCAAAACCTCTCTTGATATTTTCTCGTCAATGAACCCCTGTATTCGTTGATGAATTCCTTCATGCACTTGTCGACGAACCCCTGTATTCGTCGATGAATTCTGGCAATTTCTTTGATCGATGAAGTCTACGGCCTCCTTCTGTTTATGTTTCCATTTTCCTCTGTCTTCAATTTTAAATATCAATTTTTTTCGGGTCGTTACACGTCATCCCTTAACAAGACAAGGGTCTACTTATTTTATTACTTACCCTCACTTATGGTAGAGGAATACCGTGGTTACATTCCGAGTCTTGGGAGATTACATATACAAAAGAAAAATTCTCACAAAACTAAAATACCTCACTAATTAAACCATTATATGTACCTGCAAAGGAAATACTACCTAACTACTTACATTTACCTATTTAGACTCCTTGGAATAGATGAGGATACTTCTGTTTCATCTGTTCTTCAGACTCCCAAGAAGCCTCTTCTACTGCATGATTCCTCCACAAAACTTTTACCTGAGGAATCTTCTCGTTACGTAGCTCCTGTACTTTCCTATCCAGAATCTGTATTGGTACTTCCTCATACACCAGTGAATCACTAAGCTCTAATTCATCATAACTGATAATATGAGAAGGATCTGGGACGTATTTCCTTAACATAACAATATGGAATACGTTGTGGATCCTAGACAACACAGATGGTAAAGCTAGCATGTAGGCCACCGGCCCCGCTTTATCCAAAATCTCAAATGGACCGATAAACCTAGGACTAAGTTTACCCTTCTTCCCAAATCGCATAACCCCTTTCATCAGAGCTATCTTCAAAAACACATGATTACCCACATCAAATTCCAAATTCCTACGACAATTATCAGCATAACTTTTCTGTCGGCTCTGAGCTGCACTAATTCTTTCCTTGATGAGCCGAACCTTATCGTACGCCTGCTGTACCAGCTCTAGTCTCACAACTCGCCACTCATCTATCTCGTCCCAATACAAAGGAGATCGACATCTCCTACCGTACAAGGCTTCAAATGGTGGCATGCCAATACTAGACTGGTAATTGTTATTATATGCGAACTCTACCAGCAGCATGAACTGAATCCAACTACCCCCAAAATCTAAAACACATGCTCGGAGCATATCTTCTAGTATCTGTATCGTCCTCTCAATCTGCCCATCTAACTGAGAATGTAATGTCGTGCTAAATGACAATTGAGACCTTAGTGCTTCCTACAGACTCTTCAAAAAACGTGACGTAAAACGCGGGTCTCAATCTGACACAATCGATACAGGCACCCCATGAGAACGAACTATCTTCTGAATGTAGATCTCTGCTAAACGGTTGAGGGAGTAGCTGATCTTGATAAGTATAAAGTGGGCGGTCTTAGTCAAATGGTCAACAATCACCCGGATGGCATTCTAGCCATATAATCCCATCGGCAATCCTGACACGAAGTCCATAGATATATGATCCCACTTCTACTCTGGGATAAATAACGGCTGCAATTAGCCTGCCGGCCTCTGGTGCTCAACCTTTACCTGCTGGCACATCAAACATTGGGCTACATACTCGGCGATCTCTCTCTTCATACCACTCCACCAGTACGACTCTCGCAGATCTCTATACATCTTCGTACTACCGGGATGAACTGTATACAAAGATCTGTGAGCCTCCTCTAAAATAGTCTTTCTGTTCTCTGTATCGGCAGGAACGCATAATCTGGAACGGAACCGCAAAGTTCCGTCATCTGCAATACTGAATTCCTCCCCCTAACCACTTTGCACTCTGTCCATCACCTCTACTAACTCTGGGTCTTCTTTCTAAGCGGCTTTAATTCTTTCCTGCAGAGTAGGCTGTACCACTAGACTGGTGATATATACTGAAGGATTACTCTTGATCAATTCAATGTCAAGTCTCTCTAGATCTATCATGATCGGATGTTGGATCTCCATAGCTGCCAACGCTGATTCCCTAGATTTCCTGCTCAATGCATCAGCTACCACGTTTGGGTTCCCCGAGTGATAATTGATGGTACAATCAAAATCCGTAATTAACTCTAAGCTCTTGAAGAAATACTTCTACGTAATTCATATTCAGTTCCTTCTACGTGAAGAAATACTTTAAGCTCTTGTGGTTGGAGAAAATATCATACTGCTCACCGTACGGGTAATGCCTCCAAATTTTCAATGCGTGTACCACTGTAGCCAATTCAAGATCATGTGTAAGGTAGTTCTTTTCATATTCTTTTAACTGTCTGGACGCATACGCCACTACCCTACCATACTGCATCAATACACAGCCAAGTCCCTTCAAGGACGCATCACTGTAAATGGCATACCCTTTACTCCCTGATGGGATAACGAATACTGGTGCTATGACTAATCTTTGCTCCATTTCTTGAAAACTATGCTCACAGCTGTTGTCCCACTCAAATCTGACATTCTTCCTCATCAGTCATGTCAAAGGTCCTGACAAAGCTGAGAATCCCTCAACGAAATGGCGGTAATAGTCAGCTAGCCCCAAGAAACTCTTGATCTCCTGGACATTTCTCAGTCTAGCCCAATTCACTACCACCTCAATTTTGCTAGGATCCACAGAAATACCGTCTCTAGATACAACATGCCCCAAGAACACGACCTTCTCAAGTCAGAATTCACATTTACTGAACTTGGCATACAACTTTTTTCCTCGAAGTGTCTGCAAAACCTGCCTCAAGTGCGTCTTATGCTCCTCATAGCTCCTCGAATAGACCAGTATATCATCAATAAAAACAACAACAAACTGGTCTAGGTATTGGTGGAAGACTCTGTTAATCAAGTCCATAAATACCACAGGAGCATTCGTCAAACTAAACGGCATAACAAGAAACTCGTAATGCCCGTACCTGGTCCTGAAGGCCGTCTTCGAGACGTCTTTTGCTTTCACTTTTACCTGATGGTAGCTGGATCTGAGGTCAAACTTCGAATACACCCGTGTACCTTGGAGCTGGTCAAACAAATCGTCGATACGGGGTAGAGGATACTTGTTCTTGATTGTCACTTTATTAATCTCCCTATAGTCTATACACATCCTCATAGTCTCGTCTTTCTTCTTCACAAATAAAATTGGAGCTCCCCACGGAGATACACCGGGTCGTATGAAGCCCTTATCAAGTAGATCTTGCAACTGATTCTTCAATTTTACCAATTCTGCTGGCGCTATCCAATAAGGTACTTTAAAAACCGGCGTTGTACCAGAAGGTAGGTCGATCGGGAAGTCTACCTCATGATCGGGTGGCAAGCCTGGTAACTCATCTGAAAAAACATATATAAACTCCTTTACTACAGGCGTGCTAGCAAGTTTCAATTCATTCTCTAACATCTCATTCACAACAGCTACAAACCCTTGACAACCACTCAACAGTAGTCTTCTGGCCTGAATAGCTGAAACTAGCTGAGGTGGGGATTGCACTTGTGACCCTTCGAACTTGAATTCTGCTTCCCCCGGAGATGTGAATATCACTTCTCGTGCTCGGAAATCTATGATGGCAAAATTAACTGCTAGCCAATCCAATGAATCCATGCCAAATATAACATCAAACCCGTGCATGTCCAGCACTATCAGATCAGCAAACAAAGTCTTTCCTTGAATATCGACTGGACAACCTCGGAGCACCCTACTACACCTCACTACTAACCCGATCGACATAGATACCAACAATTCAACATCTAATGATTGTGTTTCAGCCCCACATAATTTAACACACCCGAAGACACGAACGAGTGTGTAGCTCTTGAATCAAATAATGCAATAACTTTAAAAGAAAGCATAATAACCATACATGTCACCACGTCACCTGCTGTCCCAGCCTCACCCGACGTCAGAGTAAACACCCTGGCTGGAGCTGTATTCCTCTACTGGCCCCCACGTGGCACCTGATAACCTCCTTAGTATGGTCTGGGAGCTGGAACTGTATCTGGTGGGGTAGGGCAGTCTTGCACCATATGCCCCGATCTACAGCAGCGATAGCACACCACGCCTCCTACTCGACACTCTCCCCAGTGTCTCCTGCCACAAGTCTGACAAACTAGAGGACCCTGCCCTGCCTGTACCTCGTGTCCTCCTGTCTTCTACCTCTGCCCTCTACCATGATTTCCTCTCCGCCACTGACCCGGTCTATGACCCTGCTGGTAGCCCGTAAATGCAGATCTCTTCCTCTATCCCTACTCCTCTGCATCAAGACGCTCACCAATCTTTGCCAAGGCCGCCCTGTCGACTAACACAGCAAAGTCCTAGATCCGCAGCACCACCACCTGTTTGAATATACTCCGCCTCAAGCCTCTCTCAAACTGCCTCGCCTTCTTCACTTCATCAGGAACAATATACGGGGCGAAGCGAGAGAGCTCGATGAAATGCGCTGCATACTACTGGACGGATAGTTGTCCCTACTTCAGACTCAGGAACTCTTCTACTTTAGCCTCCCTAACCGTAGCTGGAAAATACCTATCAAAGAACAATTCTTTAAACCGGTGTCATGTCATGGCTATCGGAGTCGCCCTCTGCTACTCCAACAGTCTCACCGTAGTCCACCACCTCTCGGCCTCTCCCATCAATCTATAGGTGGCAAAGAGGACCCTCTATGTCCTCAATACACTACAACACAGTCAAGACTTTCTCGGTCTCCTACATCCAGTTCTCAGCGGCTGCAGGATCAACTCCACCTGAGAACATAAGAGGATTCATCTTCGTAAACTTTTCTATAGTGCACCCATGGCCTGCAGATGGACCACTCTGCTCCCTCGAGCTCCTAGCGATCTCAGCCATAACCTGCTGAGCCATGCTACGTAATACCGCGTCAGAGTCGGTCCCAGCTGCACCTGATGGTCCTGCTCCATCACTGCCACTCGCATGGGCACTATTTCCTCCTAGATCCATCCTAAAAAATAGCAGTTGCAACTCAGTAATCCTATCCTCATAATTTACCCACCTATCCTCACCACTTATCTTAACATTTCTAACTCATTTCCAATCCCCAGTCCTACATTCTAGGAACACAACCCGACAATAGCTTACTATGGTTTTCTTGAAATCATCACCCTAGGAAAGACACAAAAATTACCACGGAAGTCATGCCTCTAGACTGTAGAACAAAACCTCAAATCATTTCCTAAACTCCGGTATTGTTTCTGCTGCATTCTAAAGTTTACAGAACCTAACAACCTAGGCTCTGATACCAAAATGTGACGACCTGTTTAATTTCCACATTTTTTTTAACAAGTAAAATCAATACCACAAATCCCAACTCAACAGATCATAATCCACCTAGACCCGTGGGTACAAGGATACATCAGAACACATAACGAAAGCCTAAGCAGCAGGAAACATACAATCACAATATTATAAATACGAAATCATCCATCACATTCCACAAATACTAGAGTCACTATATCCACTGTATTTCAGTATATACATCCCAAAAAAAAAATATAGGGACACTTCCAAAAAAATCCAACTGTCCCCACTAAAACTTACCCTTCAAAAAGGGCAGACAAATAACACTAATTCAGTAGGGCTTTTCCCGCTCTCCTTTCAGGGGCTCCTAAAAAATTTATAAAATTTTGGGGTGAGACACCTCTCAGTAAGGGAAATAAACTAATACCAGTGTGTGGTAAGATGAGTATCCTGTGTTATTCATATACCATACAGATTATATTCAATAACTGTTATATCAAATCTGGGAAAACATATATATCATCAAAACATGGCAGAACATACTGCATTTTCATAAACATATTTCATCTCATATAATAATAATACAAAAACATTCCTGGTAGGTTAGCTGGCTGTTGTCATGTATTACCCCCACATGACTGGGTTGTGTGGCCCGAAGGTAGGACCTAACAATGGTTGGCCGACCACTGTCAAGTCAAAAGTACAGTCTGTAAGTCCGATGGGTCTGCCTGACCTGGTACGTACACCAGGGGCGCTCACACACTTCTTAAAAATCACATCGACCATCCAATCTCACACCACTCCGTACAGCGGCGTTAACACAAATATCATGATCACAAAGACTATGGACATATAACAACGGTACCGTGCAAGTGCTAGCCTAGACTAGGCTAACCAAGTTCTGATATCATATAACATATACTGAAACTGTAATACCTGGATATTTCATATCATTAATTATCAAATCATTCGTATCATTTTGCATATATACGTATATCATGAAAATCATCGGCCCGTACATCGGTATTACACATTTTTACCGTAGCTCGGCCCGTATATCGGTAAATTACAGCACAACCCGTACGCTCGAAAATCATTTCCATAGCTCGGCCCGTACGCCGGCAAACATATCCATAGCTCAGCCCGTATGCTGGTAGATCATACACATAGCTCAGCTCGTACGTCGGTAAATCATAGCACAGCCCGTACGCTGGCAAATCATACACATAACTCGGCCTGTACACCTAAAAATATATCAAAATATCAGCCTATACACCGGTTTTCCATTATAAAAATCTGTATCATTAACACATTCCCAGAAAAAAAGTATTTCATAACAATTTCTACTCATGCCACACTAATAGGTTTTTTGCATATTCAACATATCATCATTTTCAACAGTATTTTCCCAAATATAAATCCTATATAAATATATTTATTTTCCTAAAATCAAATGCTATAACAATATACACATTTTTCATAAAATACTAGCTTAGTTTATCTCCTTACCTGATTCCCGAAAAGCCCCTAAGAAAATCTGTCCTGCACCCGTAGGGTTCCCCGTTCAAGACCTTGGAAACAGCATTCCCCAGAACTAAAGTTCAGCATTTTTACGCGTATAACAATTCCTACAACTTTCACATAACCAAATACTGAGTAGAAAGTCTTACCCTAGATTTGGGATGGTTTCCAACCCAGCCCTGCCGACGATCCGCTCTTGTAGATTTGCAAAGAACTTTCCCAAGAGCGTCATGGTGGCTTCAGATCGTCGAACAGGCAGAAATTCGGCCCGAAATTGAAGAAAGAAGGGGGAAGGACCGAAGGATGAGAGAGAGAGGATTTTTGCACTGACTTTCCATAAAAAAATCTGAGTTTTTCACTATTTATAGGGCTAGATTCATCAACGAGCCACATCATCTCATCGACGAGTCCTTCAATAATTTCGTCGATGAAACCCACTCCTCATCGACGAAATTTAGACTACCCCATAACCTCTCTCCGCATTTCCTCGTCGACGAGACACGTCACCTCATCGACGAACCCTGTAGAGATTTCATCGACAAATCCTATCCTCGTCGACGATCTCCTATTATACCCTCATCGACGAGTCCCCTGTATTTGTTGATGAGGAGCTGAAAAATTTCTTGGGTTTATCCTTTCCAAAATGCAACGTCGTCGACTGCCTCCTTCTATTTCTGATTTCCATTTCCCTTTATTTAAATATCATTATTATTTGGGTCATTACAACAAGTTTGACAGACTGGAGGACCCTGCCCTGTCTGCACCTCGCGTCCTCCCGTCTTTTACCTCCGCCCTCTGCCATGATTTCCTCTCATCCACTGACCCGGTTTATGATCCTGCTGGTAGCCGGTAGATGCAGATCTCTTCCTCTATCCCTGCTCCTTTGCATCAAGATGCTCACCAATCTCTACCAAGGCTGCCCTGTCGACTAACTTAGCAAAGTCCTGGATCCGTAGCACCACCACCTGCTTGAATATACTCCGTCTCAAGCCTCTCTTAAACTGCCTCGCCTTCTTCACTTCATCAGGAACAATATACGAGGCGAAGCGAGAGAGCTCAATGAAACGTACAGCATACTACTGGACGGATAGCTATCCCTGCTTCAGACTCAAGAACTCTTCTACTTTAGCCTCCCTAACCGTAGCTGGAAAATACCTATCAAAGAACAATTCTTTAAACCGGTGCCATGCCATGGCTATCGAAGTCGCTCTCTGCTGCTCCAGCAGTCTCACCGCAGTCCACCACCTCTCGACCTCTCCCGTTAATCTATAGGTGGCAAAGAGGACCCTCTATTCCTCAGTACACTGCAACATAGCCAAGACTTTCTCAGTCTCCTGCATCCAGTTCTCAGTGGCTACAGGATCAACTCCACCTGAGAATGTTGGAGTATTCATCTTCGTAAACTTTTCTATAGTGCACCCATTGCCTGCAGATGGACCAATCTGCTCCCTCGAACTCCTAGCGATCTCAGCCATAACTTGTTGAGCCACGCTACGTAATACCGCGTCAGATTCGGTCCCAGATGCACCTGATGGT
Organism: Malania oleifera; assembly: GCF_029873635.1. Lineage (NCBI taxonomy): Eukaryota > Viridiplantae > Streptophyta > Magnoliopsida > Santalales > Ximeniaceae > Malania > Malania oleifera. Next base: position 118,792,655 of record NC_080420.1, read on the forward strand.
CCTCTCCATCACTGCCACTCGCATGGGCACTATTTCCTCCTGGATCCATCCTGAAAAATAGCAGTTGCAACTCAGTAATCCTATCCTCATAATTTACCCACCTATCCTCACCACTTATCTTAACATTTCTAACTCATTTCCAATCCTCAGTCCTACATTCTAGGAACACAACCCGACAATAGCTTACTATGGTTTTCCTGAAATCGTCACCCTAGGAAAAACACAGAAACTACTACGGAATTCCTGCCTCTAGACTATAGAACAAAACCTCAAATCATTTCCTAAACTCTGGTATTGTTTCCACTGCATTCTAAAGTCTACAGAACCTAACAACCTAGGCTTTGATACCAAACTGTGACGACCTGCTTAATTTTTCTTTTTTTTATATAATAAAATCAATATCATAAATCTCAGCAGATCATAATCCACCTAGACACATGGGTACAAAGGATACATCAGAACACATAACGGAAGCCTAAGTAGTAGGAAACATACAATCACATTATCATAAATACCAAAACATCCATCACAATACCATAAATACCAGCGTCACTATATTCACTGTATTTCAGTATATACATCCCAAAAACAAGATCTAGAGACATTTCCCACAAAAATCGATTGTCCTTACTAAAACTTACCCTTCAAAGAGGGTAGACAAATAGCACTAGCTCAGCGGGGCTTTTCCTGCTCTCCTATCTGGGGCTCCTGAAAAATTTATAAAATTTTGGGGTGAGACACCTCTCAGTAAGGGAAATAAACTAATACCAGTGTGTGGCAACATGAGTATTTCGTGTTATACTTATACATATACCATACAGAACATATTCAGTAACTGTTATATCAAATCTGGGAAAACATATATATCATCAAAACATGGCAGAACATACTACATTTCCATAAACATATTTCATTTTATATAATAATAATAATACAAAAACATCCCTAGTAGGTTAGCTGGCTGTTGTCATGTATTACCCCCACATGACTATGCCCGAAGGCGGGATCTGACAATGGTTGGCCGACCACTGCCAAGTCAAAAGTACAGTCTGTAAGTCTGATGGGTCTGCCAGACCTGGTACGTACACCAGTGGCGCTCACACACTTTTTAAAAACCACATCGACCATCCAATCTCACACCACTCCGTACAGCGGTGTTAACACAAATATCATGATCACGAAGACCATGGACACATAGTAACGATACCGTGCAAATGCTAGCCTAGACCAAACCAACCAGGTTCTGATATCATATAACATATACTGAAACTGTGATACATGGATATTTCATATCATTAATTATTAAATCAATCATATCATTTTGCATATATACGTATATCATGAAAATCATCGGCTCGTACGCCGGTATTACACATTTTACCATAGCTCGGCCCGTATGCCGGCAAATCATAGCATAGCCCGTACGCTAACAAATCATTTCCATAGCTCGGCTCGTACGCCGGCAAACATATCCATAGCTCACCCCGTACGCTAGCAAATCATACACATAGCTCGGTCCGTACGCCAGCAAATATATCAAAATCTCGACCCATACGCTGGTTTTCCATTATAAAAATTTGTATCATTCACACATTCCTAGAAAACAGTATTTCATAACAATTTTTTTACTCATGCCACACTAATAGATTTTTCGCATATTCAACATACCATTATTTTCAACAGTATTTTCCCAAATATATAATCATAAATAAATATATATATTTTCTGAAATCAGATGCTCTAATAATATAATGCATTTTCATAAAATAACTAGCTTAATTTATCCCCTTACCTAATTCTTGAAAAGCCCCTAGGAAAATTTGTCCCGCACCCGTAGGGTTCCCAACGGAATTCCTCATAACTAAAGTTCAGTATTTCTACGCGTATTTCACTTCCTACAACTGTCAATTAACCAAATACTGAGTAGAAAGCCTTACCCTAGATTTGGGATGGTTTCCAACTTAGCCCAACCAACGATCCGCTTCGGTAGACTTGCGGCGGAAATCCAACCCGAAATCGAAGAAAGAAGGAGGAGGAACCGAAGGGTAAGAGATAGAGAACTTCTGCGCAGGAAATTTTGGTTAAAAATGAATTTTAGGCCTATTTAAACGGTGGCCTTCGTCGACGAGCCATGTCACCTCGTCGACGAGGTCAATAGAAAATTCATCGACGAACTCTCCCCTTCGTCGACGAAATTCAGAACCCCAAAGTCATCCCCTCGATATTTCTTCATCGACGAGCCCAATTATATTTTCGTCGACAAATCTTGTCCTCGTCGACGAGCTCCTGTTATACCCTCGTCGACGAGTCCCCTGTATTTGTCGATGAAGAGCTGGAAATTTTCTCGGGATTATCCTTTTCAAAATGCAACGTCGTCGACTGCTTCCTTCTGTTTCCGATTTCCATTTCCCTTTCTTTTATTATTTAAATACCATTATTCTTCGAGTCGTTACAATACATTATTTTACAATGCACTATAGTCTATTAAGTATTAATAAAATATAATCAAATTCTAAAATAAATAAATAAAAACCATATTTAAATTTAAATTAATATTAAATAAATTAAAATTTGTTATTTTAGTTATTAATACTTGTTTTAATATAACTTAATGTGATAATCATATTTTATAAATATAAATTAATAGTAAGATTATTGTTAGCTAATAAATAAGAATATTATACTATTTTAGTTAATATAAAATAATTAAATTTTAAATAGAAAATTAATATTATTATCATTTAAATTTAGTTGTAAATATATTATCATTTTTATTTAAAATATATTTTAAAATAACTATATATTATTTTACCATATGTTATGGTATATTAGTTATTATAATTCAATTCTAGATTGAACAAAAACTATTTATTAATTTAAATGAGCACTAAATAAATTAAATTTTAAATTTGATTAATAATATTATTTTTATCATAATTTAATATGATGGTAATATGTTATAAATGAACATTAATAAAAAGATTATATTTAATTAAAACTAATAAGTTTATATTATTTTTTAAATAAAAATAATTAAATTTTAATCATAAATAATTAAAATAATTATTAATAAAATTTTTAATTTAAAAATAGTAATATTTGTAATCTAAAATATGTTTAAAAATAGTTCGAAATACCACTTATTTTAAATACAATTCAAACACTACATCGCATTCATTTTAGGCCAGGAATATATATGCTAAGCGTTACTTCTAGTGCTAAATTTTTTTCATATAAGCATGACTATTTATAATTTGACATGATTAGACAAACTAATCTAATAATTTAATTTGTCAAAAAAATATTTTCAAAAATTGAAAAAAGCCAAAAACTTATTTTTAAACAAAATTAAGGGTTTTGCTGTATATTTAAATTTTCAAAACCCAAACTAACCGTTCTTATAAAAAACTAGTTGCGGGCTCCATGACTTTTGAGTGATAATTATGATAAAATAATTTTTAAAAAGTTAGTAAATAAATAAATTTTTTTAAAAAAATATTATTCTAGAAAAGCAATGGGTGATTTAGGGGTATTTGTTTTGAAATATTTATAGGGAGTTATAGGAATTTTTTAAAAATATATGTGGGTAGTTCTAGGAGCTTTTTTTGAAATTTTTATTAGTAGTTATAAGGATATTTTGGAAATATTAAAAACATGGCCAAAAAATAGAAATTAGATATAATAACTTATTCAAATTTAAAATTTCAAAATCCAATTTCTACATAAGGGCTAACCCTTCCAAGTTTTAGTAAATAGCTTGACAATTTATGCTCGAAATCATCTAATTTGTTCAAAAACTCATAATTAAAGTCGTCCTTCGTGAAATTTATAGTTTAGTTTTATCAACGTGAGTTTTGCCAAAAGATTAAAACTCCACTTTCAAACGAAAAAAAGAAAAAGAAAAAAGAGGGCCATTTTGGGCCCATAACTTGAAATCTATCCCATTTTTATTGCACATTGAGGAAACCTAAAAAGGCTTCACAAAGATAACTTTAGATCAAAGCCAACCCTAACTCCCTCTTCCACCTCTCTATTCACATACAATATAAATGAGGCTTCTTGGAATATAATGCACTTGGAGTTCCATCCAAGACTCAAAACTCTCTTGATCACCATTTGGGCTTCCATTGGAATCATCAAGAGGGAGGTGGCCATTGTTCACATTCCCAGTTCACTTCTCATTGGGCCAACCATGGTGCAACTCATATGGACTCAGTGAAAATGTCTTCATGATCTTCTGCAAGCTCTGCTGCCGCAACACGCTCGGCTTCGGGAGGCTCCGCCCCTTGCGGAGGTTTTGGTTTTTCGTTTTGGCAGCGTCGTCGTTGTCGAAGGCCTGCATTTCAACTGCTCCTCTAACCAGGTGGGCTGAGCCTTCTTCCTCCTCCATCTTCTCAGTTGAGGTTGGAGACTCTGACTTGTTCTTGTAGATTGCATAGATCAGTAGTTGGGAAGAACCCAACACAAGCCCAATTCCATTTGGCACCTATGGAGTCATTTGAATTGTTGAAAAGGAAAAATCATGTAGGTATTCTCTAATTTTCAGCATTGGCCACTGCTGTATATATGCTAAAAGCTTTCGGTGGCGGAGCTCACAGCTTTGTCCTTAAAAATAAGTCAAACTTTTCTTGAGGGATTGTTTGGGATTATTCATGAAAAAGTAATTTTTTTAAATTATATTTTTCTAAGAAGTGCTTATCTAAAAGTTGTCTAGGTTACCTATTATAAGTACTTTTTGAAATAATTACTTATTATTAGGTGTAAACCAAACACTACTTGTTGGTTGTGAATTTGACCAAATTGTGAATCATGCTCTCATTAAAACCATAAATGGTAAGAAGAAATTGTTGCAGAGAGGTCAAGAAAATAAGAAAACTTACTCCAATGTAGTAGTCTTTGACAAGCAGGGCGTAAGTAGACCAGGAGCTGGCGTTGAGGAACAAGAAAAATGAAAGGGGAAATGGCATGAACTCTACACTCTGCGTCTTTATCACTGTTCTCTGTTCCACATCCAATTGAATTAGCACCTAACATTCTTTCTAAATTGCAAAAAAGCTTTTTTCTTTTGTTTGGTTATCAAAAAAAGTGAAAGAGAAAATATATATATATATATATATATATAAAATCAATGCACACAAATTTGATTTTATACTCCATCAAAGCTTAATTTTTTTTAATTTTATTTATATTAGAATAATTTTTTCTTTTTATTTGTAATCGATATAGAAAGAAAAATATAATGAAAAATGAGTTTCCTTCCCATTTTTCTTTCTTTTCTTTTCTCTCTCCACTAAATTTTTTATCCAAATTGACCCATAATATCTTCTTTTTTTTTCTTTTTTCTGATAAGCAAATTATGCTACCTTATACCTTTTTCGGAACTTAACATCAAGTCAGGGGATGAGGTATAAGTGTACCTAGAATAAAATTTTCAAGTCTAAAACTTTTGAAATGAAAAGCAAAGGAAAATGAGAAAGAAATTCATTTTCCGCTATATCTTCTCTCTAAATTAAATACCATTTAAAATAAAAGTTACTATAATATGACTAAAAAGTAATAAAAGCAAATGTTAAATATGTGGAAAATTGAATATTTGTTCATTGATTTTGTATATATATTTTTTATTAATCCTTCTTATTTTCTTTTTCTTTTCCTAATATTTTTCAAATTCTAAACAAACCATTAAGGAAAACAGCATTCTAAAGCTAGCATCCCAGGAGCATCTCAACACATAGGGCCAAAATGGACCCTACTTCCATTCGGATCCATGTCGACTCTATTCATGCTGTCGGGTACAAGCTTCAAAATGATTAATGAAGTAATTTTAAAATTTTCAAACAAATAATTAAAAATATTAAAGTCACACGAACCATATTATCGCTATCAGAGTTAAATAGCAGGATCCAATCTCAAGTGTGTTAATATCCTTTAAAAAAAAACCAAAAAAAAACCAAAAAAAAAAAAATGTAAAAGCTTACCATGACTGATAGGGGTGCTGCATACATGCCAATGGTGAATGCTGCACAAATTACTCCAGAGAAAGTGAGTCTCATGTCTCCATGGAATGCTAACAGAGTGATTGCAATTACTAAACCAAGGAAGCCAACATCTAACAAGCCCACCAGCTTCGTCAACTTTACCTGCAAAAAAAAGAAACAAAGTCACAGTGATGATTTCATTACTTCTTCAATTGTAACCCGTGACCCATCTCTGCAATTGCTGCACATTTGAGCCCTTTACTGCAGATAAAAACTTCACATTCCCAATTACAGAACAGAGATTGATTGATTTGATTATCAGTACCTTTTTGTTATTGGGAGCATAGATGAGAAACAGAGTGACATAGATGAACTGGAAAACAGTTCCGGTGCCGTTGACGGTGACGACGAGCAGGCCTCCCGGCTTGAGAAGCCCATAGAAAGTCCACAAGCTTGTGCTCAGCAGCGTGGTTATATATGGAAGCGCTTTGTAATCCTCTGTTGATTTCTTCTTCACCACTCCTGAGAACGTTTTTCTGACACACCCACTTACATGTCACTCGCCGCAGAGGCAGAGGCAGAGGCAGAGACAGAGACAGAGACAGACAGACACAGAGAATTTACTTACATGGGAGAAGCGAAAACTAGTATGGAGATTACATTGCCTGGAAAAGGAAATTGCAGGAAAATGTTAGTTTGGAGAATTGAAGATGAAACTTAACAGGTGTAGAACAGAGAAGAAGTATTTCAGGGTCCGACCGATGATGCCCACAATGAAGCTGAAGGCAGCCATGGGAGTACCGAAGCAATTAACAGAGTAATGAAGAAGGAATGAAGAGGGAAGATCCGGGGCATGTCAGAGAATTGACCAGATGTAGAGTGTGTGGCTGACGAACGATATATAGTGGAGATTGATGGTGCCTTTACTTTCCCTTCTCCTCTTCTTGCGGTGACTTTCTTTCTTCTTTTGGGTGTGAAAACGTACATTAACTAACTGAGCACTCCTAAACTCATGTTCTTCATCTTGTAGTGGAGAGAAATGCTTGGCAATACGGTTCTCAATCCGACAATCTTACAACCATGGTATACTAAAGTTCGAAACTTTAATCTTGGTCGTCTTATATATATATATAAATGAGCGCTAAGGTGACGTAAGAGGCTAAGATTTTGTTTGGAAACATTTAAAAAATAATGTAATTATAACTTATAAGTAATTCTATTTATAGGTGGAGTCAATTTTGTAAATATAAGAAAATTTAGTGATTATTTTATAATTTTAAATATACATTAAAAGATAATCATATGCTATTTTATTGTGTATTATAACATATTAATTATTAATGAAATATAATTCAATTATGGAAAGAAAAAAAATCATCTATTAATTTGAAATAATATTAAAAATAAAAAATTTAATTTAATTAATAATATTATTTTAATATAAATTAATGTGATAATTATATTTTATAAATATAAATTAAGAACAAGTTTGTTGTTAATCAAAAAATATATTATATCATTAAAATTAATAAAAATATTTAAACGTTAATTAAAAATGATAGTTAGCATAATTATTAACAAATTTTTAATTAAAAATTAACCATATATTATTTTACTATGCATTATAGTCTATTAATTTATTAATAAAATATAATTAAATTTTGAAATAAATAAAAAAATACCATCTATAAATTTAAATTAATTTTTATATATATTAAAATTTTTAATTTTAGTTAGTAATACTAGTTTTAACATAACTTAATGTGATGACCATTCGTTATAAATATACATTAATAGTAAGATTATTGTTAACTAATAAATAAGAATATTTTATTATTTTAGTTAATATAAAATATTTAAATTTCAAATAGAAAATTAATATTATTATCATTTAAATTTAGTTGCAAAAATATTCTTATTTTTATTTAGAATATATATATATATATATATATATATTATGGCATATTTGTTATTATAATTCAATTCTGAATTAAACAAAAATTATTTTATAATTTAAATGAGCATTAAATAAATTAAAATTTTGAATTTAATTAATAATATTATTTTTATCATAATTTAATATGATAGCAATATGTTATAAATAAACATTAATGACAAGATTATTGTTAATTAAAAAAATAATCTTATATTATTTTTTAAATAGAAAATATTTAAATTTTAATCATAAATAATTAAATTAATTATTAATGAAAAATTAAATTTAAAAATGTTAATATTTATAATCTTAAATATGTTTAAAATAATTATATAGTACCCTAAGCAATACCCCTAGTGCTAAATTTTTTTCATGTAAGCACGACTATGTGTAATGTGATGAGATTAAAAAAATTAACCTAATAATTTCTCCAACTTGACAACTAATTGCAAGTTGTACCATATTCTTAAAACCCCAACAACCTTAAGTCTTCTATTTGGAGGACTTTAACTCGATCTTTTATACAAGACCCAACAGGCGAACTATGAGGTAAAGGCTTAGGTCTGCTTTAGTTTTACACTCCTTAGATTTTAGAATCCATAATAAATAGTAGTACCCCTAAAAATAATAAATTATAACGATCAAAAGATGATATTTATATTTTATTTGTTAGCACCGAAGGAGTCTATAGGTGTGCTTGATACACATAAATGAGCACCAACTTGACCAAAAAGTTTAAACCTATTAGATCTTGAGTCTAATCATGTATATAAGGACCCATCATCCACTCACTTTTTTTCAATGTGAGACAAAGTTACAAGTGGAATTCTTAATAATCTCTTCCTCACTTGTGAGTTCTAATTGCTCTCCCTTGAACGGAAGTCTCCGAACCAATTTTATTTCTCACGTCTTGACCCTATTCGAATCCATTTTCACCACACACTCTCACACCCAGAGTTATGAACTGTCGACTCTAATACCACTTGTTAGCACCGGAGGAGTTCATAGGCGTGCTTGATATACATTAGTGAACACCAATTTGACTCAAAAGTTTATGTCTATTGGGTGTTGAGCGCAACCATGCATATAAGTACCCATCATTCACTCATTTTTTTCAATGTGGGACAAACTCACAAGTGAAATTTTTAACATTATTCATATGCACACCTCCAATGCCAAACATTTTATCACATGATTTTGATATATGTCTACCCAAATATGTTGAGAAAGAAAAAAAATGTTTACTTCATATGCACACCTTCAATGCCAAACATTTTATCCCATGATTTTGATATATGTCTAACCAAATATGTTGAAAAAGGAAGAAAATATTTACTTCATATGCACGCCTTCAATGCCAAACATTTTATCGCATGAATTTTGATATATGTCTGCCCAAATACGTTGAAAAGGGAAGAAAAATGTTTACTTAGTGAGACGATACTCATCAAAATAATATACATTTTCAAATGTATGTATAGCCAATTTGGTACTCTAAGTCAATTTCTCATGCTCACCCTCACTTCAATATTATAGCATTTATTACTTAAAGTATTTCAAAAATTACTTCTTAGACTAATAATTTGTGCTCTAGAATTCAACTTCAATTATTGGGTTTTGAATTTTTTAGGGGAATATTGAAAAAACATAAAATCTAGAGGGACAAAGTATAAATATAGAAAATAAATAGTGGCGTGAGTTTGCTGAAAGCAACCACTGCCCTAACCTAACTGAGTCACAGCTTCAATAGAGGGGTCGTCTGCCATGTATAGACTTTATGGAGTTTGTATTTTTGCAGATTATGGCATGCGGACCATCTTCTCTTTCGTCAAGGCCCCTCTCATATGGACAAATGGACAATGGACTCACCAAGGCGCCTAACTATAAGACACATGGTCCGACCACTTTATATCATCATGAAGGATCATGGAGATATTGTATTTAATTTTGAGGATTAATTACATCATTAGTCCCTCAACTTTTACAAATAACACTTTTCCCTTTGAAGTTTTGATCATAACAATTTATTAATTCTTCAAAGTTTCATGTAAAAAAAAATTCAAGTCCTTTTGAGATTCTATTATTATTCAAATTGAAATCTTAAAAATTAAATTATGATAATTTAATATTTTTAAAAAATAAATAAATGATATAATTAAAATTTAAAAGAGTAAAGTGTATTTTAGTGAAAATTTACAGACTTTTGGTATAATTAACTATTTTTTATATAACATTTAATATCATTTTTGTAATTATAATTTCATTTTTGTTACATTTTTATTATATTTTATTTTATGAAATTAATAGATTCGTTAATTCTTAAGTTTAATTTTTTTGCACGAGTGAATTCATTCAACTAAATATTATCAATATATTCTCAAAAATATTCAAATAAAGATGGCATGGTGAAAATATACGTTTATATTTGTATATACAAATATTAGCACTTCAAATTATTTATGCATAAAAATATTTTTAAAAATAAATTTGATAATTTAAAAAAAAATTGATTTCAACCAAAATTGTATAAAATTACGTTTAGGGTATTTGTTTTAAAGAACCTAAGATTTGAATACAAAAAATTTATTTACTTGTTTACGTTCTATATAAATTAATTAATTAATTAAAAAGAACTTCTATTTCTATTGCAAAAGTATTCAATAATTATTCAGTATTTAATTTTGATGATTTTAATAATTAATTTGCTATTAATTAAATTCTACTCATATATTCTTTTGTGCATTATTAAAAATATAGAAAAATAATTAATAATCAAACATAATTAAGTAAAATATAAAAATAAATAAAAATAACAAAGGGATGGGCTATTGTCGAAAATAATGAAAACCAAAATTTAAAAAGAAAATTAAAAATCAAAAGTCAACAACTTGTTTGTTAATATTTATAAAATTGATATATAAGTTTAAAAACTTAATTGAACAATATTCATTTTTATCTCTCAAAAGTCACTTTTAGTGTTGTAGGAACAATAGCACATGAAAAATAGCCAATATATTTTTTAAATAACTTATTTTTTGTTCAAATTTTTAGAAATTTTGTGGGTATTGTTATTTTAATTATATTTTAAATTTACATCGTCATTTAATTTAATTTAGTTAAAATTATGCATGAATGATTTGATTCATTAGAATTAATTCTTCATGCTAAAATATTCTGCTAAGGGATTGTTAAAATAATTTAAAATCATAAAATTAGTTTTTACATTTTTTGAAAGTAGCTGAAAGTTGACGGTATAAATAAAAGATTAGTAGTACAGAGAGAGAGAGAGAGAGAGAGAGAGAGAGAGAGAGAGAGAGGTTAGGGGAAGGGTATGGAAGTCGAAATATTGGCTTATACAATGGAAACACGAGGCGTAAATTAATTGTTCATAGTAAAAACCTCATGCTTGCACTATTTTAGACTTTAGTATAAAGGACATAAGAGATAGTTAATTAGAATTACGGTCCTCATGAAATCAAAGTCAAAATTGGCTCGCACAACATAAACGTAGAGATAAACTAACAAGTAATGGCTCTCACGGGCATGACGCAGTAGAAAGACATCAACACGTAAGAAGGAATATCGGGGGTTTAATTCCAAGTAGATACACTCACGGAGCCAACGATACTTGTGTATGGTGAGAATTTACTTTGTGAGCCAGCGGGGACCGTGGATGGTGAGAATTCGCTTTGTGAGCCAACAAGAATTGTGGATGGTGAGAGTTATCTATGAGCTAACGGGGACCGTGGATGATAATGGAGATGTGTCTCGAAAGTCGGGTTGGCCGAACGTCCAACTGATACACAGAAGCCGTGTCCGTATTCCGGACTTTACCTGATCAACGAGACCTAGGAAGAGGACGATAATTTGTAGGTTTAGTGCCACATCAGGGGGTCCGAAAGGTTTATTGGTGGTTAGAGCTCCTATGCAATAAAAAAAACTAACTAGTAATGGTAAAAACTTAATACTAATTAACAAAACACTCACGCTACATTTGGGGGCATAGATTTTGATTATTTAATATAATTTTATATTACAACTCATTGAATCCAATACAAATCTAAAATAATATTTTTTAAAAATAGTAGGAATCATAAGTAAATAAAATAATAACGTAGGAGGAGAAGAGGGATACGATGTTTTTGCTTTTGTGTTCTCTCTTTTGGTTTTCAGCTCATGAGTCATGACCAAACATGGCCCCTCCTTTTTGTACTGTATTGCTTATGAGACACGAACGGAGACCTACCATTAAATATTAAGTTTGTATTTTGGAGTATGCATGTGGATCCAAACACGTCACTGGGTATTGAAGATCCGACGGTCCAAAATTTCGTACATTGCACTGCACACTTTAATATTTATCTAGAAAAATGAATTTGGTTCAGTGGTTCTCTTCCAGATGGTACAAGTGTTTACACTAAATCAGACCAAACAGAGCGTTGGGAATATACAAAGGGAGTGATAAAAGGGAATCAGCCAACGCAATATTCCATATCTCTGCAGTATACTTCGTCACCAAAAGTTAGGAGCCAGGCGTGCCATATCTGAAAGAGACAGACAGCTTCCCCCATCACCAAGTGTCATTATTCTTATGTCTTGTTTGGCAACGTAAGATGAAATGGATTGATGGCTCGTTCAGTATGCAAAATTAATGAAATAAGATAAATATGTAAGTTTTCATTTAGTTTAGTATCTCAAACACTAAGGCCATTGGAAATTTGGAAAATATTACGGTAGGGAAAAAGAAATATCAAATAATCCACATTTTTATGTTTGGCTATTAAAAAAAATGAAAAAAAAAATATATCAAATTTATGAACAAAATTTTGATTTTACAAATCATTAATATTTAATTTTTCTTAATTTTTAATCACATTACGACAAATTTTCATTTTCAATATTTTATATAGAAGGAAAATACCATGAAAAATGAGTTTTCACTTTATTTTCCTTTTATTTCATTTTCTCAAATAAATTCTTTGATTGAAACGGATCCTATGTGAAAATAGAATGAAATTAAAAATTATATGACGAATATATAAACATATAAAAATCAATTCCACTCATTCATTTTTGTGTATCGAACGTTGAGTTAGTTAGATTGTTCAACTAATTATATATGCACACAAAACTTCTTGTGATGAGTTTTAAGTTGGTTTGATTGATTCTTATAGGTAGTTGGCTTTTTTTCTTTTCCTTTTACTTAGCCTTACAATTGAAAATAGGTCAAAATCCATTTCTTGCATTATTTTTCTCTTTTAACTTAAAAATGATAAACAAAAAGAGCAACCAAAAATGAAAAAAAAAAAAAAACATTCATTTTCCTATATATATATTCCTTTCAACACATTTTCACATGTATGTATAGCCTGGCCCATTAAATACTAATTTGGTACTCAACTCAATTTCTCATGCTCAACTCAATATTATAGTACTTAATAATAACAACTAATAATCAAAAGTGAATAATTTTTCATATAATTTGAAATTTACTTTAAATATTTACATCTAATTAGGCATGATACTTAAACAAAAAAAGAAGAAAATAAAAAAATGAATTAATAATGGTTCAAAATAGAAAAAGAAAAGGGAAAATGTATTAATAATGGTTCAAAATAGAAAAATAAAAAGCTCTCTTCACTTCCCTCATTTAATTTTCATGAATAAAATGTTCTCTTTGAAAAATATAAAGTCTCCTATAACAAAAATTCAAAGAAAACAAAACCAACTCCAATTGAAAACAAAAAACCAAGAGGAAAACAAAACAAAAGAGCATGTTATATTAAGAACAAGCAAAACAAATAATAGCTATGCTGATAGGCCGGGTAGTCTGGTACACAAAACTCCTATGTATACAGGGCTCGAGAAAAGGGTAATCATGATGGGTTTATATTATGTAACCTTACCTTACATTTTTATAAGATATTGTTTCCACACCTTGTCGCAACGTCTCGAACAAGGGCCCTAGAACAGTAAGGAATAATAATATTAAAAATTTGATGGAATCGCTACTAACCCATTATTTATTTTGTGCGGTTATAACATCTAATTACAACTCATTTGATTAGTCACTAGACTAATCCTAAGTCAAGGAATCAGTAGTCTCGGTCTATTTTTAACAGAGTTGGGATTGAGAGTTCAGTTATGCAAGGGGAAGGTGTTCACAACCCTACACACTTGTTCGATGAATGGTACCTAATTATTTATGAAATATCCCCAAATTGAATTTAATAATCTTTAATTCATTCATTTTTAAAATAAATAAATAAATAAACAAAATTAACAGGAGGTTAAACCTCAGTGTGATTTAGGCATGTCTAATAAGACTTTTGTATGAGGGGATCATGTTAGATAAATTCCCCCTCAGAGTTAGTATAGGTGAAGTCTAAAATACCTTATTGCACTTTTTTAAATCATAGGGACACACACAGGAAAAAATGTGGGAAATTATCAAATTATAAGCAAAAGAATTTTTAAAAACATCTCCATATTTTTCAATTTTTTTCAAAATTTTTCAACATTTTTCTAAAATTTTCTAGAATTTTTAAAGACTTTTTCTCATTTTTGCAGCTTGAAAAAAAAAAAAATTTCCTATTTTTCTAACCTTCAAAATATTTTTGCTAATTTTTTTTTTATTTTTTTTCTTGATTTTTAGGATTTTTTATTGTTTTTAAATTAAATTAATAAAATAAATAAATAGCGGCTTAGGTGAAACAAACCGGTTTGGCTAGTCTGGATCGAGTCAACCAATTGAGGAAGTGGGGGCCATGTGTCAACCAAGAGTGGTGACACATGGCAAATTTTTTTTTTTTTTTTAAATTTACTGTAGCACGCTAACGTCACCTTGCCACGTGGCATTACCCTGGTTCCTTTCCCTTTTTTTGTAGCAAGGTGATGTCATCATCATGACATCATCCTGCCATGTGGCCTTTTTTTAGCGGCTCTAGATGGATGATAGGGATTGCTAATGTAACAACAATCAAACTGTCCAGAGAAAACACAAATTGGACAATTGAGATTGTAACACATGTCACCATCCGCATGGTGACACGTGTCCCACTTTATTATTTATATTTTAATATTTTTTATTAATTTTTTGCCAGAAGGTGACCTTAGCATGACGTCACTCTGCCACATGGTAGCCTCTAAGTGGCCCGAGACAAGTGACAAGGATTGCTAATGTAGAGATCCGAAGAATTATAGTAATTAAATAATAAAAGAAAAGAGAGAAAAAATTTTTATAAAAAGGGACTTAGCAGGGTCTCGTTGACGAACTCAAAATGCTCGTCGACGAGCTGCCTTCTTGGGCACGTCAACGTGGACGTATGTCTCGTCGACGAGAATTCATTGAAAGGGTTATTCTCAAGGCCTGAAACTCGTCGACGAGAGTTTGGTGCTCGTCTACGAACCTCTTTTGATTACGCATCAAAGATGCGTAAGTAGACGTTTAAATTCATACATTGATGATTATAATTATAATTAAATGCCTAATTATGTCTAATATTTTAACGTTGAGCTCATTTGATAATCTTGAGATAAATAACTTATTTTTGTCATAAATTTTCGATCATTTGTGTCCTATTATTGTAAGACAATTTTTGGACATTAAAGATGTACGCGGGTTGTGAGCATGAAGAGGTGCTGTGTACGTGAGGCGGAGTCCAAATCAAGACCGTGAGCATCGGAGATTTTCATGAACATTGAAAAGATAATTTTCGAAAGCCGAGTCATGCATGCAAAGAAATGTCGTTTTCGACACTACTTCGTAATCTAAGCGTAACTTTCTCGTTCGAACTCTTATCGAGATAATTCAAAATGATTTGGAAAGTTGAGGAAATTATCTACATCTTTCGTGTTTGGAATTTTAAGAGCTACAGGCTGTAGGAAGGTCGAAATCGGGCTTGTGCACTGAAAAATAAAAGAAGAAAAAATAAGAAATAAGAAAAGAAAATAAAAAAAATAAAAATAAAGTGGGCTAGGTGCAAATTAAGAAGGCAGCCCCTGTGTTTTTGCTGGGCTTGTTGTGAGGCGCTGAAAGGAGCCGTTGGGGGCTGTAAAGGAATGCAAAAAAGGTGGTGTTGGCAGTAGGCTAATTTTGCTGGGCAGTGCTTTGGTGAAGGAGCCGTAGGGGGGTCTTGGGGATTGGGAGGTGCGCCGCTGCTGGTGGAGGACTCCTCAACTCCTCCACAGCCATTCCATCTCCTTCTCTCATCTCACTCTCCATTACTCTCTCTTTTTCAATTGCTTTCATTTACTTGTTTTATTTCATTGAATGTTTAAAATTCTTGTTGAACCTTTGCTTTTAATTATTTTACTTTAATATCAATTTAAATATTTTGTTGGATCTTTGTTTTGGTTTAAAATCTTGTTAATTTTATTGAAGTCGTTGGGAGTTACTTTTAATTAAGCCATTATTGAGTTTAGTTTATTTTAATTTGTTTAAGATCTTGTTTGGCTTTCTTTATTTAATGGTTTTGCTTGCTCAAGTGTTATTTCTTCAACATTTTGTTTAAGTTTATTTTTGGATTAAATCATTTTCATTAAGATCTTATCTGCTTCATTTTTTATTTAAGCTATTATTAGGTTGAGTTTATCTCATTATTGAATGGTTCCTTCTTAGATTAATGAACTTGGATTGGGTTATTTGTGATTTAAGATCTTGTTTGGTTTATTTTTTGTTTATATTATTATTGTGTTGAGTTTATTTTGCTATTGAATGTTTTTTGTGTTTTTGTTGAATTAATGAAATTCTCATCTTGGGTCACTGTTCAAATCTTTAGATATCGAGTTGTTTAGTTGGTTAATTTCTTTATAGTCATTTTATTAGTTGAATAAACCATTTGATGAAAATATTAGTTGTGTTGATTTTCCCGTCATTTTTTACTATTATTCGTTTCTCGTCGTTCACTTTATGTGTGTTAGATTCATAGTTTAGGTCTCATGTCTTTTCAATTTCACCACAATTTTCAAAACCCCTAAGATTTCGAATCTGAACCATATTCAGTAAAATTGTTTTCATATTTTATTTTTACTATTTTGTGCTAGTTTAAAACTAATCTGCATTCCCTAAGGAGATGATCTGACCTATTTGGAATAATTATTATACGACGTAATTCCTATACTTGGGATAATCATAATGCTACTCATTTTAAGAAGTGAGTCGTCCTTCTTGGACTCGTCGAAGAGGCGTCGTGACTCGTCGACGAGCCACACTGGGCAACACTCTATAAATAGATTCAAATTACATTTCCAATGAGAAAACATGCATGTAAACACTTTCTCTCTCTAAAAAATTTGCCCTTATGACTTCTCTCTAAGTTTTCAGCTTCGTTCTTCACTAGTTCGATGATCGGAAGCCGCCACGCTACTCGTGAGAAGATTCTCTACAAGTCTGTTGGAATAGTTTGTTGGTTAGGCCAACTTGGGCACCATCCCAAATTTTGGGTAAATTGGTTATTTTGAGTTTTATAGGATATTTAGTATTTCTGGACTGAGGGAAATATAGTAAGTGAAATTATACTGAAGTTTGTTGGGAAAACTGTAAATTTTAGGGTGTTAAATTAGGGAACACACGGGTGTAAGTTTGGAACATTTTGTGGGCTTCTCAGTAAGCCAGGTAAGGAGATAAATTAAGTTAGCCTTTTTTATGAAATTATTTATTATTATACAATATTTATTTTCAGGAAATTATGTATGTTATAGAGTTATGTTTGGGAATACTGTTGTTGAATAGGGAAATGATTTTAACACATTTTATAAGGAAATATGATTTCAAAACAAATTATGAGTTTAGAAGACTACTTACATTTGTGTGACATAAGTGTAATATTTCCATGAAAATTATGTTATACTGAAATTTTATGATTTTTTCAAGATAAGCAATGTTATAGCAGTTTTCAGAAAAACCCTAAAACAGTACAAGAACTATGGTTTTAAGATTATGTAAAATAGTGCAAGAATTTATATTTATTATGTTATGAAATATGCCGGCGTAAATGCTTTGATTATTACATTATGAATTATACCAGCGTAAATGTCGTGATTTTTACGTTATGAAATATGCCGGCGTAAATGTCGTGATTTTTACATTATGAATTATGCCAGCGTTAACGCCGCGATTATGTATGATATGTAAGAAATTATGAAATATGTTTATGTCGAATATTACTTTAAAATACAAAACAGTTATGTTTTAATATGAAATGTACTATATGTTATCAGAACTTGGATAACTTAGTTCAGTTTTATGAAACACGGTACCGTAACTATATGTTCACGATTATGTTTATGTTAGCTTTATCACACATCTTATGCAGAGTGTGGTAGATGGCAGTCGATGTGGCTTTATGGGAGTATTGTAGTTCCCCTTGTCACACCCTGAACCCGCAGATGGGTTCCAGGTGTGATTAAAGTAACCTAACCTGTCTCTGTATCAATTAAAACTTACAAGATACAATACGATAAAAGGGTCTAACCCCGTGGGGTACATGGATGCCCTATACACATACATAAATACATCCATGCTCATCAGTTACGCAGCGAAAAATGTTTCATCTATCTATATAACATACCATACTAGAGTTTGTACAAAATTAGGATACACCAACCCATACAATACTAAGGTATACAATCCCATAAATATCGTACATACTCCGAGTGTCTACAAAACCATCACGACAACCTAGTTACAAAATCTCGTACCTAATTCGGTACTAACAGCAGCTAATGACATCCCCGCTTCTGATTGCTAGGATGCTAAATACGGCTACCTGATGGACCTGAAAACATTGTACGTACATTTGGGATGAGACACATCTCAGTAAGAAAGAAAGCAGGTTATATCAGTGTGTGGTATATCAGTGTTATTTTATGCAAAACATAACACTATACAATACAACACAGTTTGAAAACATTTCCATACAATTCCAGTATTTTCACAAATTCATTCTAGTACATACGATACCCAAAACATACAGTTAGTGTCGTCACACTAATACGCAACTACGCTATGAAACCTGAAACTTCACAGTGATTACATTGCCAATATGATGTAGCTCACACAAGTACGCAACTACGCCATGAATCCGAAGTTCCACAGCAATTACATTGCCAACACGCAACTACTCCATGAAACCTGAAACTTCATAGTGATTACATTGCCAATACAGTGTAGCTCACACCCCTCGGTGACCAGCCGGGATACGTAGTGATATTTCACACCCTCGGATATAGAGTTGGACACTCTCGCCCACGGTTTTCATACCGGTACATGGCGAAGCGTATGGTAATTAGCCGCCACATAGCTGTTTCGATGTACGGTAATTAGCCGCCCCTAACCGATTTCACAAAACCTGGAATCATTTTGGAGCTCACACTCCTATACATATCAGCATACGATAATTAGCCGCTACATAACTGTTTTACAAAATACCTAGAACAATTACATACAACCATACATACCACACTTATTTGGTTTACGACAAATCATATCGTTTTCCAATTCAAGTATACAATTTATGCAAATATCGATAACAGTTATCTTAATAATACAGTTTAGACAAAACAAACGGTTTCCCAAACAAAGCATAGATGATACTCAAAATCTTCAAATTTTTCCAAAAATTGTAACCCGAAAATCCCATATTTTACACGATAGATTTCTCTAAATAAGTTACCAAAACATACATACGATCGTAGCCTACAAGCTTACCGATCCTGATTTCGAAAATAAACTGATATAAACTGAATCCCCTTACCTTAACCCGAATTCAAACTACGAACTCTACGGTTCCCAAAACCACCAACCGAGGCTCCAAAACCTACAAACCACAGTACAATACATGCTTACAATTCGTACTACTACACATATTTCAAATCAAAAAGGAAAACCAAGTCTTACCTCGATTTTGTCTCGCAACACGAAATTGCTCGAAACGAGATTCCAATCCACTAGAAACATAGAGAACCCTTCCCTGATCCCCGCACTAACGTCAGATTTATGAATCCAGTGATGAACGGCGAAGTAAACTAGAGAGAGAGAGAGAGAGAGAGTTCTTTAAGTTCTAGAGAGAGAGAGAGGGGGGGATATTTTGAGATTACTTAGCTTAGAAGCAATGGAAACTGATATTTATAGCCCTTGACTCGGCCGCCCTCCCTTAACTCGGCCGCCCTCGTCAACAAATTGGCGTTCTCGTCTACGAGTTTGTCATTGCCTTCGTCGACGAAGCGGTGGTCTCGTCGACGAGCCTGAGATCCCCGATTTCCTGAAATCTCTCGGCTTCTCCTCGTCGACAAAACGTCGATGAGCCTCTGAATTTTGTCGACGAGAACAGAAGGGACTTTGTCGACGAACTCTGGCCTCATTGACGAATTCTGCTCAATTTACCCTTCTTTTACATAATTGATCCATATATCACGGTTCGGGTTCTTACACCCTTGGTAGTTCGACATAGGTGGAACAGGCCTATCATACTTACACACCTATGTTTGACTTAGCATGGTCAGCCAACCATTGCTAAGTCCCGCTTTCAGGCCGCATAACCCTGTCATGTGGGGGGGGGGGAGTAAGACATGACAACAACTAACTATCTATCATGGGTAATAATTCAAGTATGATATGGTTATATAATATGATTTTTTAGTACAAAAAATTTAGTACGTTAAACTATGTTATGTTAAATCATGTTTTACTCAGATATGATACAACTATTTATACCAATTATGAATTATGTACTGTTTATATGTATATTACGAAAAATATTCATGTTTCCACACACTGATATTAGTTTATCTCCCTTACTGAGAGGTGTCTCATTCCAGCTATACAGACATTTCAGGAAATCCAAGTAGAATGGCGGATAAAGCTCCGCAACGGTAAGAATTGTCCAAACTAGCCTGTCAAAAGGATAAATAGGAGAGACAGGGTCAGATGGGTTTTTGTGATTATGACCTTAGGAAACTTTTTGAGTTTTTTTGTGGATGACTGTATATATATGATAGATTCAATAGAACTTTGGTATGGTTTCTTGTATTGTATGACATGTATGTAATTTTATGTTTTTAGCTGCTTAGGTATCAGAGTTGTATGACAGATATATCCCTAGTACTCATGGGTCTAGGTTGATCATAATTATGACAATTTAGTAGGATGTCAGAATTGTTAATGTTATTATTACATGGAAAAATAAAATAAATTGGTAAAATAGGCGAGTCGTTACAGCTGACATGACAACAATCTATCCGTCCAAAGAAATACATATCAGATGGTCCAAATAAGGTCACTTCGTCGTCAAAATATTTGGACCATAATGTGCCCCGTGTCACCCTGCGATGGTGACACGTGTCCCACTAACTCCTCATATAAAATTGATTTTTTCTCTCTCATCTTCATTTCTTTCAAACTCTCTCTCTCTCTCTCTCCCCTCTACTTTGCGTTTCTTTTTCTCGATCCTATCTCTTTCTCTTTCTATCTTTCTGTGTTCTATCACTTTCTCTTCATTAATATGTTTTCTTATTTTTATTTTTATTTTTATTTTATTTAGCCGTTGATTTTTTGAATCCGATCTCTGTTTTGATGCCAACAAAGCACCAATTTCTTATGTGTGTTTAATAATAATAATAATAATAATAATAATAATAATAATAATAATAATAATAATAATAATAATAATAATAATGGTCATTAAGTTAATATCAATACGGAAGTGCTTTCTGTAGGATCCTTGATTTCATGTTTGATGCTTAGGAAAGACCTTATCTTAGCGAGTGTTCAGAGACCATTGCGGCTCAATCCCTCCCTAGAGCTCGGCCTAGTCAAAATGGAATTTCATAGGATAAATAGGATAGACACTGTTTGTACACGTAAATAAGTACATATACATAAAATAGTGTTTTGACAGACATAATTTGTAGAAATACATGATAAAATAATAATAATAATAATAATAATAATAATAATAATAATAATAATATAGGTATCCTATGTGGGACCCACAAGACTGTGTGGGGCTCACATGAGTCCCGAAGTCATGTGGGGTCCACATGAGTCCCAAAGCTATGTAAGACTCATAAAATCGTGTGAGAACTATTAGAATTACGTATGACTCACTTGGGTCTCGAAATTGTGTGGGGCCCACAAGACTAGGTGGGGCCCATATGAGTTTTCAAAATTTGAATTTAATTCTTAAAAAAAAAATACTAAAACATGACTTAAAAATAATAATAATGATAATAATAATAATAATGATTTAAAAAAATTCTAAATAAATAAATAATTAATTAAGTAATTAATTAAAAATTAATTAAAAGGGAGTGGTGGCAAGCACTCCCACATGACCTCCATCCATATCCCATACTCAACCCATACCTAACACATCCCTTGCTCATTCTTTAATATTAAAAAAATTATAATTTCACCACTCTCCTCACACTTTTACAAATTTCATTTCTTTCCCAAAATTTTCCTATAAATAGGAAGCTCTCAACCTTCATTTTTCACAAAAAATTTTTAAAGGAAGAGAATGATTAGTGGGTGAAAGAATTAGTGGTGGAGAAAATTTTTTTGAGTAAATTCTCACTCACCCACTCTTTTCAATCTCATTTCTTAGAGATATTCATTGTATTCGTAGCAATAGGTAAAAGAAGAGGTAAGTAAATTTGATTATGTTATATTTTTATTTAAAATTCATACCCGAATTTATTTGTAAGTAAATTTCGATTATGTTGGTTAGTTTCATAAAATTCTCTTGAGTTTATTTTTATATATATTTAATTATACTAGTTTTATCTTTAATATACTTACATTTATTTTTGAGTGAAGAAATGTTCTAAACCCCTCGGGTATTTTACATCATTAATTTCTACTCAAGAAAATATTTTTAACACGAAAATTTGTGTGGCATGAGTTTATTTATACGTTGCATATTTCACGAAAATATGAGTAAAGATTACATGAGTTGATTTTTTTTTTTTACGTTGCGTATTTCACGAAAATATGAGTAAAAATGAGATTTTCATGATATTATTTTAATTGTACAAATTATATAATAAAAATATTTTTAAAACCCCTTATGGCAAAGAAAGTTCAAAGTTAAATGTTCGGTACCGCAACTTAAAGTTTAAACGGATCAGAGTGCACCCGCACTATTTACAGAGTGGTTTTATATGGCAGTGGATTTCTCCTAAGTGCACACTTAGGTCAGATCAGGGTTTAATAGGGAAAATCTCACTTAATGATGTACGTTGATTTAGTTTGGCTGGCCAGCCAGCTAAGTTGAGTCTTTGGACCGCACAACCCAGTCATGGGAGTAAAGGTGACTTACGATTAACAGGCCTAAGGGTGGTTTTTATAGTACGTGTATATATATATATATATATATATATAAAATTACGTATACAGAGCTATTGATGAATTGAAGGAAAAAAAATTTTTATGTCAACAAGGGCATTTTTGTGCCTAAATAATGATTTAGTAATGAAAAGTATATTTATATATATACATGATTTAGTATTATAGTTATAGTTTTATAAGTTAAAAAGTTCAGTTTAACAGTATATGATTATATAATTTTACTGATAGTAAAAGTTTTATACAGAAATTTTTAAATTTATATTTATTTTAAAAGTAGTTTTAAAGTTATAGTATTAAATATTATTTTACGAAATTAAAATATTTTGAAAGCTCATTTTGACCACACACTAATAATAATCTTATTTACTTGCTGAGCGTCGTCTTATCCTAATCATTATTTTACATTTCAGATCATTTTGAAGAGTGTACCAGAAATCTAGCGTAGTGTAACGACCTGCTATTAAACTTGATTTTTTTTTTAATATTGTAAAATTTACAATGCTCTGATACCTAACTGAATCAAATCCAACTATCAACCTAAGCAGCGAGAAGCGGAAATCAAACGAACATAACCATATATAATTATATACAATACCAGAGTGCTAAAATGTTTCCCAAAATATACATGTAAGATTGTTCCCCAAAATACCCTCAACTGGCTAGGGCTATACAAAAATACTCCAAAAACATACTCACTATCTATTGACAGGGCAATATTAAAGCCCCTCCATCTGCGAGCCTGGTCTACTCGCCTACCTGGATCACCTGAAAAATGTTAAAATAATACGATGAGCCAATGCTCAGTAAGACGAAATATGTTATTGCTAATGTGTGGCAAATGAGTTACAATACTATGAAAATATGTTGCTATATAATCATTATATAATTGAAACTGTAACTGCAATACAAGTAATATAAACCACCCTCCTTTCCAGGTTGCTTAACATATCTATACTTTAGGTTTCTATTCAAAAATACTTCTAATGTACACAAGTATATTCTCTGTCTCTATAAATATGTATATACATAATAATAACTGAAAACTTCCCTATGGATAATTGTGTGTCATGATTTAACCCCTCACGACAGGGTTGTGCAGCCCGTAGGCGGGATCTACTCTGGCTGGCCGACCAGGATAAACCACTATACTCCCTCAGTCAGATCGACCACTCCTCAACCCATATCTGATGAGGAGCCTGTCCACGCCTGGGCACGATCGACCTACTACCACGTATTATCTAAATAGGTGGTTGCACTCTGAACTGAAATATCTGTAGCTACGGTACCGTGCTCTGTAACTGTATGGTCCAACAGGGTCTGATACTATATAATACATCTCTATATACAACTATCTGATTTACCATGATTCTGAAATAATTGTATTAACCATGACACTAAAATAAACAGTAACTGTGTCAACTGTATTTCTGAACTGAACTGTAATTTGTAAGTCATAGTACTGTAAACTGTATAATCATGGTACTGAAAACTATATAATCATGGTATTCTGTAATTACTATAAAACATATCCACTGACTATATATTCTGTTAAACATACCTTGAAAATATTGTAAAACATGCTTCTGTACTATATTTATATTTTCAAGCCACACGGTGATTTAATACATAATATTCATAATTAATGATTTGTATAATGTCCTGCTGTGAATAATAAACTGGTAAAAATATACATTTCATACTGGAAATCATTTTAGAACTACCTAGCATAGCATATTTCCTTTACTTTGACTATTAAAAGTCCTTATCGTATACCGGTCCTACCCCCCGCAGGGCTCTCCACTCAATACCCTGAAAACAATATTCGCTAGAACAAAATATCAATATTTTTTTGCCTACATCATTTCCTACAACTGACAGAAGGTCAAAAATTGACTAAAAGGTTTTACCCTGATTCTGGGAATAAATTTGACTTGATCCCACTGACGATCCACCCTAGCAGACTTGAAGAGAACTCCTCTAGGAGCGTCGTGGTGGCCTCAGATCGTCGATCTGGTGAACGACAGGGCCAGAATCAAAGAGAGAAGAGGGAGAGGTTGTAGGAGAGAGAGCGGCGCTGGATTTCTGAATTAATCTGAAGTTTTGCACTATTTATACTACGGGATTTGTCGACAAGTCACGTCACCTCGTCGACGAGTCCTATAGAAAGTTCGTCGACGAATCTGCACCCTCGTCGATGAATTTCAGACTTCCCAAAAATCCTCTCTCAATATGGGACCATGTCGACGAGGTCCTGAAAAACTTTCGTTGACGAAACCCCTATGTTCGTTGACGAGGTCTAGGAAATTTTCTTGAAATTATCACCTCCAAAATGCAATGTCGTCGACAAAGTCAGCTGCCTCCTTCTGTTACTGATTCCATTTCCCTCTCTCTTTATTATTTAAATACCATTATTATTCGGGTCGTTACACGTAGCTAGTACATGGGTGGGAATAGAAAGAGTAGAGTAGAATAAAAATTTAATATAATATAATTTAGAATATGTTTGTGTATTTTAGAATTTTAGAAGTTTGCATTTTAATAGTTGAGACATATATTTGTAATAAAACTAATTAGTGCTCTGATAATAAAAATGATTTAGATTTATTAGCATCCGCTGAAAAATTTATATGTAGAAACTCATTCGGGTTCGGTTCCTTACAATTGGTATCAGAGAATAGGATATAGGTTCTGCATACT
The DNA here is from genome assembly GCF_029873635.1 of Malania oleifera. Lineage (NCBI taxonomy): Eukaryota > Viridiplantae > Streptophyta > Magnoliopsida > Santalales > Ximeniaceae > Malania > Malania oleifera. The sequence goes on from NC_080420.1 coordinate 118,818,615, forward strand.
CTAACATATAGATTTTACCAGAGTTTAGGCATAAAACAAGATTTGGGTAGTTTAAAATATTTCTTTTAGTTTGTTATATTATTATACATTAATAATAGATTTACGATTTTAAAATAACATTTGATCATTGTCTAAGAATGAATCCTAAAAATTGTAACATTAGAGGAAATGAGATTAACGTGAAGGCTCCCAGGAACAGGTAACAATCCAATTTTCTCTAAGAAAAATGGTAGTGTTATTGAAGACACGTTAATTAATTTAAATATGTTATTTATGTTTGTAGAAACACATTCTCATGTTGATGACTCATAATTAATTGCTAGATTAAATACATTAATAATTTAAAATTTTCATATATATATATATTAATATAATAATATCCGAGATTTATTTATTTTTGCTATTATTATCTTCACTGAAAATATAAGAAGTAGCATATTAGACCCTACTAGGTTTGAAAGTGCTACACATACAAATAGATATGAATAAACAGTTTATTCTGAAATCTGAATTTATCAAAAATTCCTTTGCATGTGCATGTTGGATATGAATATCTATATTTTTACACTGCATATTCAGTTCTCATCAAAACATCCAAGCTTAATTTAGGAATATATATTTTGACGAAATCTTTAATTTTAATCTTGTATTAGTTTATAAGGAATTTAATACAATTTAAATGTTACTATATTATAGTTAAATTCAAAAGGAAAAAATCTCTTAGTATGTGCAAGTTAAATATGAATATATATTTTCATTACATATTTAATTCCCATCAAGTATACAAGTTTGATTTAGGAGTACAAATTTTGACAGAATCTTTAATTTTTATTTTGTATAATTTTACTATATTATATATATATATACATATAAAAGAAAACTTTACATAAAAAAAAAATATAGCCTAATGGGTAGAAATCATTGGCTATAACTTACTTTTCCCCGAAGCAAAGTTAGGGCATAAGACCACTTGGGCATAGTGGGGACTTGAACCCACGATCACATGGATGCATGGTCAGTTCCTTACCACTAGGCCACCCACCCAAGTGGTGACTTGAGTATAAAATTAATTATAGTTAAAGTATTAATAAAGATGTAGAAACATGAACAGAACCTTGAGTCCGCAAATTTTGCAATACGTGTTGCTCGCTCAATTTCCGCATCACGTGTCACTCTCTCGATTTCCGCAACACATATCGCTTTCCCTTGATTTTTGAAAAATGCGTCACTCGAGGCACACGTTGCTCTCTCTCGATTTTCGCAACACACATCGTTCTCCCTCGATTTTTGCAAAAATGTGTCGCTCGATATCCGTGACACACGTCGCTCTCTCTCAATTCTTACTGCACACGTCGCTTTCCCTCGATTTGTGCAAAACACATATCTATCGATATCCGTGACACGCGTCGCTCTCTCTCGATTCTCGTGGCACACGTCGCTCTCTCTCAATTTCCACGACACGCGGTCATTCCCCTATAAAAAGGATCTGCCCTCTTCGAACTCTAAGCATCACAACATTCTACCATCTTGAACAACCACATTTTGATTTGCAGAGATTAGTTCTTCCCAACTTTTCTCTTGGTTGTTTCATTACTCGAAAATGTTGTCAAATCACCCAACTTCTCAAGTTGCTGAGAGCAGCACTAGATCGTCAATCCAAAGATGGAAACCCAACAAGGCACAACTAGAGATTTTAGAGAAGGCCTTCCACAGCAGTCAAGGGGAACTCCCTTCTATGGAGCGGGCTATCTTGCTTGCAGCACGAATCCGACGGTATGGTCTAATCGAGCTAAGAAATGTACGCTTTTGGTTTGAGAACCGTAGGCGTAAACTGGGATCAGTTGAAGAAGCCACTATTTTAACTACTGCCCCACCAATTATCCATCTTACCTCCTCCGCCACTACCATTCCGAGCAGTGCCCCTGCCATTTTCCCAACCACTTGTACCCTCATCCTTATCGACAATATTCCGTCTATGAAACTTACAACTAACATTACACCAATGAACCATAACCCTTACAATGACAGCATCGCAGTTACCACACTAAGGGTTTGTGATAATGCTGGCCTACTCCACCATTGCCGAGAGATACAAAATGCATTGAGACTTATGTACGGGCCACTAATGACTCGTTATGAGCATCCCCACCAAAGGCCACAAAGGGAAGAGGGTAGCTCTTCCTCCCTTGCTGAACAAACGGACGTTCTCTCCCTTTTTACGACCCAAGTCGGCAACATTACAAGAGGTCAACTCTGCCAAGAAATAACCCAGGTAGTTAGCAGTGACACAATTAGCACTTCGATAGATGTTGACGTTGAGTTAAGGCTCTAAAAGCCAGATTTCGTTTCATTTTGTTATATATATATATATATATATAAAATTATCCTTTTCCACATCTTCTAAATTTATTTTCCATTTCAAACCCTATTGGACTGACGATTCACACTTCAGTTCCCAAAATGAAATATTTCACCAAATTGACCATTGATCTATTCTAAGACTTACTCAAATCGTTCATCAATTTGCTTTTTCAAAATAGTGCAACCAATTATACAGTACTCATTTTAAATTAGCAAATTTCGAGGACAAAATTTTTATAAGGAGGGGAGAATGTGATGACCCAAAAATATATATACGATTAAAGCATAATAATAATAATAATAATAATAATAATAATAATAATAATAATAATAATAATAATAATAATAATAAAAATGTTCATTAAGTTAATATCAATACAGAAGTGCTTTCTGTAGGATTCTTGATTCCATGTTTGATGCTTAAGAAAGATTTTGTCTTAGAGAGTGCTCAGAGACCATTGCGGCTCAGTTGCTCCCTGAAGGTCGACTTAATCAAAATGGAATTTTATAGGATAAACAGGATAGATACTGTTTATACACGTAAATAAGTACATATACATAGAATATTGTGTTTGACAGACATAATTTGTAGAAATACATGGTAAAATAATAATAATAATATAGGTATCCTATGTGGGGCCCACAAGACTGTGTGGGCCCCACATGAGTCCCGAAGTCATGTGGGGTCCACATAAGTCCCAAAGCTATATAGGGCTCATAAAATCACTACAACAAAAAAAAAGGTTTTTAGTGATGAAAGTATTAGTCACGGTTCTTCAAAACCGTCACTAATAGTGCACGCATTAGTGACAGTTTTAGCAGTCGTCACTAATACAACACTATTAGTGACGATTTTATATTCGTTACTAAAAACTGCACGGTAAAAAAATTTTCGCTTGAAATTTTTTCTAGGAAAATATTAGCGATGATTTTATGGTATTATTGACGGATTAAATTCGTCACTACAAGTCACTTATTAGTGATGATTAACCAACCGTCACTACTAATATTTATGAATATATAAAAAAATTTAGTTAAGGGTATTAGGTTAGAGTATTAGTGACGAATTACAAAATTCGTCACTATTGGTCATTATTAGTGACGGATTTGACAATCGTCACTAATACTTTACTTTTTTTTAAATAATTAAAAAATTTGAGTTCAGAGTATTAGTAACGAATTTGTAAATTTGTCACTATTAGCTTATTATTAGTGACGGATCCAAGAACTGTCACTAATACTTTTTATTTTTTTAAAATTAAAAATTTTAAGTTCAGAGTATTAGTGACAAATTCATAAATTCGTCACTATTGGTCCTCTATTAGTGACGGATTTGAAAACGTCACTAATAGTGCTTTTTTAAAAATTAAAAAAAAATTCAGTTTAGAGTATTAGTGACGATGTTGTAAATTTGTCACTAATAAGGGACTAATAGTGACGAATTTTTAAATTCATCACTAATATTTTATTTTTTTTTCAAAAAAAAAAAAATTTTAAGTTCAGAATATTAGTGACGAATTTATAAATTCGTCACCATTGGTTCTTAATTAGTGACGAATTTTTAAACTTGTCACTACTATGCCATTATTAGTAACGAATTGTGGATCGTCACTAATGCTATGTCATTTTTTTTTTAAAAAAGGACGGAGAATAATAGTGACGGTTCAAAACCGTCACTAATGCCCAAAATCTCTTATCCCTATTCGCGGGATATTTTCCCTCCTATTCTCCTGGCTCCTCCTCTTCCCCGCGGCACGATCTTCTCTCCCAGTCTCTCGCTGCTCTCTCTCTCAACTTGGTGTGCTCGACTTCGCCAGACGTCGTAGGCTTCGTCGGAGCCCTAGTAGACTGACGGCCTGGCACGCCCTCTCCCAGTTTCCCACTGCGACCCCAGTTGAACCCGGCCCTTTCCCAGTCTAGCTCCCTCTATTCCCAGCAGACTGACGACCTTAGCTTCTCGCCGGACACCTTAGGTTTGTTCCCTTGTCTTTCTTCTTTGTTTATTTTTACTTTTATATTTATTTTGGCTGGAACCTCAACAATATATTAAATTTCTAGGGTTATTTCTTGTTTTTAAAATAATCAATCCCCAACCATGTTTTTGGGAGCATGGAAAATTTTTAATTGGTTTTCTTAGATTTAGACAGAATTTAGTTTTTGTATGGAGTTATTTTAATCTATAGAAATCTACATTTAAACTCAAAATTTTTGCTTTTCAAAAATACATATTATCACTTTATTTTTTAATTTTTAATAGTAATACTTAGTCTTAATGATGTATATTTAAATAAGCTACCCCTGCTTAATAATACATTATAATTTTTTTTGTTTATTAAGACTAAGTATTTACATTATATATGTATATATTATAATTATTTTGTTTAACATGTAATAAGAAGGGGATATATGTGGAAAACCTGCACCATCCACACACATCTGGGAGAAATTATAGGGTTTTAATTTGAATTGTTGAAAATAAAATTACTTTTTTAGAAGGTCGAAGGATAGTACTAATATGAATTTTTGAAAAAATTAAAAAGAATATAAATGCATTATATATATGCATTTATATTCTTTAATGATTGGATAACTGCTTTTAATTAATATCTTTAATGATGAAAGCTAGCAGCATGTTTTTTGCGTAAGAATATGTGCGTGTCTGTGTTTTGTTTTTTTATAAAAATTCGGAGGGTGAGTTTTATGTAACCTCAACAAAAATATGATACAATTATTGACATAAGACTTTATAATAGCCGTACAAATGAGTTATACTAGTCTATATATACGTAATTAATTCATGTGTCCAATTAGACATGACAAACTAATTTTCTATGTAATATGTGTTTATTTATTTTTATTATTTTTATTTTAATTTGAAAACAGAAAGTGTGTAATATTAGTTTATCAAAAACATATAAGTAATTTTATTGAGAAAAGTTACTGTGTGACAAACAGGTAAAATATGGTTTCACACAAATTTTGTATGAATATTATCTTTCTTGTTCGGACATTTCTATAATATGTGACCATTAAAGTCTAGCATATAGAAAATACATATCGTTTGTTATTTACAATAATTATATTGTCCCCTTCCTTTGTGACAATAGGGTACCTTGGATTTACTCTCTTTCTCTCTCTCCACAATAAGGCAAGTGGATGCAATGACCGTAAGAAGGACATCAAGATTCAAGAGAAATAAAATTAATATTTAAATTATACCTTAATTATAAGAGACAACCTATAAGATGAAAGGCTAAAATTCATTTTGTTTATATGAGCAGGTTTATCGTATTTCAAATCAATTTTGAAAAGAAACTCCGGATAAACTAGATAAAGAATCGTTGATGCAGCCACCACCATCCACGGCCTTGTCAACCTTCTCTGTCATCCATGCCCTCATTGTAGCTAGAGATGAGTATATATCTAACTTCTGAATTTAAGATATGGTTACGTATATCATTGTCGTGAATATGCTACATGATTGCATGCTAATCTAGAATGCCTCCTGCATAACGGATGCAGTTGATGTGTATTGCATGTTGGTAGTGGATATAGGTTCTCGTTTGCCTTCAACTTCTTATAAATGATTTATTTGAACCTATCAGGTGCAGGTTTTATGGGAAAACGTCCAATTTACAAACGGCATACTACCGAAATTGCGTTAAAATTTTCCCAAAAAAAAAAAAAAGATAGGCTTAGTTTAATGTTCAAATATTTTTGAAAGGATGAGTGAAACTTATTAATCATAATAAATGAGGCAATGTAAACTAAGTTCATTTAGAACGGATATTCATTTATATGTTTTTGGTCTGGTAAGCTTAAAGCATTCATTGCCGTGCCGAAATCATTGAAAATATTATATACACTTGACTGAGGATTTGAAAATTTGAAAAAAGCATACATTGAATATATACAAAACTCATAGGGAGTATCAGTTTCATAATTATTTAAATTAAATGCTCTCATCATCTCATAACGTTCATGTCCAAATGTCTGGATGAATAACCATACTACACTGAACCTAATACTACCCACTGTTCTCTGTTATTTATATTCTGAATTTAAGATATGGTTACCTGTATTACTGTCGTGAATATGCTACATGATTGCATGCTAGTCTACAATGCCTCCTGCATGACGAATGCAGTTGATGTGTATTGCACACTGGTAGTAGATATAGGTTCTCGTGTGCCTTCAACTTCTTATAAATAATTTATTTGAACCTATCAGGTGTAGGTTTTATGGGAAAATGTCCAATTTACAGACGGCATGCTGCCGAAATTGCATAAAAATTTTCTCAAACAAAAAAGAAGAAGATAGGCTTAGTTTAATGTTAAAATATTTTTGAAAGGATGAGTAAAAACATTTGCCATGTCCGAGCAAAAAAAAAATTGTCATGATCTAGTGGTTTTTCAGTTGTTGAGTGAAAACTATAAATCCCTTAGACTATCTTTAGTTTGCAAAATGCTTATTCCTAGGAATAGAGATAGTTGTAATTGAATAACTTGATAATTTGTATTAAAAATGTATTATAATGCACAAGTGAAAATTTATAATTTCTTATCAATCATAGTAAATAGTAGACAAGGAATGACTATAATTTCATCATAGATACACCTTTCATATTCCATGTTGAATGGAAGAATGATGAATAAATATGAAATGACTATTATCTCTATTCCTAGATATCTTCTTGTATTCCATCCTCTTCGTAGGAATAGTTATTCAGTGAACCAACAAAATCTCAATGTATCTGGTGAACTTTTATGAGGCATCTCATTCATCATCTGATGTCAATTGTTCTCATGTGGTGAGGTGCCCTATTTTTGTTAGTTGTTTGTGGTCAGCTTGTGAAAGTAGCTTGGGCTTGTTTAGTTGTCAAAAACAAATTTTCATTTTTCATTTCTAGATTTAAAATGACCAAAATATAACATTGTTTTGAATTAATATAGATGTCTTCAAAATAGGGAAATGTGCTAACATTTTTTATTTCGTTATATTTTGAAAATAGAAAACAAAAATTATTTTCCAATACTAAACTAACTGTTACATTTTTTGATACTCAATTATGAAGGGGGTATCTTTTGCATGGAAAATTTGTCAAGCATCAATTTATACTATTGAATATTGTTGTATTTGTTTTGATTTTTCTTTTATGTTAGGCATCTCGGCTAAATGCATTGGTTAAATGGTTTTGCAGATATATTTTGGAGGGGAAAGAGCTGGAATTCTACATGAAGAAGATCCAGAGGAAGAAGGGAAAGAAGGAAAGGGGAGCAGGTGCTGCCTAAAGTAGTGTTGCCTAGAGATCGTTTTCATTTTTCTTAATCCCATATCTCATTTCAGGCATTGGACTCTCAAAAGATTTCCAGATGAATTTGTTTGTTTATTTGAACTTTGTTTCTTGTGTTACTGTTCAATGTTTCATTAGAATATATCAGACAACATTGTCTCTTATAGTTTTAATTGTTATTTGAACAAATGAAGTTTTTGTATTTTAATTTGAATTTATACTAGTATTTGTATTTGAATTTTGAATATTTTTAAATAATTTTTGTTATTTGAACATATGTTATTTTTTCATTTTAATTGAATTTGTATGAAATTTTGAATAGTTTCAGTTTATGTATTTGAAAATGTAATAATAGATTTTTATATAAGAATTCATGATTAAAAAAAATTACTATTAATTTTTTTTTTCTAATTATTAGTGAATGATTCAAATTCGTCACTAATACCTTACTATTAGTGACGAATTTGAATCCTTCACAAATAATTTATTTTTAGTAACGAATTTCGAATTCGTCAATAATATAATGCTAGTAGTGACGAAATTTTAATTAGTCATCGCTTTTATTAGTGACGAATTTTTAATTCGGCACTAATACCATACTAGTAGGGACAAATTTCTAAGTCGTCACTAATACTCTACTAGTAGTGACGAATTTCTAGTTCGTCACTAATACTCTTCTAGTAGTAACGAATTTTTATTTCGTCACTAATATCCCTACTATTAGTGACAAATTTGAGTTGAACCGTTCTATACTATACAGTGATGGTGTTAGAGTTTTAGTGACGAATTATATTCGTCACTAATATTCCATTATTAATGACGAAAGTTATATTCATCACTAAAAGTTAGTAGTAACAGCATGTAACACCCCGACCCCGAGGGGCCTGGGATATTAACTCTTTACTACTGATTTACAGCGGAAGCAAATAAACTCGATTCTTATTAAACCAGAGCGCTAATTATTCATGTTACAATCACTTAATTCAAAAGAAGGAAAATTACACAAACGTAAATATCTGAAATCATACTAATGTTTCTAAATAAATCTTTATTTTTCTAATCCCCACCCGCATGCTTGCTAAGCCTGATTTCTGACATGTCCTTCAGAGTTATCTGAAATAAAATATGATTGGGGTGAGACGACGCTCAGTAAGTAAATAAGATTATTATTAGTGTGTGGCCAAAATGAGCTTTTAAAGAATTTCGTAAAACAATATTTAATACTATAACTTCAAGACTGCTTTTAGAATAAACATAAATTTAACAATTTCTGCATAAAACTTTTGTCATCAATTTCAACAGTAAATTTTTACAATCATATACTATAACTGCTATTAAACTTTTAACTTTAAAACTGTAAAAATATTTAATGATAAACATACATATACTTTTCCTTATACGTTTTCCTTAGATCGTCATATAAGCACCAAAATGATCCTTTTCACGTAAACTTACACTTTTCCTTCAAATTATCAGTAACTTTGTACACGTAATTAAATATGTATAAACATATATTGTAAAAAACCACCCTTAGGCCTGTTTGCCGTAAGTCACGTTTACCCCCATGACTGGGTTGTGCGGTCCGAAGACTGGACTTAGCTGGCTGGCCGACCAAACTAAATCAACGTACGTAAACTTTAAGTGAGATTTTCCTTATTAAGTCCTGGACTTAAACCAGGTGTGCACTCAGGAGAAATCCACTAACATAAATAACCACTCTGTAAACAGTGTGGGTGCACTCTGATCCGTATAAACTTTAAGCTACGGTACCGAGCATCTGTAACTTTGAACTTTCGTTGCCATAAGGGGTTTGAAAATCATCTTATTATCATTTATGCAATTTAAAATAATATCGTGAAAATCTTATCTTTACTCATATTTACATAAAAAATGTAACGTAGAAATAAACTCATGCCACACAATTTTTGTGTTAAAAATATATATATAATTTTATTTTTGAATAGAAAGAAATGCTGAAAATTTACCCGAGGGGATTGGAACATTTCTTAACTCAAAAATAGATGCAAGTATATTAAAGATAGAACTGGTATAATTAAATATGCGTGAAAATAAACTCATGAAAATTTTGTGGAACTAATTGACATAATTAAAATTTACGTACAAAATAAGCTCGGGTATGAATTTAAAATAAAAAGAAACTAACATAATCAAAATTTACTTACCTTCTTCTTTTACCGTGTGCTACGAACACAATAATTATCTTTAAGAAATGAGATCGGAAAAAGTGGGTGATTGAGAATTTATTCAAAAATTCTCTCTCCACCACAAATTCTTTCACTCACTAATCCTTCTCTTCCTTGGAAAATTGTTGTGAAAAATGAAGGTTAAGAGCTCCCTATTTATAGGAAAATTTTGGGGAAGAAATGGAATTTGTAAAAGTGTGGGGAGATGGGTGAAATTATAATTTTAAAAATTAAAGAATGGGCAAAGGATGGGCAAGGTATGGGTTGAGTATGGGATGGGGATGGAGGCCATGTGGGAGTGCTTGCCACCATTCCCATTAAATAAATTCTTAATTAATTACTTACCTAATTAATTAATCAATTAGTTAATTAATTATTTTATTATTTTATTATTTTTCTTAATCATTATTATCATTGTTATTACTTTTAAACTATTTTTAGTATTTATTTATTTTATTATTTATTTTTGAACAAGAATTTAATTTGAATTTTGAAAACTCATGTGGGCCCCACACGGTCTTGTGGGCCCCACACAACTTCGAGACCCGAATGGATCCTACGTAACTCGAATAATTCTTATACGATTTTATGCATCCTAATTAGCTTCGAGACTCGTGTAAACCTCCATACGGCTTCGGGACTCATGTGGGCCCCACACAGTCTTGTGGGCCCCGCATATGATACTTACATTATTATTATTTTATCATATATTTCTACAAATTATATCAGTTAAAACATTATTTTATGTACTTATTTACGTATATAAACAGTGTCTTGTGGCTCCGGGACTCATGTGGACCCCACATAGTCTTGTGGGCCCCACATATGATACCTATATTATTATTATCTTATTATGTATTTCTACAAATTATGTTGACCTCCAGGGAGCGACTGAGCCGCAATGGTCTCTGAGCACTCGCTAAGACAAGGTCTTTCTTAGGCATCAAACATGGAATCAAGGATCCTACAGAAAAACACTTCTGTATTGATATTAACTTAATGACTATTTTTATTATTTTATTATTATTGTACTTTAATCATATATATATATATTTTTGGGTCATCACACAGCACATATAACAACTATTTTAAAACCGTCACTAATAATCATAAATTCGTCACTAATACTATTAGTGACAAATTTATGACTAGTAGTGACAGATTGGATCCGTCACTAATATTATGATTTTTTGTAGTGAATCGTGTGAGAACTATTGGAATTACGTATGACCAACTTGAGTCTCGAAGTTGTGTGGGGCCCACAATATCAGGTGGGGCCCACACGAGTTTTTGAAATTTCAAATTTAATTTTTAAAAAAAAAAATATTAATGACGAATTTATGACTAGTAGTGACAGATTGGATCCGTCACTAATATCCTGATTTTTTGTAGTAAATCGTGTGAGAACTATTGGAGTTACGTATGACCCACTTGAGTCTCGAAGTTGTGTGGGGCCCACAAGATCAGGTGGGGCCCACACGAGTTTTTGAAATTCGAATTTAATTTTTTTTAAAATAATACTAAAACATGACTTAAAAATAATAATAATAATTTAAAAAAATTTTAAAAAAAATTAATTAATTAAGTAATTAATGAAAATTTAATTAAAGGGGGGTGGTGGCAATCACTCCCACATGAGCTCCATCCTTATCCTATACTCAACTCATACTTAGTCCATCCCTTACCCATTCTTTAATTTTAAAAAAATGATAATTTCACCACTCTCCCCATACTTTTATAAATTCCATTTCTTCCCTAAAATTTTTCCTTAAATATGAAGCTCGCAACCTTCATTTTTTACAAAAAATTTCAAAAGAATAGAAGGATTAGTGAGTGAAAGAATTAGTGGTGGAGAGAGAATTTTTGAATAAGTTCTCACTCACCCACTCTTTCCGATCTCATTTCTTAGAGATATTCATTGTGTTCGTAGCAATAGGTAAAAGAAGAGGTAAGTAAATTTGATTATATTAGATTTTTATTTAAAATTTATACCCGAGTTTATTTGTAAGTAAATTTTGATTATGTTGATTAGTTTCATAAAATTCTCTTGAATTTATTTTTACGCATATTTAATTATACTAGTTTTATCTTTAATATACTTGCATTTATTTTTGAGTTAAGAAATGTCTAAAACCCCTCGGGTATTTTACATCATCAATTTCTACTCAAGAAAATATTTTTAACACGAAAATTTGTGTGGCATAAGTTTATTTATACGTTGCATATTTCACGAAAATATGAGTAAAGATTACATGAGTTGATTTTTTTTTTTTTACGTTGAGTATTTCACGAAAATATGAGTAAAAATGAGATTTTCATGATATTATTTTAATTGTATAAATTATATAATAAAAATATTTTTAAAACCCCTTATGACAAAGAAAGTTCAAAGTTAAATGTTTGGTACCGCAACTTAAAGTTTAAACGGATCAAAGTGCACCCGCACTGTTTACAGAGTGTTTTATATGGTAGTGGATTTCTCCTGAGTGCACACCTAGGTCGGACCAGGGTTTAATAGGGAAAATCTTACTTAATAATGATGTACGTTGATTTAGTTTGACCAGTCAGTCAGCTAAGTCCATTTTTTGAACTGCACAACCCAGTCATGGGGATAAATAAGACTTACGATTAATAGACCTAAGGGTGGTTTTAACAGTACGTGTATATATATATATTTAATTACGTATACAGAACTATTGATGAATTGAAGGAAAAATGTATGTTTATGTAAACGGGGGCATTTTTGTGCCTAGATAATGATTTAGTAAGGAAAAATATATTTATATATATACATGATTTAGTATTATAGTTATAGTTTTAGAAGTTAAAAAGTTCAGTTTAACAGCTATAGTATATGATTATATAATTTTACTGATAGTAAAAGTTTTATACATAAATTTTAATTTTATAATTATTTTTAAAGCATTTTTAAAGTTATAGTATTAAATATTATTTTACGAAATTAAAATATTTTGAAAGTTCATTTTGGCCACACACTAATAATAATCTTATTTACTTACTGAACGTCGTTTCACCCCAATCATTATTTTACATTTCAGATCATTTTGAAGAGTGTACCAGAAATCTGGCATAGCAAGTGGATGAGTGGGAATAGAAAGAGCAGAGTAGAATAAAAATTTAATATAATATAATTTAGAATATGTTTGTGTATTTTAGAATTTTAGAAGTTTGCATTTTAATAGTTGAGACATATATTTGTAATAAAACTAATTAGTGCTCTAGTAATAAAAATGATTTAAATTTATTAGCATCCGCTGAAAAATTTATATGCAGGAACTCATTCGGGTTCGTGTCCTTACATTGAACATGTTTACTATTCAACACATACATAAGGTAGAAGGGAAATGGAAGTTAGAAGACTTAAAGCTTACTTCATCTGGCGCATTCTATGGAGAGAAGAGTAATGAAAAAGAAGAAGAATACGACATTTAATTTTAATTTGTATTGCATTTAATTTTTTTATTATTTGGTTTGTAATAATGTATACATCTTGCATGATATTACTTTAATGCTCAAAATCGTAAAGTGACCTTAGGGTACACCTTCGATCGATCGACATCGGATTTTTGGGATTAACTGAATGACCATAGATCGACTATTAGGTCCCTTAACATCACTTAGAAAATCCCCTCTATTTTACAAATCATAACTATGCAAACTGGGGTAATTTACACTCAAAATCAGGACCTAAATAAATAAATTAAAGTCACTCGGTCGACCAAACATATCTAGTTATATTCACCTCAGTCGACTGAACCACTCATGGGTCAACAGTTTGACCAAGGTTCAACTGACCGAACGGTTTTGAATGTATCTTCTTCAGCCGACCGAACTCACACGTGTTTGCCTCTCAACAACTCAGTCGACTGAACTTCCAGTTTATTTTTGATTAAGTTGACCGAACCATAAGAATAGTAGACCGAAGTTCAGATATAGTCGACCGAACCTCAAAGGGTTTAGAAATCACCCTGTTTCAGTCGACCGAACTTAAAATACAGTCGACCAAAACTCTGGGGTTGGAATTTTTTAAAAGCGCTAAAACGTCATTATCTTTTAATTAAACTTTTCCAAAATACCAAGCATATCCTCAACGGTCATAATTTTCGGAAAATCTATAAATACTCTCTCATTACTCCAAATTAACAACTTTGATTAACTCTAAAATTCTCTTTAAACCTTTGTTAATCAAAGTTTCCCCAAACCAATTTTTATTGATAAAATCATTTCTTTGGGGCATATTTGTAATCAAAACTCTTCCACTCTCTTTCCACTTATTTATTTCAAAATCATTTTGGAAGAGAACATATTTATTTTGGGCATTTATTTTACATTCATACACACTTACCTTCATTTGCATCTTCACTTGCAAAAGTCATGTTTGAGAGTAGTCTTAACATTTCTTTCAGTTATTTTTCTTAATAAACATTTTTGGAAGAAATCTTTTATTGCAACTTGAATAAAAGTAGTGAAAAATAATAAAAAGTTATAACACTAGTCTCTTGGGAAATAGTTTTATTAATTTTTTATTTTAAAATTTTTAAATAATTATAAAAATGCCATCTCATTTTTAAATTTTAAAAATTTATACATGTTTATTTTTGAATTTTTTATTTTTAAACTTACTTTAAGAAACATGAAATTCGGATATTAGATTTAGACAAAGTACGATGTGAAATTATATTAAGCTTCTTTAAAATATACACAAATCCAATTTCATTTTCAAAATATATACTTTCAAATTTATAATTTTTAAAATAAATTATCCTTATACTTATTTTGATATCTAAAAATAAACAAGGAAATCTATTTTGTATAATAAAACAAATTCTTTATTTTCTAAGTACCTTTTCAATATCAATCTTAAAAAATAAAAATAATTAAAAAATGAATAATTCTTTAAAAATTTAGAATTTAAAATAAAATTATTTCCCACAACTCAACATAGCACATTCTCTACAATCTTTATTTTATTTTATTTATTTATTTATTATGCCCAGCCTCGACTCATCCAGCTACATGATATAGGAAAGCGGGCCGGGTGCTTGGGCCCGGGATCGAGTTCCCCGGTATGGGTCCGTTATAGCCCATCCTTCGCTGGAGCCTGCGCTTCTCCTCTCGCTTCGCTTGATAGCCACGCGGGCTACAGTGCGCCGGTGGGGGAATCGTTACGAAGGGCTGCGTGTGCTCACTTCAGATCGATCACTCTTCAGCAAGCTACCCCATTTGCTGTTTCATCCCATTTTCCCTCAAAACCTCTCCTCCTTCTCTCCCCCTTTCCACCTCCTGCAACCATGTTCAAAAAGTGAGCTCTCTCTCTCTCTCTCTCTCTCTCTCTCTCTCTCTCTCTCTCTCTCTCTCTCTCCATGTTGAATATTTTCACTGGATTGTATTCTTTACAGTCATGCTATTCCATATTTTGGTTTTACATATTGGGTTTTATTTTTTGGGGGAGATGGTTTTATGTAATTCAGATAGATGTCAAATAAACTGGGCTGTTCTGGGTTTTGCTAAAATGATTAGCTTGTTCTGTAATTGGTCTTATCAATGTGCTATGCGCTGTGTCTTTGTCTGCAATTTGGCAACTGCTTGTTGATTACTTTGTTTCTGAAAATTTCCGAGCCAGAATCTACCGACAACATCTGGCACAATCATGTAGGGTTTGCAGTACTCTAACTTCGAAGTGGTACCAGAAATGGTCATCAAACAAAGAGAAGAGTATTGAATGGTTGCCTTAGGAGAGAAATTTTTCGAAACTGTCAGCATGCTCAGAGTAATTGAACATACATTTTTGCCTGAGGCTGAAAGTTGAAGCATTACAAATTTACGACAGTGCAAGCAATCACCTTTTCTTGTGTGCAGTTTTATTGATGACACTTTGATTCTAACTGGGATCAAACAGATCATTGATGACACTTTGGTTCTATTACAAGTAATAGCTAGGCTTATTGTTAATTTTTTTCATGGTATTCAGTCATTCAAAAGATGCAAATTTGTGTCAATATTTTTGCTAATATCCTGTTTTTCTAAGAGAACAAAATTGTGTGAAGTCAGGTTTGTATAACGGGGAAAAGCACTTCCAAAACTAGTCGGATGGTTTATTAATCTTTATATTAATTTAAGCACTAAAGTCCTAAGGTTTTCTACCTCTTTAGCTTGAGAGCTTCAAGCACTCTGCTATTAAACCATAATTTTTGGCTTCATGATCTGCTGTCAACTTCATTTAGCATGGTGACTTTTTATGTCAGTCTTTATTTGTTACTTGATCTGACATGATTTGGGTTGTGCTGCTTTCGTTTTCACATGTTTCTTAAAATCCTCTCGATTAAAACAGCACAATATTGATGTAATATTTGGAAGTCTATATTTTTTTCTGCTATGAGGTTTCATATGATTCATGAATGGCAGATGATTCTATTTGTCATCATGTATGATAATTTCTTCTGTAGCTGGAGTGACCTGCCATTCACAGTTTTTTGCATGTGTAGGATTGTTTCTAACTCCGAAACTTCCTCAACTTCTAGTATTTCTGTTATTTATGAGCTAAGATTTTTCTCTTTGGATCCAATTAAAATCCTTTACCAACCCTTTCTCTCAAGTCTGCTGCATGTTAATCAGTAGGTCATGACCTAAAAATTAAATTTTCAAGCAAAAATTTGTCTATTTAGTTAGTATCTTTGGCGAGAAAATCCAATACATTTTAGCCGTGAACTTGGTTATGAGACCTCTTTACTAGATGGTACTTCCATCTCAAGACCTCCAACCTCAATTCTCCCTTTATTACACATAACCTTAATAGAGCCGCCCAAGTCCAATCATGATAGAATCTTGCTTGTGTTAGGATAAAACTTTGCTTCAGTTGAAAAGAATACCTCGTAATTCCATGATGCTACAATGAGCAAGAAAAAAGATCTGTCATAAACTTTTCATTGATATTTCCTCTTTACAGGAAGCACACAGTACTATCTACACAGTGGTGCTGCTGGTGTATACTCAAATTAAACACCCCTTAGAGCATCAGAATTTACAACTCTATTCGAAACATCTCTTTGTTTAAAAATTTCTATATTCCCATTCCAAATAGCAAGTAGCAAAACTCCATGGGTCACGAAGCCCATTGCTCCATCCAACCATATCTGTTGGTGATCCCCATGGGCTGGTACAATTCTAGAACTGAACCAACATGACCCAAACTGTAACTCTGAGATCAAATTTAATGCAAATTCTGTGTCTATAAATTAGGTTTTTGGTAATTATCAGATACCTTTTGAGCCAACTTTTATGTTTTTTTTTTCCCAACAGCCTTCATGCTTTTCTACATTTAAAAGGAAAAAATGTTCAGGGAGAGTATTGAGTTAATACCCTTTGTTCAAACATAGGGTTGGATTAGTATTTAATGCCTGAGGATTAATTTAAATCCTTGATGGCTAAGGGCCAAAAGCCAATAATTTCTTACACTCAAAATCAAATGGTGACATCAATGTTAGCCAATTAGTCTTTGCTATGGTTACAAAGTTATGCAGTTGTTCTGAACGACTATTTAACTTAGCTTCCATGCCAATTCATCATTTGTTATAATTGAATTTGGTTAGAGTTTAGAAATTGAGGTGCAGTCTCTCAGCACAACCGAGGCTTAGAATGCTAAAATGGGTAGTCTGTGAATTTACATATGGAGATGCAATCTTAGGTGGAGGTTGAGTCTAAATTTTGTGCAATCATGTCAGTTTCTTTCAGCAGAAGTGTATAGGACTAGGAGCTGAAATTGATGGAGAGAGTTTTGTGCAGCTTACAAGAGATCATTCTATAAATTTTTAGGGTTGTGGCTGAAGATTTCCTTAGTTCACTTTGCGGGCATTATTTTTTGTTCCACATTTATTCCTTAAAAGTAGTACACCGTATGAATGTCTTGATGATAGATTGCTAATTCTCACATGGTGTTTTGTGTTCAAAGCAATTATTAGGGAGCATACCCCCTTGATTGTAGTGCCACTGCTTCTTTTATGATCTGGTAATATTTCTCAGTTGGATTGATATGTCCTGTGTGATTAAAACTGTTTTGCAAGATTTGGTCAAGGTTGGACTCGCTATTCGGCAATCTTCAATAAATTTTTAAACTTCTTAGAAGAAGGGGAACCATTTTATTTTTTATTGACAACAGATTTCTAGTAGATCTGTTCTACTTGTGGCTTGGTGAGGTAATTTGAGACGTGTCTCTTGAATTTTGCTGATGGGACTTGGGAGCCTGGGAGAAAATGGTTTTGTATCTGCAGTATGGTTTTTGTACACTTGTATTCCTTTTACCTGCTCTCTGCAGATCTCTTATATTAATTCGACTGCATCTATGTAAATTTTGCATATCTAAATGTTTTGCAGATTCTCCTCAGAGGATGTATCTGCTCAAAATCAAGTCAAGGCATCTGTGCAACGCAAAATACGGCTAAGTATTGCAGATGAGGTTTGTTTTAGAGTAGATTTTTAGTTCTTTTATCTTCTGCACCTAAAAAATATATTAATTTATATGCATGTTTGATATGAGTTTCACTTATATTGCAGTACCCTGGACTTGATCCTTTGTTGGATGACTTGCTTCCGAAGAAGTCCCCCCTCATTGTCGCTAAATGGTTGTAATTATTTTAATGGCTTAGATTCTTTTTGATGCATCTGTTTCTACAATTTATTTCTGACATCTCTCTCTCTCTCTCTCTCTCTCTCTCTTCACAATCTCTTAGTCCAAATCATCTGAATTTGGTCATTGTGAACAATGTGCCACTGTTCTTCAACATTCGTGATGGACCTTATATGCCAACATTACGACTTCTTCATCAATGTAAAGTATTCCCCACTGACAATGATGTTTCATCATATTATTGAATCTATTGTGCAAATTGTGTTTTTATGTGATTTGAATGGATTTTCTGCTGTGTCATGCTTTGCTTCTTTTCTGGGATTAGATAGATGAATGTGAAAGTGAATGCAGCAGCAATAGTATCTACTTCTCTAATTGGTTAATTTGTTATGTATTAATTTTGAATTATATAGAAATTTCAGATTTTTTAGATAATGAATTATATTGTATTGTTTTGGCCCACATAAGAATCAGGGTTCAGCCATAATACTCTGAAATTATCCTTAAACAAAGACGATTATTATGTGTTGGGAAGCTTGGATTTTGGATTTGATTTGTGTGGATTTGGACAAAATGCAGTGCAAAATTGTATTGAGTTTTGTTCAAATCCTTACAGATCCAAATCCAAGGTCTGTATGTTTGGTATTGGACAGTTTGTTATCTTTGGACCACTTCTCTTCTTGGAGATCTGATGTTGAGAGCAGGCATTTGGAGGAAAGCACTTGTACCAACTGCCAAAATGTGGAATGAACAAGAATGATGAAACTTTGATGTTGTATGGTGTGATTTGTTAGAAGATTCTTGAGTTTTTGCACTGCCTCCTCTCTTCGAATCAGAAAATAAGCCAATGACAGATTATTTAGGGGTGTTTGTTTGCACTCAATTATCCTTAATAAACCCATCTCTTCATTTTGAACTAATTCAGTGAATTGCAGGCACTTAGTGCACCTCTTAATATCCTTTGAATATATAAGACATCATTCTCTCATTTAACTCTGTTAAAAGAGTGGTTTGCAAATTCAGAACTCGTATCGGCTGGTACTTGCAAGTTTGAAAGATGGATTCTTCAGATAGCATGATGATATATTTATTCTGTGAGATTGTGGAAGTTGGTGATTGAATGATATGAGCTTTGTATATATCTCATGTGCTCATAGTGAAGCAATTCTCTGTTCTATTAGTAGGTTAAAGTGGATATCCTTGGTATCCTTCTAAAGTCCCTTTATTTTGCGTGGCTCAATTGGTGTCAGTAAACTACCTATTCTTGTGCTTCCTTTTTATGTCTGAGATCTGATCTCAGTTTTTGAAGAGATTAATTTGTCTTGGATGTTGCTTTTGTCTGTTTAGATCTAGCAAATGGTTATAGAAACATGGACAACTAAGGGCTTTACTCTTTGGAGAATCTATTTCTGTTATGGTCTGTCCAGAAATAAAGAAATAATATATTTTTGAGTGGGGAGGCCAGGGGAAAATTTATTTAGTAGCCTATTTTTGTGGTGCTCTTTATGCATCTCCCTGTTAGACAAAGCAATCTTAAATTTTCAAATTCTTTGACATTCTTTATGTGATAAATTTGTTCTTGATGGCTGTATAGAGGTGTAAATACAGTTTGTACTTGTATGCATTTGAGTACTGTGGATTAAATGTAACATTTATTAAGAAAAAACCCATCGCAAGCTTTAACCATCAACTTGTAAGATTGATTGAGATTTGAAGCTTTAGTAGGAAGATTGTGCAAAATTTTCATCTTCTATTTTTATTTTGTCTTTTCTTTGGCCTGGTTTTACAGTGACCTAATCCTTCATTTAACCAAAATTTATTATTATTCATGGCTGTCTTGTGTTAATCTGTTTGGCAGATCCCAATATCATGAAAAAACTACAAGTAGACAGGGGTGCAATTAAATTTGTCCTTGCTGGTGCAAACATTATGTGTCCTGGCCTCACATCTCCTGGTGGTGCTTTGGATGATGAAGTGGCTGAGGAAACTCCTGTGGTACAAACTATGCATTTTGTTATTCACCATCGTTAATATTGCTAGAGCAATTCATATCTCATGGCTTTTATTTTAATATAATAGCATGTTTTGGATATTCATTCCTCTTTCCATCCTGTTGTGTTCTTAATTTTTCTGGTCTTCCTATTGTGAAGGGATGGAGTGAAATTTCTAAATAGTTTGATTTATCATGTGCCTGATTTGTAGAGCTGATTATTTTAGGCTATAATGGCTGAAGGAAAGCAACATGCTCTTGCTATTGGCTTTACAAAAATGTCGGCGAAGGACATGTAAGCTATTTGTTTATTGTTATTTTTTAATCTTTTTGGTTTTGTGATATTTGATATTTCTAGTTAATGTTTGGTAGGTTCTATTTTTGTCTTATTTTCTGACACTTCAGGTAGTTGTACTATATATATTATTCTTAATCACTGTTTGTAGAAAAAGGAAGATTGTCCAATCTTTGTAGGCAATTCTGAGCCTAATTATTTTAAATCTTGTAATGTGTACACAGCCAGTTTGTTCAGGGCATATGCTTGTTATTGCAATTATATAATTTGTTTGCCTAATCTCTATGGAGCTTCATAGTAGAGAATTTTAATCAAGCAGCAGTAAGGGTTCAATCAACAGCATCAACCAGTGAAGTGCAACAAAAATTAGTGCTTGTGGCTGTGGGATTAATTTGGGAGAATTGACAAGTGGGCTTGGATTGGATCCCATTAAGGCAAACTCAACCCCTTAAGCTTTACTAGCAAACTAAAATATCATCAGCTTGCCACATTTGATGCATGGCATTCTTTCATCCTTTCTTTCCTTTGAAGTAGGATTTGTCACTTTAATAATCATACATTCCATTTCTAATGGCTAAGATGTGTAATGGCCTTACACTATTGGATATCCTCTCCTCACTTACATCATTTGAGATATCCTCTGTCTCTTTCTCTCTCTCACATCAGGGCTTGTCTGTCTAAGTTTTCTCTCCTTTAGTAAGAGTTGTCAGTTTCCCTTATCTCCCCCTTACTTCACCTTCTTCTCACCTTGCTTCCTTACATCATCTACATGTTCCTCCTCTTCCCTACATCCTGACACCATCTCCCTTGATGCCTTGTAATAGCTGTTTCTTAAGGATTGCCCAATCTTCCTCTTGACCCTTTCTATTTCTCTCCCATTACTTGTATGCTAGGTTGTCTCTCCCATTTCATTAATGAACCCCTATGTACATGATGTAAATGTTAAATTGTGGAAGATAACAATAGGAAGTTTTTTTTACGAGTTGCAAAAAGATTTACTAATATTGTTTTATTTAGGAGTTAAAGACCTCTATTTTTGCCTACTTGTGTTGGAATAGCATTAACAGTGTTTACTCTTTAATGCTTCCCTCTTATGTCCTTGTCACAATCAGCTCTCTCTCTTTTTCTGACAAGAATTCCATTGAAGAGAATATACGGGGGAAACAAAAACTCTAGGAGAGGATAAGACATTGTCCTAATCATCAAAAGAAAAAGAGAACTAGGGAAAATGGGTCCAACAAAGCTTTCCAATCCCACTGAATATCAGGAAACCGCACTCTTTAAAGGCCCCAAAAGCAGAAGCCTGTAAAGATGTGAGAAAAACTATATTATTCCAAAGCAACCAAGCACACCAAGTCACAACATATCTGCACAAAACTTTAGCCTCCTCATCCCCCCAAGAGCCCATAAAAGAAGTAAGAGAAAAGACCTTCTTATATATATATATATATATCTAGGCAAGCCTATTGCTTTTCAAACAATTCAAATTTCCAAAATTCTGTTCCACTGACTCCAAATGACAGAATAATGCAGGAAAAAAATGAGAATAAGATCCACAGCCGTACAACACATCAAATAAATATATGGAGATAATGCCTTTTGGGTGTGTTTGGCTAGGTTAGCTTATTATGTTTGGTGCGACACACCAAAGCACAGAAATCACATCATAACTGCACAAAATTTTAGCCTTCTCATCCGTCCCAAAACCCATCAAAGAAGTAAGCAGAAAACCTTCAAAAGAGTTTAGCAAACCTATTGCTTTTCAAACTATTCAAGATGTCTGTTCTGCCGACTCCAAACAACAGAATGATTCAGGGAAAAGATGAGAATGAGATACACTGATGCCACAATCATCAAATGAATATATAGGGATAATGTATTGGAAAATTTCCATAAGAAGGATCTTCAGCTTATTTTATGAACCATAATCAAGTAAAGATAAGGAAAGTAATTCAAAATATATGTTACGACATGTTGCACCAATACGACCAAACTTCGATGTAATTAGATCATCTTTCCTTATGAATGATCAAGTGTCTATTATGATGAAAACTACTTGATCTTTTCCCCCCTTACTCACTTTTATGTTTGGCTTAGTGGTGTAAATTCTACTAAATTTGGTTGAGTAGTGAGAGGGATCAAGAGCCCTTTATATGGAATTCCATAAGTTACTCAATCCATCAAAGAATCATAAATACATACACATGACCTTTCCCTTCCTCCAAAGTGAATGTACCATTATTAAGTGTGATACTCCTTAATGATACATTAATTAGGGAGATTCATAACTTTGGCCAATGTATCTCCATTCTTCTAATGTTATCTTAGACTTTTCATTAACCATTAAGGATACATGACTTTGGTCATGCACCTATATTCATAAATTAGAACATAATTAACTATTTTATGTAGATACACACATCATGTGATCATGAAGATCATGCACATGCATAAAATTCCTATATTATGCCTTATGGATGCATTTGTTTTTTGGGCGTGGTTAGGCTAGAGTAGGCTAGGAACCCTTGGTCTATTTTTGGTTCAACACATCAAATCACAGAACACACAGCATATGTGTGCCAAATTTTAGCCTCCCTATCCCACCCAAAATCCATAAAGAAGCAAAAAATTTCTAACAGATCTTGGCAAACATTGCTTTTCAAACAATTCAAAAAGCCTGTTCCACTTGCTCCAAATGATAGAATAATGCAGGAAAAATCTCAGAATGAGCTTAATTGATACCACAAACAAGAAGTAGATATATGGAGATAATGCCTCTCGGGTTTGTTTGTTAGGTGGCTTTCCTGGGGTAGGCCATGCTAAGCTCCCTCCTATGTTTGGTGCAATATGGGTGTAGGATAGGACTGAACAAGAGGGAGGGCCTTAGCCAATTTATATGGTACATAATGCTGGCTGGTCCTCCCACACCGGGTACATAATGCTGGCTGGTCCTCCCACACCGGCCAGCAGTGACTAAGCAAAAGGAGGACTGAACTGCTCTTTATTTTTTCCCTTTTTTGTATGTTGTTCATTCCATGGAGGGTAATTTCATATTTTGATTCCTTTATTTGATGACAATTTAAACACTGGATTCGGGGCCTGCTTTTTAGGTTTAAAACCACATTAGTGCAAGGGATGACCTCAAGATCAGTCTGCTGCCTACCTTTTTTGGGTCATGCCCTTTTTGAGGTCAATTTTCAAAGAAATTACTTGAGCATACAATGTTGGCATGTCTGTTCCAGTCTCCTTTCAGACAACTTACACGAGAGACTTTTTGCACTATCGTTGGCTAAAGGGTTTTACTTGCAGTGCTATAATTAACTTCCGTATTACAATCCTTGATGTTAACATGAAGCAACATAACTGGAAGAAGGAAAAGGAAAAAGGGAAAGAAAGAAAAATGGCTGGAGAAATTAGAAGTGATTTGTTCTGTTACGTTTTCTTTCGCTCTTGATTGGCATTTGTAGGAAAGCTGACATAATTTTCTTGTTATTACAGAAGGGCAATCAACAAGGGAATTGGTGTAGATAACATGCATTACCTCAATGATGGTCTTTGGAAGGTATTCATGGTTAAAACTCTCGTCTTCGATTCTGCATTATTGTAATTTTATGTTCCTCAATGACACAAATGTAATATTTCTCGCAAATCACTACGGTAATTCTCTGGGAAAATTACAAGGAAGATAAAGAATTTTTCTCGGCACCAAGCTGAGAAGATTAATAGATGTTGGGATTTTAAATTGTCTTCTTCTTCTTCTTGAAAAATTTTTGGCAGATGGAGAGTCTAGATTGAAGATATGTTAAAGAGCAACTGCAATACTATCAAGACATGTTAGAATTGGATGCTCATGTTTGTTGCTTCATCTCTATGCCATGCTTTCATTCCCTTTGATGAGTAAACTTTTCGTCGGTTGTTTCCTGTCTCTGTACACAGTTGAAACTCAATGTACTTTCATGCATATTTAGGGATTTCAGTTCAATGTAATTTCATGCATAAGGATTGCTTTTGGGGTGCTCTCTCTCTCTCTCTCTCTCTCTCTCTCTCTCTCTCTCTCTCTCTCTCTCTCTCTCTATGTTTAGTTCATGAATGGGAAAAAATCAAACTAAATATTGATCATATAGCTCCAGAAATATTTAGAGCAACAATATTCTACATCTAAAATTCATGTTCTATGTTTCATGTCAAGACAACTTGAAATAATGTGAAGGAAGAAGAATGGAAAAGGAGATAATATTTGTTCATTTTTAGATTTGAATTAAAAATTAGATTAGAGAAGTTATGTAAAAATAATTAAAGGGATATCACATTGAATATTTACATGATAAAAATGTGTGTGTGTGTGTGTGTGTGAGAGAGAGAGAGAGAGAGAGAGAGAGAGAGAGAGAGAGAGAGAGAGAGAGAGAATTTATTCAATGGCAGCATAAAAACAAAATAGGGAAAAAAATTTAATAGTTCCCTTGGCGTTTTGTTTTCCAGCATTTTTTCAAGGAGTCTTTAGGATGAAGAAATAAGGAAAGAAAAAAAAAAAATATATTAGTTAGTAAACATTATTTTTTTCCTCTCCTTTAGGTTAGTCAGTGGAGTATACAAAAATATAACACACAAATACAAGTCTCTCACACCATTAGGGGTTCGGGGAGAAAAGGTTTGCACTTAGAAACTAGTTTTATGACTTGCAACATAAAATTATATTAAGTTTTACACAAATATAAATTAAAATTTGAAAGTCATATTTTCTAATAATCTTAATTTTTAAGAATAATGAATAAATTTTGAGAGATCAATCCATTTATGATTTTTTTTAAAAAAAAAAAAATCAGAAAATGAAGGTAAGATACTATACAATTAGGGCATTCTAACACTATATTTGGTTAGGTTTTTGTTTGTCTAAATTCTATCAACTGTACGATTTTTTTTTATTAAAGTTGTTGCACGTAATTCGAGCCTATAGCATCTTTATGAACCTAAAATATATTTATTACATGTTGGATCGTGATAAGTTCTCCCATCCCATCTCTAATGTTCTTATCATCATAATATCTCTAAGGTAAGGTGATTTTACTATCAAATATATTACTTTCGGTTTAATTCCTAATTAGTGAGTCTTGTGATTTTATTCCATAAACTATTGGACCACAAGGCCCAAGGATAACGTGTCTGAATTTTCTGAATCCGAGCTCACACATCTCCCGGCCCACCAGCATGGGCCAGCGTAACCATAAAATCATGGACTGACGGTCAACTAGTTTCCAACACGTGTGCGCTCCAGGATTAAGGTCCACAGAGCACGATAGACCTCAGCAGTAGAGAACCCAGCAAGCCTCCTAAAAAACCCTAATTCACAGGCTCAAACTTCTTCATCCTTAACCAGTCGCGGCGGGCAGAGCAGACCAGCACAACCTGCGCTTCAATGGTCTCTCTCTCTCTCTCTCTCTCTCTCTCTCTCTCTCTCTCTCTCTCTCTCTTTTGCTCTCTCTCTCTCTCTCTCTCTCTCTCTCTCTCTAAATTTCTGCCACTTCCATGAGTTGCAGGGGATCGATCTAGTCGCTGGAGGCAAAACCAAGAAGACCGGGCGAACAGGCCCCGAATCGAATGATGTTTATCTCAAACTCACTGTCAAGGTTTCTCTCTGTTTCTCCCTCCCAATCTGTATGTGCGTGTGTATGCTTGTTTGTCGCTTTGTGGTTCTATATTTATGGTCTGATTGGGTGATTGCACATTCTATGATCAGCTATATAGGTTTCTTGTCCGGAGAACTGGAAGCAAGTTCAACGCAGTGATATTGAAGCGGTTGTTCATGAGCAAGGCCAACAGGCCTCCGCTTTCTCTCTCTAGGTTGATCCGTTTCATGCGAGGAAAGGTTCGTTTTTCTCTCCTCTCTTTTTGAATCAGAAGTTCAGATTCGTCCAGGCACCCGTTCCTTATTACTGATTCACGCAATTTTGGCCAAATTAACGCCTCGTTAGAAAATTCGCTACTTTTCTTGCTTGTAAGAGCTTAAATCAGTTGAATATTTGCTTTTACGAACAAGATTTGTATCAAATTCTTAATCTTTGTGCTTATGTTCTTATAATGGTGCTTCTTTTTTTGGTATATTAGGAGGATAAGATAGCTGTGGTTGTGGGGACTGTTACGGATGATGTCAGGGCTTACAAGGTTCCAGCTTTGAAGGTGGCAGCTCTGAGGTTTTCAGAGAGGGCAAGGGCGAGGATTGAGAAGGCCTGTGGAGAGTGCTTGACATTCGACCAGCTGGCCCTTAGAGCTCCTCTAGGGCAGAACACGGTATACTGTACTTATATACTATGTTTTTGACAATTATTGCATAAATTTTACATGGTTTGGTTAATCTGGCTTGCTATGTAGTTAGATTTAGTGTTAACTTGCTCGAAGCACCTGGTTAAGTTGTTCTTTTGTGGGTGCGGAAGTTAAACTCTCAATCCATAACCTGTATGATGTGTTAACAAATTTTAATGTGCAAAAAATGAAATTTCTTTTCTTTTCATTTCATTTTTTTAATGGGAGTCAAATTTGTGATTTGGGAAGTACAAATTTTCTTTTAATGCAGTTTAGAGTTTGTCAGTTGAGAGGTAAATGAAAGTCATTCCAGTGATTTTGGTAGATAAGACATTTCATAAGTAGTTTTATAATTAGGACCTCAAAAAAAAAAAAAAAATAGTAATGTAGAACATTTTTTGAATCTAATAGAGCAGAGAATCACTTCACATCTATGCTATATCAAGAAAAATTAGGTATCTCTTCATTTTCTGAAACTGGTAATTTTAGACAGGTTTGCACTTCATAACCACTTCCGTCAGGCCCTGCTGATAGGATTGCACATCCATGTCTCCCTAACCCCAAAAAGTATGCATTCCTCCTGAGAGGAGAAGTAGATCTGCTTTCAAGTATTTATAGTATCAATGAAGTAATGGGGAAAAACTGCACTGCAGTCTTGGCTTTTATGAATTACCTGCTGATAACGATGGTGCCCTTTAGCATAGAAGTAAGCTACTTTAGCTAAATATGGTGGGGAAAAGCTGCTATATTTCAATGTTAGGTCTGAAAGTTCAACACATTGTTATTGAGATAGCATATATGATTGCCTTGTGTGCATTGATAAACAATGTCAAAGGAAGGACTTAATTTTACATCCGAGAGAAGAAGCAATTTTTCTGGAGTGTCTGCAAAAAGGCATCTTATTTTTCAGAGTTCCTCCGAGTAAATTTGCCAGACTCAATCGTTCATACTTTCTAAAATCCTTAATTGTTCAATATACGAGTGTGACAAAGTGACAAGAGAAAACCAGTTCTGTTTCTAGATTATGATATGACTATAATCTTTGATCTTAGTATTGAATTCTTGATTGCATTCCGCAGGTTCTCCTCAGAGGTCCAAAGAATGCTCGTGAAGCGGTGAAACACTTTGGCCCAGCACCTGGTGTGCCACACAGCCACACCAAGCCATATGTGCGGTCCCACGGAAGGAAGTTTGAGAGGGCTAGGGGTAGGAGGAACAGCAGGGGCTTCAGGGTTTGATTTTGGTTATAGTTGGGAGAGAATTCATCATTGCTGCATGTGGTAACTAAAATTTTGCTAAACATGTGAGGATCCCTTGCGCCATTGTTCTTGTTTTATTTATGCTGTTTGGATATTCTTGTATGTGATGGTGGTTCCATTTGATGCCTTCTATGTTTTGAGAGTGGATTCTTATTTGCCTTTTTCTTACAAAATGTTTTTTTTCCATCTTAAAGTTTTGCATTTGATTCCTGATTCTTCATTTTTAATGATCCCTCGTCCCTGATAGTTTTGAATGTGTTAAAAAAAGCGGTCCGTGCTGATCCGATTATAATTTGAAGTATAAATATTTGAAGTTATTTGTATACTTTTTAAAGGGTCACAATAAATTTTAATAATATTGTATGTATGTGGTGAATATGTGAGTTAAAATTACAAGCATTAGATTTTAAATATTTATACAAACTCATTTTATGTTAATATCTTATGTTTGTGGGTCAAACTTTTGATTAATTTATAACTATTTAAAATAAATTTTATTTGCGCAAATTGTGGTTATTTTCAATGAAAAATTTATTGCTTTTAATTTGTGTTTAGTTAATATCAATTAGTTATTTTTTTCTTCTAATTTTAAATAAATTTAATGCTTATTATCTAATCCCATAGTTTCACCTCAGTTATTTATTTTTTCTATTTTTTTTTATCTAAATGATATTAGAAAAATTTACAATACTTTTTGGTGTCAATATAATAAAATTGTATGTATAAAATTTCTTTTCCCTCTTAACAAAAAAATAAATACATTGAAATGTCACTTAATTTATGATGACAATACATTTTTTTTCTTTGTAAACTATCACATTTCTTGTGTGACAATTTCATTCAATAATAAAAATTATAAGAATAAAATGCAACATGAGTCGATTGCCTAGTTACTATCTATGAGTGTGACTTACATGAATGTTTGTTTTGTTTTCGAGTTTTCACATTGCATGGAATAAATAAACTTTTAGATAAGTAATTTTTTTTTTAAATTATTATATCTCTGTATAATGTTAATTCTATCATCATCTTATTTCATTCTATTTCTATAAGAAAACATTTCACAAGTTAAATATAATCTAAAGAAATTGAAATGTGAAGTAAAGAGTGACTTAATTATATTAATTCTTTGATTGTGTAATGTGGGACAATTATGACTTCTCTAAGGTCGATTTCTTTCAAACTGTGAAAGGAAAAAATACTAAAGAATCTTTTTCTTTTTTGTATTTGGTTATTGAGGGAAGTGTGATAAATTAAAATCTATAAAAAAATAAAAGAAAACAAATTTAATTTTACACCATTAACATTTGATTTTCTTAATTTTTTAATCATGTGAAGGTAAATTTTTCTTTTTAAATATTTTTTTAAAAAATAGAGAGAAAATATAAGAAAAAATAGATTTTCATTTTATTTTCATTTCTTTCCTTCTCCCAATAAAAAAAATCTTAATTTAAATGGAGCCTTCATATTTAAGCTCTCATTACATGTGTAACTTGAAAATATGAAGAATAGAAAGAAAAATATGATGAAATTCAAATTTCCTTTTTAGATCATCAAATAAAGTATAAAAGTAAAAAATATTTGAAATAAATGAAGAAAATTGATTTTACATGTCATTAATTTTTCATATTTTTTCAAAAATTTCAGTCATGAGAATAAATTTTTGAAGTAACATTTGATATAAAAGAATTATGATAAAAACAAATTTCTTGTTTTTTATTTTCTTTTTCTAAACAAAAAGTTTAAATCAAAACAAGAACTCCTAAATCCAATAATACTTATCTCCTTTGGTGTTACATCCCTAATGAAACAAGCTATTTCTTATTTTTTTTATATTTTTCGATCCATAGGAGGTTACATTTCTGTGTTTCATCTGTACGAAACAATCTATCTTATTTTTTTTTAAAAAAAAAACGATGAAATTCATGTGTATCTCCATATTTAGTTGTTTAGAAAAATAATAAAATTAAATATATTATGGATAAATGAAAAAAAAAATTAATTTTAACATTATATGGCATTTATTTATTTTTTTTTTAAACTTAACTCTTACTAAAATGTAAATTTGTATGAGAGTAATTAATATAAATAAAAATATGCAAAAACCTAAACATTTTCTCTATTTCTTTACTTTTCCCTTTTCGAGGTCCAAAAACACTACAACACATCAACATTGATAGAAGGATTAATAATAAAAAAATCCCATAGTAATTTTGTTCGATCATTTGAAAACAAAGATGAAATAAAATTAACAAGATTAGGCAGAACTAAAGACACATGTATAATCATGATAAATATTTTAGTAAGGCAATTTAAAGCCTTATATATGGATTATCAATTGGCTAATTAGTAAAAATTGAGATTTAAATAATCATATGACGACTAATTTAAACAAGTCTTGCTCGAATTTTGATACTATAAAACTTAGATTATCCTAAAATTATATATCAATTTGGAATTAAGGTATAGAATGATTGATAAACATAATTTAGAGAAGTTGTATAAGGTTCGTAGTTTGTATGAATTTGGGTAAATTAAATAAATTGAAGATTTTGGAAATAGAGAGAATAACTCGCCATTTATATTTGTATTAGGTTATATAAAATGTAATAAGAAAAGAATCGATAGATATTCACATGGTGAAATTTGATAATAATAATTTCTTATTATGGACTCATAAAAAGTTTCAAGTTATTATTGTTTAAATAATAACAATATAATTTCTTATATAACTAATTATAACGAACTTATTATTTATAACTAATTTATTCCTATAAATATGTATTCTACAAACCAAATAATAACTCTAGGATTTTTGTTGGGATGAGAAATGAAGCAAGGGGAGTAGTAGGTTTAGGTTTTCTTTCTTATGTATATTATTCAAAATAATAAAAAATAATTAATAAATAACTAACTAAAGTAACAAGGTTATATTTGCCTAGCCAGGTTGGCTCAAGTTGTGACGCCTCGAACCCACCCAACGGGGCCCGGGTGCCACGTGTTTCCATTTACCTGTATTTGATACTATAACATCAATTACGCGGCAGAAAAAATAAACTAACATCATTGATAACATAATAGAGTTTTATATACATAATCCAAAAGATAGCATCTTCCAACACCCAGCATTCAAGTGTATACATCTCAGAAAACTTAAACAAAACCCAAACATATACATCAAAAGTCTATACCTTCTCTCTCACAAAAATGCTACGCCACTAGGCCAGCCTCGAGCTCACTGAGCTTGATCATGCGGAGGTCTTGAAAAAGATAAAATTTCATTTCGGGTGAGACAAATATCAGTAAGACGAAATATATTAACACCAGTGTGTAGCTATCATGAGGTTTGTGTATAAAAAATATATTATCATTTACAAATTAATCCAGCCTTACACATTAATCGTTATCGGGGCATTACGTATCGCCGTCCCCCTGAGACCTTTCACTATAATCACACATCACATAATTCTCACTTCCACATTTCACATTCACATTTCATTGTTTTCATATTATACGTTGGTTAAATTAACAATAATACATTTAGAACTCACTGTCAGATGGATAATCATTGTCATGCTTCCCCCCATGACGGGTTGTGCGGCTCGAAGGTTGGACTTAACCCTGATTGGCCCACAAGAGTTAAATCAATAACAACATTTTCAGTCTGTAAGTCAGATTGACTGTTCCCATATTGGTCTAAACTCCAGGAGGGACTTGACCCTTCTCAATCGACCATCCTGTCTCCACACTCTTTCTAAGACGTGTGGGTGCACTAAGCTCTGGAGAAATCATGTACAACAGTACTGTGCCTTACTATGGTCCACCGGAGTTCTCAAATCATAACATTACAATTTAACATTCTCTTCTTTCACTTTTAATTTCTGTAGGATTTCTACCGCTCTCTTGTGGTGTCCAGCTACAGTGCAAGCCTCTTTATTTATAGGGAGGCTTGGGGGTGATTTGGCGCCAAAATTTGCTAATAGAATCCCCTCTAACATACCTGGTAGGGAATAATTCCCTTTCTGCTCTGCGCATGTGATTTTTTGTTTTTGTATTTTTATTTTATTTCCTTGAATTCCAGTTAACCGATTTCATTGCTCTTTGTGCGCAGGTGAACTGGAAGGTCCAGGCGGCACTTGAGGATTGGACTTCTTGAATTTATTATTATTTTTTGTATTTATTTTTGCAATTTTTATGTATTTTCTGCATGTACCCCCATCTCCTTTTGTACTGTAACATGTATTTGTACACTTCCACTTTCTTTTCTCTATAGTTTATTTTCTGCTCTAATTTATGTATGTTGCCTTCTCCTTTCGTATTTGTGTATTGCAGCATGCACTGTACTCGCTGCCACATTCTCGTGTGCTTTTGACACTTGCACACTCTCATGTGACTTCATTTTTTAATTTTAACCAACAAACAAGGTCAACATTAAGCAGTTTTGCCCAAAGGAAATCCTCGCAATGAAAATGACTCTAAGACTCCAACTGAAGCACCCGATTTTGAAATTAAAGGACCGAAAAACTCAATTTAAAAGTTAATTAAAAGTTTGAAAGACTCAATTTCTCAAATTAAAAATTTAAAACTCGATTTTCAACAAAAAACATGACTAAATTATGAAATTCATCATAGGAACCAAGTTTTGAAAACAACACTTAATAAGGAAATTATTTTGAAACTGTGGGACCTCACCTAAAATTAAAAGAGATTAATTTTGTAACGAGAAGAACCTATACTAGGAAAACTGGGTCAACGTGATTTTTAAGAAACTCAAAAAAATAAAAGAAATAAAAGGACCTGATTTTTAAAACTCAACTGAATCCACAGGCTGCACAAAGCCCAAATTCATGACTTTCTATTTCACCGACAACTAACTTCCAAGAAACACAAGCCAAAAGTGGAACAAGGTAAAAGGAAACAAAAGTGAATTGAAAATTTTACAAAACTAAACCATTTGTAAATACTTTAAAAGTTTCTAACAACTAACTTCTAGAAACACGAGCCAAAAGTCCAACAAGGTAAAATGAAGCAAAAGTGAATTGAAAATTTTACAAAAATAAACCATTTGTAAATTCTTTAAGATTTTCATAAGAGAAATGCAAAAATTCTCACTTTTCACAAAATAACCAAAAAGTTGATTTATTTTCAAGAAGAATTACCTACTCTACATCAAAGTAAAACATGTAATTTTATAGAAAAAAAATCGAACATGATAAATTTGAATTTTTAATTAAATTTACACTCCCGGAAAAAACACGGTGTCTACATTACTTTTAAATAATAAGAATATTTTTTCATAAAATAAATTATACTATTTTTTTTTGGTTCACGAACATAGATTTGAAGCCTTAGATTTAGATTCGGATTGATTTGAGTAAAAATTATTTTACATTTATTTCAAATTCACACAAATTCAAATCCAACATCCCTCTCATAAATATTCTAATTTTATAGCATTTATACTTTTGTATACAATATAAATCCCTAGAATGAAAGATTATAAAATAGAAAAAAAAAAAAAAAAGAAGAACAAAAAAGAATGATGCTGCCCCCATGCCATCCCCAAATTGCTCCCCCAAGTTCTTTGATGTTCAAATTCGTCCAATAAAAAAATAAATAAATCAAAGCTGATCATTTAAAGCAGCATATTTTGAATCCGTGAGCTTCATGGTGGATTTGGGTTTGTCACTTCATTTAATGATGAATCCACATGTTGCATATATTTTTTCTTTGAAATGAGGAAAAAAAAAAACACACATGCAATGGCGTCATAAAGGTGATAGTATTTTTAACTCTAAAGTTCTAGACAAATAGCCAAACTTTAATTTTGAAAAGTTAATAATTTACAAGGCATTTACTATTTGTACAAAAGATTATTTTATTTCATTTAATATTAAATAGTGAAAGGATTAAAAAACATTCTCATGGTTAAATTTAATAATACTACTTATTCTTTAGATATTTTGTGTTGTGGGTTAGTAACAAAATTTATGATTGAATTGTCATTGCTTTTATGGAAAAAAATACATTTTCATTTTCTAAACTGTCGAAGTCTTTATATTAATTGAGTTATAATACCTGTATCTCGATACTATATAGTAGAACATGTTAATTGTAGCTCGCCTTGTGAATTATAAAAATTTCTATTTTTTTTATATGTTGAAATATGGAGTAACACAAACTGTTCAATGAGTGACTTTTTGTTATTTTATTCATTCTATATTGGTAAAATTATAAAATCTTAAGGTCTTGTTCGAAACTTAAAAAATATTAAGGAAAGGAACGAAAAATATTAAGGAATTCTTATTTTCATATTTGATTATCAAGGAAAATGAGAAAGAAAATGAAAAAAAATACCAAATTTATAAATAAATTTTTAATTTTACACGTAAGTAATATTTAGTTTTTACTCATTTTTAGTCATATTAAAACTAACTTTTATTTTTAATGATATTTAATAGAGAAGGAAAATATAGGGGAAAATGAGTATCCTCTTTATTTTCTTTTTCCTTTCCGTTCCCCTCGTAAAATCCTTGATTTAAATAGACCCTAAAAGGCGAGAAATTCCACATGATTGAGGACGCCTCTTATTACTTGACCCTAAATATAACTTAAATTTAAGAAAATTGAAATTTGGACCAAACAGTGACTTAACTATATTAGTTCTCAATTTTTAATCGAATTTAAAAAAAAAAAAAAATTCTTACTACAAAATGATATAAAAAGAACGTAATAAAAATTGAATTTTATTTTTATTTATAATTTTTTTTCTCAAACAAAATCCTTATTAATCCAAATGATGCCATATTTAAGCTCTGTTTACAATTTGGAAAATATCCATGAAAGAAAAACATGGCGAAATTCACATTTCCATATTTTTGGTTGTAGAGAAAAGAATATAAATGTCTATGATCAAGAATAAGTAAACAAAATTTCAATTTTACATGTCATTAACCTTTCATTTGTTGAAAAATTTTATTCATAATATTAGAATATATATATATATATATATATATATATATATATATATATGAGAGAGAGAGAGAGACTTCAATCCTACCCAGTTATATCAAATCCTATTAAAAATAAATTAAGAAAAATTAAATGGGTGTATAAAACAAAAATTTAATTTATTAACTTGGTTAATTTTTTATTTTCTTTTTTCATTTGTTTGATAATGGAAAATTGAATTCCTTTATATTTAATAATCATTAAAGGCGTCATCCCTAATTAAAGAAAAACTCATGTGGACTACCCATGTTACATGCCGACTGAATTAATCCACCCTAATTAACAATTCTAAGAATGTATGGCAGTGCAGTAAAACGACATTAATTGATTAATTAATTAAGTGGGTGGCCGATGAAGACCATGCATGTGCAATTGGAAAGTAATTTCAACTGAAAACTTGTAAAGGAATGGTACATGCAAACTTTAATTTGAGTTAATAATTGCATGAAGTGGTTTAATTTATCCCTAGCCTTTCTATTTTGACAGTGGTATACCTATGTCTCTTATTTTTGTCGTATTGTAAACAAAATTTGAAAAACAATAAAAAAAGTGATTGATTTTAAAAGGCTAATTCCACAGTTTCACTTGACCTTTGAGCAAAAATAAGATAAAAGATCGGTTAACACTTTTAGTAACGCCTTATTATTCTAAGCTTCATGTAATTTTTGATGTAAAATTTAGTAAGACAGGTTAAAGATTGATATATCGATCGTCTTAATTAATTAATACACATTTGGATTTAAATAACCTTTGCGACTGTAGATAATTAAAACAAGCTTTGCTTGAATCAGGAGTTACACCTGAGTTGAATTGATTTGATATAAAATTTGAGATTATCATAATTTGATGCATGCATGTATGTGTGTGTGTGTGTGTATATATATATGTAGACATTCCATTTTGTTCGGACTTATATAACATAATTTATTTTATTATTCATAATTGTGTAAATATTCATTAATTCAATAAAATGAAAAAATACAGAAAAAAATTTGGGTACTGGGAAAATGAAAAAAATTGAATGCATTAAAAATAAAAAAAAATAAAAAAAAATAAGAAAAGAAAAAATCTAGTGGGCCAACATCTTTAAACTTGCAAACACATAAGGAAAAAAAAAAAGAAAAAGAAAAGAAATTGGACACATGGGATTGCACAATTAACATGTGCGTAAAATTAGAGTTTAAGGCAGAGTAAATTGAGTCATTCAACTTAAATTTGATGGATCCGTTAAATTCTGATTAATCAAATCAAAATTGATGGAATGGTTCTACCAAACTTATAAATAGTGATCTTTAAAAGGGTAACAGACAAACACACAGACTGAGAAAGAATAAAGGAATTGCTCATTGAAAAATTGAGAAAGAATTGTGAGAAAAAAAACTGAGAGTTTGAGTGATTGAGATTGGGAAATGAAGAGAAGTAGGAGAACAAAAGGTTTAAATTGTAGAAGTTTTGCAAAAAGGAATTTCAGAGGTTCGGGCGAAAGGAAGAGCAGATTGCAAAGTGGAGAATTCAGGAACCGAGGTAGGTACTTGTTAATTATGTGCTTAATTTTAATTTTTTTAAAAAGTAGTAAAAATAGTAAAAAATCAGAAAAATCAGGAAAAAATATTTAAAAAATAAAAAAATAATTTGTTTTTGAGTTATTTTGAATCAGGTAACAAAAAAAATGGAAAAATAAAAATACCAAAAATGAAGAAAAAGTCTTTAAAAATCCTAGAGAATTACATAAAAATGTTGGAAAATCTTCATAAAATTCTTTTTTTTTTTTTGAAAAACTTGGGAATGTTTTAAAGACTCTTTTTGCTCAAATTGGGTAAATTTGTTTGATTATTATATGTATATATATTCTATTTTTGTGTGTGTGCATCCCAATGATTAAACAAATGGTAAAATTAGATATTTTTAAATCATACCTTATTTTATATTTTCTTTTGAAAATTTTAATTTTTTTAAAATTTATTAAGGATTTAATTAAAGACCATTAGATTTAGTTTAGGGATAATTTATAATTAATTAGATATTGTTCATAGAACGGATGTGTAAGGGATAGTACTACCTTCTCCTCACATAACTGAATTCCCGATTCCAATTATGGTAAATGTAGACCGAGACTATTTGTTCCTTAACCTAAGATTAGTCTAGAGACCAATCAACAAGTAGCAATGACGTGAACTAATTGTAGAAAAAAAAAAAAAAAAAAGGTTAGTGACGATTCCATTCAACTTTTAGTATTATTATTTTTCGCCATTCGGGGCCCGCTCCTCTACCTTTTTCCACTTAAATACCAAGATATTATCTCAAATGAAAATTCATAACTCCGATTCTTGATCATTTAACTTGGACAACCTTGAAATTTATTACTTGAAGCATCCTTGGGGGCATACATAATATGCACGTTATGTACATTACCTATATAATTAAAGGAAAACTGTCTAAAGTCCATATTATATGTGAACTTGAACTAATTAATCTGAAAAAAGTTAGTATGAACGCAAAGAAAGAACCATGCATTACTTATTATACAAAATTACACGTCGAAAAAATAAAAAGATATATATGAAAAAAGATTAATGATAAGACCACGATATATTGTAATTTTTGTAATGAACGTGCCTTGAATTTGGCATTGCATGCACGTTGGCCATTAGTATTAAATTTGAATTATTAAGACAATGCTAATTGGGTAGTCATGTGCATTTCACCTTTGAAGGAGACGTTTTGAAGTTTCTCTTCTTTTGAGTTTTGTAAAGTTAAACTTTGTATGTATTTGTCTCCTATCTCTTTCTTACTGGTACACATGTAATGTATCTAAATTGTTAAAAACAGTTGGATGGTTTAGGTCTAATAAACTTAATGTAAAATAATTTAAGGTTATTCTTTGCATTTTTCTTGTGGACATAGTAAATTAAAGATCTTTTCAATATATAATAAAATTTTTAAAAGATTAAATAAACTTTACTTTTAAAAAAAATTAATAAATGCATATTCCATGCACACTAATGAGGGATTTGAGCTTTAAATGTTAAAGATATCCTCGCGACTATAGTTTAAACATGTTTTTTTTTTTTTCTTTTTTTGTTCCCATTAAACTTAGACCGCTGTTTTGGGTTGAAATGATATAAAATTTAGATTCTCATAAATTATACATAAGTTGGGAATATAAAGTAGTATAGAATAACTATATATATATATATATATATATATATATATATATATTGATAATCCGGGGACTCCAGCCACCATTGTGACACTTTGAACACTATAGTGCGACACCAAACCCAGAGGGGTGAAAGCCGCCCGCCCATTGACACACCCCTGATAATTCACCAGGGTAAACTCTCAAGGAAGAATCAAACCCGTGACCTTAGAATAACTAAATACTTGCTTAAGTAAGAGAAATAAGTTGTGTAAAGTTGATAGCATTTGTGAATTGATTTGGTTTCAATAAATTGAAAAGTGTTGACGCACAACGATTTTAATCTTCCGATCAACAAAATAAATCATCGCACAAAGAACATTCACAGAGAAATGGAGATGAGAGATTTTACGTGGTTTGACAATATTGCCTATGTCCATAAAGTATGCATCTGGAGAAAAATCCACTATAAAATAATGACAGTGCAAGATCTGATTAGTCTCTCCCCGACCCTAGATCCTCCGTACACCCCTTCACCTTCAACTCTTTGAAGAAAAGTTCTTCCTAAAGAGAACCCCTCTCTAACTCTCCTTGCACAAAATGACAAGCAATCCCTATATTTTCCCATGGCCTACAAACATATATATGACACCACACAACCGTTGGATTTAGAGACGATCCAACAGCTGTAATAAAAGTCATAATAAATAAATAAATATAATAAACATATTTTTTAACAAAAAAAATGTAGTTGTACAAAATAACAAATAGAAAAAGGTGTAAATGCAAATAGGATAAATAATAGATCGCAATTAATGTCCTGCATTTGCGATAGATTACGTACAACTATATTAATTAATTAAAATAAATTTGGTCATTATGTGATTTAAGCAGCACATGTTGCATTGAAAGGTAAATTAACAATTAATAATAAACTTAAGTTAAGATATAACGTGTTAAAAATGATAATTAATTAGCCATGTGTGCGATTCTCCTTTGAACAAGTTTTTCTACCGTCTCTCTCATCGAATTTACATTGTAGAGAAAAAACATCCTAACGTGGAAGTCTGAAACTTCATTGTTGCAGGCTTTCGGTGGGTTCGAATGTTGGAATAATGGTTAAGAGGGTTGTGAATAGGAAATGTGTGTGTGTGTGTGTTTTTTTTTTTTTTTTCGAATGGTAAAGGAAAAAAATTTATTGAAGAAAGCAAGAGTGCTATTGGGTTATATAAGTGAGATGCTTGATAGCTCTAAACAGTTAAAAGCTAGCTAAAGGAATAGCTGAATATAAACGCATCCCAAGCAATATTTGAGAAATTAGAATATGTTTGAGACCAATGGAAGAGGCTAATGAGGACCTTGCCCAGAATTATAGTCTAGACCAAATATAAAACTCCAATCAATCAAGGGTACAGAGCTAAAAAAGTTTGTATCTTTCTCTTGCCCTTTCTTTCTTACAGTAGACAAATATAATAATACGTAATTTGGTTCAAATTTAACGAAAATTTAAAAAATAACTTTACAACATTTTCTTCTCAATATGTTAACCTTTTCTAAAAGGTTAAAAAAAGAAAGCACAACTTTATTTTGGCAAAGGAAAGGGAATAATTAATTAAGTGCATAAAGCCCTTCTTATTTGATATATGCATGGGGCGTAGCATGAGGTGTTCCCTAACATAGTTTTTGACTTGAGGAGTAGATGGGGGCGCAACTCCGGTGCATGTCCTCCAACTTACGGCGCAAATCTAGGCTTACTTGGTGGACTAAAGTGACCTTGCCCTAGTATTTAAGGGTACTTAGCCTAAGCACCTCACCAATCGTACCAACCTATCATCTACGAAAAAAACAGCCAAGTGTGAGAAAAACAAAAAGAAGAGAAAAAAATAAAAAAACAAGCCAGCCATGAATTTTCCGGTCGTGGTGTTTGTCCTCCTCGTCGCGGCGGCCCTCCACCACCCGCAAGAATCCGCCGCCGAAGTTCAACAGCCGGAGTTCAAAATTCACCTCAAAAATGCCTTCGAGGATGCGGCCAAAAAGGTTTGTGATAAATGCACGGGCGACGATGTCAATAAATGCAACGGACTTCTGGGGACGTTGAAAGATGGCAATGGGAAAACTGTACTAAACAAGACAAACCAGATAGCCATTAGCTTGAAAACGGATTTCGGGAATTTGGAGAAGGAGGCCAAGAGCCCAGAAGTGCAGGAAGTTTTATTGAGCTGCGCGCACAAGCTGGGGGATGCCTGCGAGAAGACGGCGAAGGCGCTTGCGGACTTTGAGGGGCGGAAGTACCTGGACTGCGGCACCAACACGGCGGGCGCCGGGGCAGATGGTCTTGCTTGCGAGATGAGTTTAAGAGGCCAAGACGAGAAGCAAGCCCCGGCGACCACTGCTCAAACTAAAACGACCAACCATGACTTTTCGAATACCTGCAAGATTCTTGGGGACCTTCTTCCGTTGTTGCTTTTGCTTGGCTAAGCGCGCGCGCGCGCGCACACACACACACATATATATATATATATATATATATACATGCATCTGCACGCATATCATGCATGCATGCATGGGTTCCAGTACGTACTGGAGCTATCAATAAAATGTTATGTTTTTGACGTGGTTAATAAGTCTTGTTCCTGGATGGAGATGGGAACGAGGTGGCAGTATCATATGTACGTATGTCGATCTGACTAATGTACCAAATAAATGAATAAAGAAATAAAAAATTTCTTCAATTATATATTATACATATAGTACGTTATATAATATGTATGATCTTTTTTAACGTGGAATATATATAAATTATATAATCTATCTGCAATTTCTGCTAGCTAGTCGCCAAGTTTAAGGTAATGCTATCTTTTATGATTTGATTGTTATGCCAATACATTTCTACAATTAATTAATTTCTTCATTGACGTGCCCTCCCCCCTCTTAGTTGAGCCAAGCTATATTAGGCCGTGGAATTTATATTTCGATTTGGACTAATATATAGATGCATTCTACCTTTGTTTAACTCCTGACATGGTCATACCATTCAAGTTTAAAATGAATGAATTTAAAAAGTTTGATGAGGTAGATATTGCAAGTTGTAATATTTTGGGTGACCCAGTTCTAAAATGATCTTGTTCACTATTTCAAATATAGTTTGACTACAATCTATAAAACACATTGAGGGAATGGATTTTGATTAGGAAAATAGTACGACCAAAATTATAAGTTCTTGAATTGTGCATTTCGAAAGAATTTGGGATTGATATAGGAGAAAATATTAGATACAATCAGGTGCATACGCCCGATCAAATATGATTTTGCTATATATATATATAATTATTTAATTTAACTAAATACACACCTAGGTGTGTGCGCCACCATGCTATTGTGCGTTCCTAGTATATATTCTTCCCTGAGACATGGTGTGCGAGACCCGATCATTATGCATGTAGTTCAATGTAGACGATGTTCGACATTTGGTTTTTGAGACTCGACAACTATAAGAAAACTAGCTAGCTGAAAAAATAGAAGGAACGTTGTAAACGTAAGCACATTGAGTTAATTTATGACTGAAATTTGAATGCAGCAAACTGAAAGATTAAACATTGCAATGACATTAATAATTATCTGCACATAATTAAATTAAAAATTGGAAAAGGAATTTCAAAGGGTTTGACTGTTGCGGCAGGAATATTTTTACGAATGTATTTGTCATTGGGATAAAGGCCCAAAAATTGAACAGCACAAGCCCAGCATTTATAAAACTAGGCTCAAGACCCACGTACGCGGGCCGAAGAAGAGGTCACGTGCGCGTGATATGGATTATCCCAAGGCCCACATTGGAACTCCATTTTAGTTTCTCAGGCCCGTCTAATTTTAGAAAATAATTTTTATTTTTATTTTATTTTATTTTAAAAAATTACAAAAAGTAACTAGCTTTTTATTTTTACAGCATTTACTTGTATGAAAAAAATAATAATAAATAGTTTGACTTTGTTTTTTGTACAAATAATTTTACATTTTATTTTTAAATTTTTTTAAATAATTAAAAAATATAGCCTTATTTTTAAAATTTTCAAATCTATATAGAAAATTTGGAAAACATACTTTTGTTATTATTTTTAAAATTTTTTAATT
This sequence comes from Malania oleifera, assembly GCF_029873635.1. Taxonomy (NCBI): domain Eukaryota; kingdom Viridiplantae; phylum Streptophyta; class Magnoliopsida; order Santalales; family Ximeniaceae; genus Malania; species Malania oleifera. The sequence continues at coordinate 118,861,236 of NC_080420.1, forward strand.
CTTTTTTGAGATATGGGAGTATGAAATTCAGAGTTTGGACTTTAATTTGTGTGAAATATGTATAAAATGTTTATAAAAATATAAATTCAATTCTCAATATCGATGATTCAAAATATTACCTTATATAAAATTTAAAAAATTTAAAATAAGTTATTGTGATTATTTTAAAATATAAAAATATAAATTATAAATTATTTTACCTATTTATGCAAACTTTTTATTAAAAATAAGTTAAAATTTTTACAATTCTTTGAAAAAAATAAAAATTAGAAACCAAAAAATATTCTCCACAACTAAAGAAGTTGGTCAATAATTAGCGGTAGTTCTGCATCTGTGCTAGGCGTGAAAATTAAACTACTCCAAAAGATTAAAGGAAAAAAAAAAATATGGTATTCCTTTAAATGGGGATAAAAATTTATTTTCCACAACCTACCCTTTATTATGTATTCAAGTAATTTGTGATTCCATAAATATCCCAAAAACAAAATTAAATGCCCACTCCATATATATATATTACTCGTCCCTTCATCCATGTCGCTACACATTGTGAGTTGTGACCAAAAGCCATAAATCACTGCAAATGTGACATTGTATAGATCAAACATTTATGAAAAAAAAAAAAAAATTCAAATGCATTTAGAAAATTAATGAAAAAATTACAATTATTTCAAAATAAAGTTTGAATTTTTAGAATAACTTTATGTATTTTTTAATGAAAATTTTCTATATATTTAAACTAATTTATAAATAAAATTAAGTAATAAACAAATAAGTAGTCGTCGGTCCAGCTAAATAGGTAAACTGCTCCAACTCATTTAAAGAACCACGTGCATGCGCATGTGTTGTCCCTCTTGCTCATTGTTCATCTTCCACGCATGAGTTATGGTTTGCTAAAACCCCCAAACAGCTACAGTACTACAACGCCGTTGCTCTTCAGGTCTTCCAGCCCTTTGTTCGACAACTTGTGTCTTATAGAAGATCAAGTGATTTCAACAGAAATCACTGCTGAAAATCAGGAGATATGATTTTGAAGACTTCAAAACTTGAATTTGAATTTGAATTCTTTCATGCATCATTTTTCTAATAGAAAGTAATAAAAAGCACTTTGTGTGCCCTAAATGTCAGATGGCCAAAAAGTATTCAACTCATGTTTCTTCATGTCCTATAGATTTAATTTTTAGTGATGTATGGGGATTAGCACCAGTGGCTTCTACCACTGGTGCCAAATATTATGTTAGTTTTCTTGATGATTATTCAAAGTTTGTTTGGTTATTTCCGATGAAATTCAAATACAAAGTTGAATAAATCTTTCTCCAATTTCAAGCCTACATTGAAAAACACTTTGAACAAAAAATAAAATCCATCTAGTCTGACTAGGGTGGAGAATTTTGACGCTTGAATACTTACTTTACACAAACTGGAATTAATCATCGACTAGCATGCCCATATACTCATCAACAAAATGGTTTTATTGAGTATAAACATTGACACATTTTCAAAGTTGGTTTAAGTATGTTAGCACACTCAAACTTACGATTGCTATACTGGGAAGATGCTTTTCAAATAGCTGCATTTGTTATTAATAGACTAGCAACACCTATTTTGAAGCAAAAATATCCCTACGAAATTCTATATAACCGCATGCCCAATTTCTCTTTTATGTGTGTTTTTGGGTGTGCATGTTGGCCTACCAAAGATCTTACAATACAAACAAACTCAATTTCCGTTCAAAAACATGCATGTTCATTGGCTATAGTCTTTATCATCAAGGGTACAAGTGCCTTGACCTTTCTACTAGAGAGATTTATGTTTCACGACATGTGGTTTTTGATGAGACATTTTTTCCATGCACCAAAGAAAATACTTTCCATCCCTCTCAGCCACAATATGTTCCCCTTCCTCCTAATATCAATTTCTCACTTCCTCTCAGCTCCACAGATTTGCAATCTAACCATATTCTGATTAGCACAATAGTTGTACCTTGCTCGTCTCTTTCTCTAAGTCCAAATGAAGATATCAATCCACCAGCTACTACAGATCAGATTCAAATCACAGAGCTACCCTTAGTTTTTCCATCTTGTAGCAGTGTTTCAAATCTTGTAACAAATAGTCATCCCATGAAAACAAGATCAAAGAACAATATTCACAAAGCTCGCAAGCAATCAGATGAATATGTTAGACATCCACGACCTCGAGCATTGCTAGCCGAAAAATCCATCACAACTGTAGAATTGAACTCTTATACTGAAGCATCAAAATCAATTCATTGGCGAGAAGCTATGAACAAAGAATTTAATGCATTACTGCAAAATGGTACTTGGTCCTTAGTTCTACACTCACCAGGTACAAATATTGTGGGATGCCATTGGGCTTATCGAATTAAAAGAAAATTGATGGGACTATTGAGCGTCATAAAGCTCGACTAGTTGCCAAAGGCTTCCATCAACAAGAAGGAATTTATTTTTTAGAAACATTTAGCTCAGTTATTAAGCATGCCACAATTAGATTTGTTCTTTCAATTGCAGTTTCTCTTGATTGGCCCATTCACCAAATTGATGTGCAAAATGCATTATTACACGGTGATCGTCAAGAAGAAGTTTTTATGACTTAACCACAAGGTTACATTCATCCTGAATTTCCAAGTCATGTCTGTAAGTTACATAAATCAATATATGGTCTACGACAAGCCCCACACCTGCTGCAACTATCACCGCACAAGCAACTCCTCGCCCAAGCCCCACGCTTGCTGCTCTTCACCGTCTCTATCCCAGACGCAGCAAGCCACCACGCTGCTCTCCGCCAACCTCGCGGCCAGCCTTTGCTCCAGCCATCGTCTCTGGCGTCCCTCCGTCACGCCCTCAGCCTCACACACACCTCTGATTTTTATTTTTATTAGGGAGGTAAGATTTCCATTGTTTAATATTTGGATGTAATAATTTTTTGTTGTCGTATTTTTAATGCGCAATATTCAAGTTCTGTATATCTATGTAGGTTTCAGTTTATCATTGTGTTACGGTCCTCATTATCAATATGATATTATATTACTATGGTATTTGTTTGTGTTTTAGTATTTTAGTATATATATGATATTATTATGGTATTCTTAGTATTATGTATTACGTTATAGTTATTATGGTATTGTTCTGTTTTTTTTATATATAGTTTTATTGATATTTTAGTATACATAACTCATTATAGTATTTTAGGTATATATATGGTATTATTATTACGTTTACATTTAGTATCACTTATTAGGGTATTTTTAGAATTTTAATACATAAGGTACTGCTTAATATGACATCTTTAGGACATTTAATATTACCTATTAGGGTATTTTTAGTCTTTTGATATATAAGGTATTACTTTTTATAGTATCCCTAGTATATTAATATATATAATATCATGGTATCTTATTACTTATTTTGACACTCATAATATTTTAGTAGGTATGTGTAAAGACCCTCAATAAAATACAATATAATAAATAAAATGGTCAACCCGAACCCGTGGGTAATGAGGACACCTGTTATACACAGCGAAAAACCTAACAGCAGTAAACATAAAAATCCATACATCTATCCATAAAATATAATACCAGAGCTTTCTATTAACATCAATATACTGTTTTTCTATACATATCCACATACATCAAAATATCTCTAGGGTCACACAAAATAACTCTAACCCTAATACAAAATCTTACCCTTCTCACGGGTAATCTCACTAACTCAACGGCGGCCTTCACCCGCCGGTCTCTCTGGGGCTCCTGAAAAATTTAATAATGTTTGGGGTGAGACACTTCTCAGTAAGGGAAAGTAAACTAAATACAGCTGTGTAGCAACATGAATATTTAAAATGCTTATACATATACAGTACATTTCATAACTCTGGAAATAATCATAATATCATGCTGGATAATCATGTATTTTCATATTCGTTAATAAATCATAACATACATAAACATCTGTTATAACTCGTAATACTGAAAAGATACCCAGGATGAATAGCTAGCTAATGTCATGTATTACCCCCCATGACGGGTTGTGCAGCCCGAAGGCGGGACCCAACAATGGCTGGCCGACCACTGCCGAATCAAATATGTTTGTAAGTATATTGGGCTCGCCACACCCTGGTCCGGACTGCCAGGTGGACGTCCACACTCTACTGAAAGCCACATCGACTATCCATCTCCCATCCCCTCGTGGGATGGTTAGCACTAATACGGCCTCGTGCCAAAATATGATCTACCCATAGCTACGGTACCGAGCTCCTGGTCTGGACTAAACTAACATCCTGGTTGCAATAACATATAATACATAAACATACGTAACATTAACACGGCCTCGTGCCAAAACTATAGATACGGCCTCGCGCCGGAATCATACGTATGACCTCGTGCCAAAATCATAGTAAATATATATATGGCCTTGCGCCAATAACATAATATGGCCTCGTGCTGATAACATAATAATATGGCCTCGCGCCGATAGCATAATAATACGGCCTCCCGTCGATAGCATAATAAATATGGCCTCGCGCCGATAGCATCAATACGGCCTCGTGCCGAATCGTCTCAGGTATTTACATTCTAAAAATAACTCTTTTATCATATATTCATCAAACTCAATATAGCATAGCTCGTCTTTCCAAAATACCTGAAAATGTGTTTTACATGTAAAAACATACATATCATATCTCATTTCACGTAAAATAATATTCATGCCACACATGCTCTGTTAAAAGTCATACTTCATATTCTAAAATCGTGCTTTTCTATCGTCTCATACATACATATACGTTTCATCATAATAGCAGTATTTCCCAAACGTACATTTCATCTATAATATACAGGTATATCATATGCTTTTTCTGAAAATAAATTTACTCATAATCAATAATAATTTGCATGGAAAATAACTGCTTTAGTTTACTCCCTTACCTGACTATTGAGAAAGCCCCCTAAAATCCTAGCCTGACCCTCGTAAGATTTCCTACTCAATATCCTGAAACTCAAAACTCCCAGTATTAATCATCAGTATTTTCATGCGTACATCAATTTCTATAACTACCTCAAAGTCTAATTTGGCTTAAAAAACCTTACCACAACTCTGGGATAATTTCTAACTTCATTTCCCTAATGATCCGCTTCGGCAAACTTGTAGGCAACTTCGCCAGAAGCATCGTGGTAGCCTCAGATCTTCGATCCGGCGACTGGTGAGGCCAAAGTCGAAGAGAGAGAGTGAGAGAGCCGAAGAGGAGAGAGAGAGGATGCTTGCATATGAAATAAAAATCGAATTTTTCATATTTATAGGCGGTAGAATTCGTTGACGAGCCCGACCTTCGTCGACGAGTTCTTCACAAATTTCGTTGACGAAATCCACTCCTCGTCGACAAAATTCAGTCAGCTCCGAAACCCCTCTCGGTATTTTATCGTCGACGAAGCTTGGCAGCTTCCTTCTTTATTTCTTTTTGTTTCCTTCTGTTTCTATTTCTATTTCCCTTTCTCTTATTACTCAAATTTCCATTTTAAATTCGGGTCGTTACAGTATATGTTGCTTATTACCCTATTACCATATATTAAAACCTCCCATATTAGTATTTTCCTATAAAAAAATTCTTATAAGATTTCCAAAATTTGGGAGTGTACTTTCCTAAGTATTTTTTTGATTTTTATCCCTATTATTTTAATGCGGGGGGTATGAGCTTTCGGGCTTCACGTACCTTTAGTTCTGAGGGAATATGTAAATATTTATATATTACGTATATTTTTGTACTATTTATTTATTTATTTGTTCATTTTGCATGTGTATTAGTAAATTCACAAGAGGAGTAAATTTAAAGACTTTTTAGATTAACTTAGGGATAATTCCAAATTAATTAGGTAACGTTCGTAAGAACGGACGCGTAGGGGGTGCTCGTACCTTCCCTTCGCGTAACCGAACTCCCGACCCCAGCTCTGATAACATAGACCCACTCTACCCTTAACGAGGTAGTAATCATGTGTTCTAACCACATTAAAAGGTTAGTGGCGACTCCAATATTCCTATTTTTCCTTGAAAATGAAAATTGATTTTTATTTCACCACCTCGGGGCACCCGCGCTCTGGGATGTCGCGACAACTTGGCGACTCCGCTGGGGATATTTGAGAGTTGAGCCAATAATTAATTAGGAATTATCCCAATTTAAATATAATAAGTGTTTTAATTACTCCACTTTGGTAAGTAAAATACCCCTATATTTGAATAAAGTAATTTGTTACTTTGACTTAGTAAATATATATATGTTTCAATAGTTGTAGATAGCTTGGAGTTAATAATCATAGATACCTTAATTAATGTTCCCATATATAGAGATACCTTCATTAATGTGAATATTACTTCTCATATAGGTAGATACTCTTTATTAATGTGAATATTACTTCTTATATAGGTAGATACCCTCGTTAATGTGAATATGACTTCCCATATAGGTAAATACCCTCATTAATGTGAATATTACTGCCCATACAAGTAGATATCCGTAATTATGTCAATATTTAGTTTCCATATAGGTATATATCCGTAATTATGTGAATATTTAGTTTCCATATAGGTATATATTCTTAATTAGTTTGCATATTTAGTTTCCATATAGGTAGATTGTGAACATTTAGCCCCTATACATGTGAATATCATTGCTTCAATGTGAATATTTGTTTCCATGATGGTTTAAGCATGGAATTGCCAGTAAATACTCTATTGCTATGGTTATTGAATAAGCATGTGATTAATTTTGAAATAGCATGTACATGCATGTGGGGTAGCGAGGTTAATTTAAACTTGGATTCACACACGTTCACGCTCTATACCCAAGCTTTACCTGGTAAGATTAGAAAGGAGTGTAATACCGTTTGTCCTCACGTGGCAGGGCTTGTGGGTCCCGCGAACCACTCCGCTCAGTTTAAACTTTGTCCAAACCCCTTTTGGGTGAGGATGAAAGTTAGATTAGGAACCTTTTTATCAATAGGGATTAGAGCCTACTCACACATACTTGTTTATAGTCTTCCCTAACTAGGATAGAGCCATGAAGAACCCTATATATACGTACCTACGCTGGGTCGGGACAGGAGCCACATCCTTCTCCATGTATAGTATGTTGTATATATGTTGTGCGATACTTTGTATTATATCATACATTTTGCATCCATTTTAGACATACATACTACTTAGTCAGTATTCTGAAAAAGCCTAATAATGAGACTATAACGTCCCTCAATTTCTTAACATAAAATATCACATAATAAATAAAATGGTCAACCCGAACCCGTGGGTAGCGGGGACATCTATCAAATACAGCGGAAAACCTAGCAGCAGTAAACATAAAATCTCAACATCCAATCATAAAACATAATACCAGAGCTTTCTATTAACATCAATATACTATTTATATGTACAACCTCCAAAAAGTCAAAATAACACTAGGACTATGCAACCAAAAATCTCCTAGTCCTAGCTCAACGCTTACCCTTCTAGTAGGGAAGCTCCACTCACTCAACGGTGGCCTTGACCCGCCGGTTTCTCTGGGTTCCCTGAAAAATATATTAATGTTGGGGGTGAGACACTTTTCAGTAAGGAAAAATAAACTAAATACAGCTGTGTGGCAATATGAACATTTAAAGTGCTATACAGTACATTTCATAACTCTTGAAATAATCATAATATCATATTGGACAATCATGTACTTTCATATTTGCTAATAAATCATAACATACATAAGCATCTGTTATACTGAAAATCTACTCAGGATGAATAGCTAGCTAATGTCATGTATTACCCCCCCATGACGGGTTGTGCAGCCCGAAGGCGGGACCCGACAATGGCTGGCCGACCACTGCCGAATCAAATATGTCTGTAAGTACGATGGGCCCGCCACACCCTGGTCCGGACTGCTAGGTGGATGTCCACACTCTACTGAAAGTCACATCGACTATCCATCTCCCATCCCCTCATGGGACGGTTAGCACTAATTTGAAGTAGATATTGGATCTACACATATAGCTACGATACCGAGCCCTGAACTGAACTAAACTAACATCCTGACTGTAATAACATATAATACATGAACATACATAATATCATCATGACCTCGTGCCGAAAACATAGATACGACCTTGTGTCGAAATCATACATATGGCCTCGTGCTAAAATCATAATAAATACGGCCTCGCGCCGATAACATAATAAATACGGCCTCGCGCCGAAACATAAATATGGCCTCATGCCGATAACATACATGTGGCCTCGCACCAAAAATCGTTTCAGGTATTTATATTCTGAAAACAACTCATTTATTATATATATTCATCAAACTCAGTATAGCATAATTCGTCCTTTCAAAATACCTGAAAATATGCTTTGCTCGTAAAATCATTCATATCATGATTCGCTTCACATAAAAATAATGTTCATGCCACACATGTGCTATTAAGTCTTACTTCATATTTTAAAATCATCATTTCTGGCATCTTATACATACATATACATTTTCATCACAATAGCAGTATTTTCCAATCATACATTTCATATGTAATATACAAAGATAGCATAGGCTTTTCTGAAAATAAATGTGCTCATAATTAATAATAATATGCATGGAAAATTATTGCTTTAGTTTATTCCCTTACCTGGCTAGTGAGAAAGCCCCCAAAATATCCTAGGCTAACCCCCGTATGACTTCCTGATCAACACCCTGAAACTTAAAACTCCTAATATTAAACATCAGTATTTTCATGCGTACGTCAATTTCTATAACTACCATAAAGTCTAATTTGGCTTAAAAAGCCTTAACTAAACTCTGGGATGATTTCCAACTTCGTTTTCCCAACGATCCGCTCCAGCAAACATGTAGGGAACTTCGCCAGGAGCGTCTTGGTAGCCTCAGATCTTCAATCTGGCGTAAAACTAGCCCAAAATTGAAGAGAGAGAGAGTGAGAGGGCCGAAGAGGAGAGAGAGAGAGTGAGAGAGGAAACTTCAAATGAAATAAAAATAAGATTTTTCATATATATAGACAGAAGAATTCGTTGACGAGCTCGATCTTCGTAGACGGGTTCTTTATAAATTTCGTCAACGAGACCCTGAATTCGTCGACGAAGTTCAAGCTGCCTCAGAAACCCTCTCGGTATTTTCTCGTCGACGAGGCCCTGTGTTCGTCGACGAAATCCTTAAAGCCTTCGTCGACGAAACCTTGTGTTCGTTGACGAAGCTTGGCAGCTTCCCTTCTTTATTTTTTTTTCCATTCCCCTTTCTTTTATCATTTAAATTCCATTTTTAATTTGGGTTGTTACAAAGACCATGGCCCATCCTTTCAAAAAAATGAAGCATTTGGCCCAAGCATTTTAAAATATGGGTCGGCCCAACCCTTTTCAAATAACTCGGGCCCAATTTTTTAAAAAATAACAAATCTAGGTCCGACCTTTTCCTAAGCAAAAATTGGGCTCAAGCTTGATTTTCAATAAAGGGCCAAAACACAGATCTTAAAAGTAGGCCTTGACCGTATTACTTAAAAATTCAGGCCAACATTTTCTAAGCAATCCCAGCCCAAGCCTTTTTAAACTAGGGCCTGATTCCATCATAAAAAGATTGAAGCCCATATTTTAAAATACTCAATGTCTAAGTGCAAATCAAAGTCCATAAGCCTGCATTGAACAAATCCAATGGATTGACTAGCTTGGGTCAACCCCAAACTTAGATCATAATCTGACCCTTCATAGGATCTAAGGTACATGGACCATCATTAAAGAAAGGAATGGTTGAGGGAAGAATTGAATTGAAATTATGGCGCATCAATGGTCGTCTTAATCTTGAAATCTTTCATTAGTGGATTTTTCCAGAATTCTGGCAAAGTAATTATTTAGGTTACATCGCATTCATGTACTTTATTTCATGCGTAGTCATGCACGATAGGTTGCATACATGTTCATATCCCTATTGGTATGTATTTGTGCACTAGGTACACACATGCATAAACACCCATTGCATAACATAATCATTCCATGTTCAATTTCATAACCATGCATGCATAGTCATCTCCAATGGGTCAATAATCATATTCCAATTGTCTGCAAATCACGGGCCAAGGTGGCAAAGTTAAAGATCCCGAATTCCAGTATTAAGTATAGCAAGATGATCTCTCTACAGAGAAAGGTTAGGATTATGGGGACCTGTTGCATGATCACAGTAGGAATGTAATAAATGCCATCGGGTTGGAAGATTGATTGGTAATCAACTTCAGAAGTGAGCTCATATGATACAGAAATGATGTGTTTGATCACCTAAGGGTGATAACAAGAGTAATGCATTCATGTTTTTTATTTAAATCATTTTGAAATTGAATGAAATAAGAATTTCTTTCAGTCTCATCTCATCCCACCCTCCTCGAATCATCACCCTGTATATGCCAAATTTTGTCTATTTTTGCTTACATTTTGTGTAAGTGACATAGAAAATGGTTTTGCCAGTACAAAGGACTTGGAGCCATTAGTTGGTTTTGGGAATCTATTCAATGTGGCAGTGAAAAAAAGAAAAGAAAAAAGAACGAAAAAAAAAAGAAAAAAATGATGAAAAAAAAAAAAATGAAGGAAAAGCCTCCAAGATGAAGTAAAGAACGCCACTTCAAGATGTTGTCAAGGAGCTTGGTGGGATGTGGGTTTCAAAATGATGAAAAGTCATAGGAGAAATATACAGAAATGACTTAGCAAGCTTGGTCCTACATTTGTTTGATGAAATTGATAAAAAGCCTCTTATCTTTATTATCAAAGTTATGAATGGTGTCTTAAAGATATGATGATTATATTCTGATCAAATGAGGGGTGGTTATCTTTGATCGACTAGTTTTACCATAAAGAACCAAACAATGATTTACCATTTGTTAACCAAGTTGAGCCTGAATGTTAAACCAACTTTTTCTTAAAAGTCAGTTCACCAAAAATTCAACTTGGGTTTGAGTCTCCTAGTGTTTGACAAGTCATTTGAGACAATGATCACTACCAAAATGATGGCAGGCCATTTTTCTGCTACCCAGAAGAAAATCAAAGAAGAAATCCCATGTAAGCCCTTTCTAAGCCTAAACAATTCAAGTTTTAATTAACTTGTCAAAGGATCACGGCCCACACTGGGACAGTTTTAGAAAAAGATCGGTCCTAAATGAAGTTCAAATAAAAATGAAGTTAAGATTCCTTCATAAAAGGAAAAGCAAAAGTTGCGGTAAAAGAAGAAGAAGATGATGAAAAAATGAGAAAAAAGAAAGAGCAAAAGAAGAAAGAAAAAAGAAAAATAAGGGATATGATTCATATGTGATATTTGACTAGCGAATACACGTGATAAGATTGATAAATTTTGAGTCTTATTTAAATTTTTATTTCTTTAAGCCATATCCTTAGCCTACATTACGGTTCAAATGAAAGTCCTGACCAGATTGGTATATGTTGTTGTCTCAAATGATTTGTCAGACTCAATGTTCAGTCTGAACTACGTAATGACCTAATCTTGTAAAGGTACGTAGGCAACTTGTTCAAATGACAAGTTCGGTCAATACTTTACGAATACTGCACCACTGGGGCAGAAATCTTTATTAGGGGATGGAATTTTTGAGCCTTAGTTTCCTTGTTCTTGGTGAAGCCTAAATCCTAAGCCTACATTTCATCCCGTGTTTTAAAGTCCACCCTGAGATTGGAATATTGATCAGACTACTTAATGAGACACTAGTTATAATTCAAGGTAGGGAGTTTGAACTAAGCTTGAAATAAGTAAGAAAGAATCTTTAAGTAGAGATACAGTGGAGGAGTTACGGTTATGAGGCTTAAAAAAAAATGAAAAAAAGAAAAAAAAAGTTTTGCCTATTGATATGATTCTGTAAGTTAGAAAAGTTATATTAGTGTCAAAGTACTGGTAAAATTTGTCTCCTATTTAACAAGCACAAAAAATCAAGCAAAGACAAGCAAGTTTGTGCATTCCATCTGTATTCCCATTGAGATTGAGTTATCGGATTGCATGCTTATTCATTTAAATTTCAAATAGATTTTTTCCAAAGAACTTCCTTGTGGAGAAAATGTAAGACGGACAGGATCAGCTACAAATGCATCTACTACGGTAGGTGTCATGTCGAGTTTCATAGGAACACATTCAGGGACATCTATGTCAGTTTGGAATTCGAAAATATGGCCAAGATCAGAATTGGATTTGTTACGAGCTCGTTGGTAAATTGGCACATCATCATGTATTATATCAAAAAAAAAAAAATATCCTTGCCCTTCAAAGTTTTAAAGGAGGATGGATAGTCAAAGGGTTTTAGAATCACTAGCAGTTTATATAAAGAAGATCCCTGTAGAGAAAGAGCAGTCTAACTGGGGCAAATGTCTTGTCAGGTTTAAAAATCCGCTTATTCAAGAAGAATTGAGTTTCAGTGGGACCCATTCAAGCACCTTCTTACCAGATTGGAATATGAAAACAGGGCCAAGATCAGCTATAGATCCCTTCAACTGAGGCAGATTTTGTGATCGAGTTTCATTTGAGCCAAGCCAATCACCTCCATGGCCGGATGAGTCAAGAAAACTGAAGCCAAGATCAGTAACAAATGATGGTAACTGGGGCAGATTTTGGTTTGAGTTTTGTCTGGACAAATTCCGATGCCTTCATATCGGAGTGCACAATGATAACATAGCCAGGATCAATGGACAAGGATCGAAACTGGGGTAGTTTTTAAGTTCTATTGGAGCGAATTCAGGAGCTTTCAGGATAGAATGAAAGTCAAAAATAGGACCATGACCAGTGGCATGTAAACACTAGGGCAAATTTTGAGCTCCTTTTGGAATTTGAAACATGGCCAGAATTAGCGGCAACTTGGAATTTGAAAGCACACCCAAGATCAGAGATTGGGTTGTCGATTACAAGCACATTGGAAGGAGAAAAGATTCATGCATTACCATACATTTCATGCATTACCACACATTCCTTGCATTGCATAAGAAAGAAAATACAAAGGGCATCTCATTCAACATGCATACATCTTTGCATTCATGCATCATTATGCACACATAGCAACATATTACTGCATTCTAGCATCTTAGGTAGCAACATGCATACATATAGCAATAGAGCACCATTCATTCATACTTGCCTAGTTGAATAAACTTCTGAATAATTCTTTTGCATCCTTGACTGAGTCATTCTTGTCTAGACATATTTTGAAATTGGGGCAGCTGGCCCCCATGCACAGATTGACATACTTTGAAATTGTGGTAGTTGACCCCAGGAAGCAATTGATGCATTGGCTGTGGAGTCTCAAAGAAGGTAATCTAAAGACAGCCAAAGAAACTCGGGATTTTGTTCCTAATCGATAGTCTCCAGTGGAATAATTCTGAACCCTACACTGGAGGACATTTTCTAGAAGAATCTTGTGGTCTCGCACCCGATTGATCACCCTCAGCAGAGTAACCATTTTCCAAAATACTGAACTTCCAAAAGATCTTGGGACTTGGCACCTGATTGATCATCCCTAGTGAAGCAATTTTTCAAGACTTAAAACCCATATGAGCTTATTCTTCAAAGAGTCTTGGGATCTTGCACCCGATTGATCATCCTTAGCAGAGCAAATTTTCATGACTTAGAACCTTATACTTGAGGACACTTTCCAAAAGATCTCAAGACTTTTACCCGATTCATCATCCCCCATACAGAGTAACCATTTCCCTGATTCAAATTGAGTCATCTACCTTGAAATTAGGGCATCAGCCCCTACATCCAAAAATGGTGTTGTTCACGACGAAACCAAGGTGTTGGATCACCTCAAAGCTTTCTTGATTATCTTATTCATGCGGGTAGTTTCATCCAAATTGTTTTGATCATCTTATTCCATCTTATTGACCTTTTGCAGTCTCACTTTTATTGACCCTTTGCGGTCCCCACTTATATCGACCCTTCGCGGTCCCACTCTTATTGACCCATCGCGGTCCCACTTTTATTGACCCTTCGCGGTCCCACCTTATTGACCCATTGCAGTCTCACCTTATTGACCCTTCGTGGTCCCACCTTCTTGACCCTTTACGGTCCTCACTCACATTAACCCTTCGCGGTCCCACATTATTGACCCTACGTGGTCCCACATTATTGACCCTTCACGGTCCCACCTTATTGGCCCTTTGCGGTCTCACTTTATTGACCTTTCGCGGTCCCACCTTATTAACCTTTTGCGGTCCCACCTTATTGACCCATCGCGGTCCCACCTTATTGACCCATCGCGGTCCCACTCTTATTGACCCTTCGCGGTCCCACTCTTATTGACCCTTCGCGGTCCCACCTTATTGACCCATTGTGGTCCCATTCTTATTGACCCTTCACGGTCCCACCTTATTGACCCTTCGTGAACTATAGCTTGGGTTCCTACACCCGATGCGAGTCACCCTCCGTGAACTATAGCTCGGGTTCCTACACCCAGTGCAAGTCACCATCCGTGAACTATAGCTTGGGTTCCTACACCCAGTGCGAGTCACGCTCCGTGAACTATAGCTTGGGTTCCTACATCCGGTGCGAGTGACCCTTCGTGAACTATAGCTCGGGTTCCTACACCCGGTGTGAGTCACCCTCCATGAACTATAGCTCGGGTTCCTACACCTGGTGCGAGTCACCCTCTGTGAACTATGCTCGGGTTCCTACACCCGGTGCGAATCACCCTTCGTGAACTATAGCTCGGGTTCCTACACCCGGTGCGAGTCACCCTCCATGAACTATAGCTTGAGTTCTTACACCCGGTGCGAGTCACCCTCCGTGAACTATAGCTCGGGTTCCTACACCTGGTGCAAGTCACCCTCCGTGAACTATAGCTCGGGTTCCTACACCCGGTGCAAGTCACCCTCCGTGAACTTAGCTCGGGTTTCTACACTCGGTGCAAGTCACCCTCCGTGAACTATAGCTCGGGTTCCTACACCCAGCACAAGTTCTCCTCGAAAGCCTTGCTAACCGGGATTCTACACCTGAGCCATCGTTAACCATTGGTCCGAAATTCCCATTGAACAATCATCAGACTCTTAGAATCCTACATCTGAAAAGACCTCGAGACCCTACACTCAATTGATCATCCCTAGTAAAGTAACCATTTTTCAAAGACTTAAGATCCTACACCTGAATACTCAGAATCTTACACTTGAGTGATCATCCCTGATTGGCAAAAATAAATAATTCTTGATTAACCTGAAAGTCATAGGGAGTTGTTTGGTTTGGATAAAATAAGTGTCTTTTATCTTTGTAGGCTTATTGCTATAGAAAACGTAGGAGAGTTCCTACCGTTACATTGAAGCAACAAAGCCTACAAAGAGGGACAACTGTAGACACCCTATTTTTGCCCTAACCAAATAGAACAAGGGGTCTCTTCTCATTATACTATTATTATTATTATTATTTTTTTTTATTCTTCTTATTATTATTATTTGTATTTTTATTATCTTTATTTTATTATTACTTTCTTATAATTATTTGTATAACTTATTATTATTTATTACTAGTAGTATTATTAGCATTACTTTACTATTATTATTTTGGATATATTTATTATTATTATTATTATTATTATTATCACTATTTTTATCATTATTATTATTATTACTATATTATTATTATTATTATTATTTTCATATATTATTATTACTGTATTATTATTATTATTATTATTATTATTATTATTATTATTATTATTATTATTATTATTATTATTATGTGATTTAGGGTTTCTTTTTGGGAGAAAAGCTATATATAGGCTTATTCTCGCAGCTTTAAGGGGGCGGAAGAAAACACAAAAAGAAAAACAAGCTGCCAATTTTTTAGAACCTGCGCACCTTGAATCCATCCTCTTTGCCTCCCTCTGCCTCCCTGCTCTCTACTCTCCCTCTCTGTGTCCCAGCCCCCTTTCTCTACCTCTCTATTTCCCCATCTTCCAGCCGAAGCCTCCGGCAACACTTGTTGTGCCCCTCCACCTCTGCTGCTGTTGTCGGGAACCACCACTCCACCAGCGGCCGAGAACCACCAGAGCACCCGAGCTCTCCTCCGCCTCCAGCCACCGCGAGTACCAACAGCGGCCACCAACTCCAGCAGCACCTCTCTCGGCTACTTGCTCTTCAGACTCCATCGTCTCCGAGCTCTGCTCCGCCCCCAGCAGCCTACCACAGCCACAGCCACCCACCGCTGGAATTCTCTGCTGCCAACTTCTCAAGAACACCCAACTCCAGGCTCTGCTGCAACTATCACCGCACCAGCAACTCCTCGCCCAAGCCCCACGCCTGCTGCTCTTCACCGTCTCTGTCCCAGATGCAGCAAGCCGCCACGTTGCTCTCCGCCAACCTCGTGGGCAAGCGGCCAGCCTCTGCTCCAGCCATCGTCTTCGGCGTCCCTCCGTCGCGCCCACAGCCTCACACACACCTCTGATTTTTATTAGGGAGGTAAGATTTCCATTGTTTAATATTTGGATGTAATAATTTTTTGTTGTCGTATTTTTAATGTGCAATATTCAAGTTCTGTATATCTATGTAGGTTTCAGTTTATCATTGTGTTACGGTCCTCATTATCAATATGATATTATATTACTATGGTATTTGTTTGTGTTTTAGTAGTTTAGTATATATATGATATTATTATGGTATTTTTAGTATTATGTATTACGTTATAGTTATTATGGTATTGTTCTGTTTTTTTTTATGTATAGTTTTATTGATATTTTAGTATACGTAACTCATTAAAGTATTTTAGGTATATATATGGTATTATTATTACGTTTACATTTAGTATCACTTATTAGGGTATTTTTAGAATTTTAATATATAAGTAACTGCTCAATATGACATCTTTAGGACATTTAATATTACCTATTAGAGTATTTTTAGTATTTTGATATATAAGGTATTACTTTTTATAGTATCCCTAGTATATTAATATATATAGTATCATGGTATCTTATTACTTATTTTGACACTCATAATATTTTAGTAGGTATGTATTGCTTATTATCCTATTACCATATATTAAAACCTCCCATATTAGTATTTTCCTATAAAAAAAATCTTGTAAGATTTCCAAAATTTGGGAGTATACTTTCCTAAGATTTCCAAAGTACAATAATAATAAAATAATAAAAATGGTCATTGAGTTAATATCAATATAGAAATGTTTTTCTGTAGGATCCTTGATTCCATGTTTGATGCCTAAGAAAGACCTTGTCTAAGCGAGTGCTCAGAGACCATTGCGGCTCAGTCGCTCCTTGGAGGTTGGCTTGGTCAAAATGGAATTTCATAGGATAAACAGGATAGACACTGTTTGTACACGTAAATAAGTATATATACATAAAATGATGTTTTGACAGATATAATTTGTAAAAATACATAATAAGATGATAATAATATAGGTATCGTATGTGGGGCCCATAAGACTATGTGGGGTCCACATGAGTCCCGGAGTCACAAGACACTGTTTATATACGTAAATAAATACATAAAATAATGTTTTGATTGATATAATTTGTAGAAATATATGATAAAATAATAATAATATAGGTGTCCTATGCGGGGCCCACAAGATTGTGTGGGGCCCAAATGAGTCCCGAAGCCGTATGGAGGTTTACACGAGTCTCAAAGTTATGTAGGATGCATAAAATCGTATAAGAATTACTCGAATTATGTAGGATCCATTCGGGTCTTTAAGTTGTGTGGGGCCCACAAGACCATGTGGGGCCCACATGAGTTTTCAAAATTCAAATTTAATTCTTGTTCAAAAATAAATAATAAAATAAATAAATACTAAAAATAGTTTAAAAGTAAAAACAATGATAATAATAATGATAATAATGATTAAGAAAAATAATAAAATAATAAAATAATTAATTAACTAATTGACTAATTAATTAGGTAAGTGATTAATTAAAAATTTATTTAATGGGAATGGTGGCAAGCACTCCCACATGGCCTCCATCCCCATACCATACTCAACTCATACCTTGCCCATCCTTTGCCCATTTTTTAATTTTTTAAAAATTATAATTTTACCCATCTCCCTACACTTTTATAAATTTCATTTTTTTCCCAAAATTTTCCTATAAATAGGGAGCTCTCAACCGTCATTTTTCACAACAATTTTCCAAAGAAGAGAAGAATTAGTGAGTGAAAGAAATTGTGGTGGAGAGAGAATTTTTGAGTAAGTTCTCAATCACCCACTCTTTCCGATCTCATTTCTTAGAGATAGTTACAGTGTTCGTAAGGAAGAAGGTAAGTAAATATTGATTATGTTAGTTTTTTTTTTTTTATTTAAATTCATACCCGAGTTTATTTTATAAGTAAATTTCAATTATGTTAATTAGTTCCACAAAATTTTCATGAGTTTATTTTTACGCATATTTAATTATACTAGTTCTATCTTTAATATACTTGCATCTATTTTTGGGTTAAGAAATGTTCTAATCCCCTCGGGCAAATTTTCAGCATTTCTTTTTATTCAAAATAAAATTATATATATTTTTAACACGAAAATTGTGTGGCATGAGTTTATTTGTACGTTGCATTTTTATGGAAATATGAGCAAAGATGAGATTTTCACGATATTATTTTAAATTACATAAATTATAATAAGATGATTTTAAAACCCCTTATGGCAACGAAAGTTCAAAGTTACAGATGCTCGGTATCGCAGCTTAAAGTTTATACGGATCAGAGTGCACCCACACTGTTTACAGAGTGGTTATTTATGTTAGTGGATTTCTCCTGAGTGCACACCTGGTTCCAGACCAGGACTTAATAAGGAAAATCTCACTTAAAGTTTAAGTACGTTGATTTAGTTTGGTCGGCCAGCCAGCTAAGTCCAATCTTCGGACCGCACAACCCAGTCATGGGGATAAACATGACTTACGACAAACATGCCTAAGGGTGGTTTTTACAATATATGTTTATACATATTACGTGTACAAAGTTACTGATGATTTGAAGGAAAAGTATAAGTTTACATGAAAATGAGCATTTTAGTGTTTAAATGACGATCTAAAGAAAACGTATAAGGAAAAGTATATGTATATTTATCATTAAATATTTATACAGTTTTAAAGTTAAAAGTTTAATTTAACAGTTATAGTATATAATTATAAAATTTTACTGTTGTAATTGATGACAAAAGTTTTATGCAGAAATTTTTAAATTTATATTTATTCTAAAAGAAATTTTAAAGTTATAGTATTAAATATTATTTTACGAAATTTTTAAAAAGCTCATTTTGGCCACACACTAATAATAATCTTATTTACTTACTGAGCGTCGTCTCACTCCAATCATATTTTTATTTCAGATAACATGAAGAGCATGTTGGAAATCAGGCTTAGCAAGCAAGAGGGTGGGGATTAGAAAAATAAAGATTAATTAGAAATATTAGTATGATTACAGATATTTATGTTTATGTAATTTTCTTCTTTTGAAATAAGTGATTGTAATATGGATAATTAGCGCCCTGATTTAATAAAAATTGAGTTTATTTTGCTTCCGCTGTAAATCAATGGTAAAAAGTTAATATCCTAGACCCCTCGGGGTCGGGGAGTTACATCGCACCTTCAAAACTGCCATCTGTTCATAAATTTCCTGCCTTAAGCCTCTCTCAAAATTTCTTGCCCTTTTCGCTTTATTTGGAACCATGTTTAGGGCATAGCGAGACAGTTCAACAAACCTTGCCGCGTACTGTTGAACCGTCAGGTGCCTCTGGGTCAAATTCAGGAACTCCTCCAACTGAGCTTCTCTAGTGGTGGCGGGGAAGTATCGGTCAA
Source organism: Malania oleifera (assembly GCF_029873635.1). Taxonomy (NCBI): domain Eukaryota; kingdom Viridiplantae; phylum Streptophyta; class Magnoliopsida; order Santalales; family Ximeniaceae; genus Malania; species Malania oleifera. The sequence continues at coordinate 118,881,049 of NC_080420.1, forward strand.
AGAATATTTCCTTAAACCGGCTCTAGGTCATGGCTACTGGTACTGGTCTCCGCTCCTCCAGTAATTTCACAGCTTTCCACCACCGCTCGACCTCACCAGTCAACCTGAATGTGGCATAGAGAACTCTTTGTTCATCCATGCAGTGCAACACTATCAGTATTTTCTCAATTTCTTAAATCCAGTTCTTTACTATAGTTGGGTCGGCTCCCCCTGAGAAAGCTAGAGGATTCATATGAGTGAATTATTTGATCGTACAGCCTGATCAGCTGGTAGGCAGTCCTGTTCTTTAGAATTCCATGCTATTTTTTCCATTACTTTCTAGGCGACACTATGCAATACTGCTTCAGAATCACTGCCACCCACACTGGAAGGCCTTGCATCATTACCACCACTAGCGTATGCCTTGCTATTTTTAGGGTCCATCCTAAAATAGAACGAAAATAATCTGAGAATCCTAACTTTATAACACATCTAATACATCAATCTATCTAAGAACCACTAAATATCCTCATACCACCAATCAACTAATTTAAGGTTCAGTATTACCACTCAGAAAATAAAAATCGACAATAGTTTACCATGGTTTTCCTGAAATCGTCATTCCAGGAAAATCATAGAAACCACCCCGAAGTCTCTGCCTCCAGGCTGCGAGACAAAACCCTAAATTATCATCTTAATATCCCTCATTGACTTACTAAAATTTCAGTCCACCTGTTTCTTACCCTTATCAAGATCTATTCCTATACTCTAGTATTGTTTTTTGCTATACACTAAAGTCTACAAAACCTAGCAACTCAGGCTCTGATACCACAATGTAACAACTCTAAAATTCTGCTATATATATATATATATATATATATATATATATATATATATATTTTCATACTATTAAAAAATATTAAATTACTCTTATACCAATAATAATATACTCAATGTCATCCCGTACCCAAAGTGGGTACCAGGATACCCATCCACAAATACATACTATCTATGCAGCGGAAAACATAATATACCGAAACCTTATATACAATACCAGAGTTCTATCTCTATAAATATACATATGCATCCAAAAAAAAAAAAATCATAAAACGTCGAAGGTATTATACAAAAAACATCTCCCAGCTCAACACTTACCTTGAATCTAGGACTATACCAACACCTCCTCTACCTTGGAGCATGCTCCACTTGCCTGTCTAGATCTCATGAATTGTTTGAATTTTGGGGTGAGACACCTCTCAGTAAGTGGGATAAAGTATCATTAGTGTGTGGCAACATAAGTTCTAGTTTGTTATAAATATATGTACTATAAGTAATTTATCTGTGATATATAAATCAACTATAACTGATAAATCACGGAGATCTGTATTTTTAAAAATAAGCATACTACATCATAATAAATTTTCGTAACATGTAAATCATCTGCTATAACTGTATAATACATAAATTTTCTCCTGGATGGATAACTAGCTAATATCATGTATTACCTCCACATGATTGGGTTGTACAACCCAAAGACGGGACCTAACAATGGTTGACCTGTCATACTAAGCCAAAACTGACTTGTCTATAAGTACAATTGGCCTGCCCAGCCTGGTCTGGATTGCTAGAGGGACACACTACTTTTCTCTAGTCTCAATCAACTATCCAATCCTCAACATTCTATTTGAGACGTGTGGTGGCACTAATCTGAACTGATTGCTACGGTATCGTGCCCTGAAACTAAACTAAGCCATCAGGGTTCTACTATAATATAGTACATTTCATAAATAACTGTAATATAACTCGTTTCATGTTTCTGTGTAAAATCTGTCATATTAAAATTTCTAAATAAACTGTTTTATATATATATATATATATATATATATATATATATATATATCTGATCACGACACTGAGTCGGCTGAGTTGTCACGACACTAGGTCAATTGAAATATCACAACACTAGGCTGACTGAAATATCACGACAGTAGGCCAATTTGAAATATCACGGCACTAGGCCAGCTGATCTCTAATAGTATACTGTATAATATCATATTTTCTGTAATGTCTGTGTCATTTTGAAAATCATTATCAAATTACACTTGTTCTATATAACCATAAAATATTCTGGTCTCTTTATACATATTGTAAATAATCGCACTCATGCCACACGAGCGAGTGTTGTCCTGTGATATACTAATTGTTTAGGGAAAACATAGTTTTGCTGAAATATGATACTAATTTTGTTTCTAGAGTTTACTCAGTCCAAAACATCAAATTTCCCAAACCATATATTAATTCATAAATTCCATTCCCATATACCTAAATATCCAGAAAATCATATAAATATTTTCTATAATCAAATATTGTATTTTGAACCGGTAGATTTTCTAAAAATACCTGGCATTATTATCTATCCCCTTACCTGATTCCTAAAAGAAAGCCTGCAGGGATCCTAAAATCATGCCTGGGGCGTACACACAAAGTCCTGTATCCATAAACCCTAATTTAATCAACTCAATCCTAGAATAATAGCCATTTAACATTCTTAGACCCACATACTTCCAATAACTAACTAAATTTAAAAAATAAAAATAAAAATTCTTACCCTTGTTTTGGAGTGGTGCTTGGAATGCCTGATTTATGAAACCGCTCTGATTAAATTGCAGAGAATCGTTGCTGAGATGAGAGAGAGTTGGCCGCAACCCTAAGAGAGGAGAGAGAGAGAGAGGGTTTAATTTTTTTTTAACATAAAATGAACTTAAACCCTTTATATAGGGTTGCTGGCATAGGGGAAACTATCAACAGTTTCCTTGGAACCGTCGATGGTTTGGCCTTTTTAACCAAACCATTTCTGCTGTTTTACCCTTACCTCCTCTCGGTAACTCAAAACCGTTGACGATTTTTTCTGAGCTCCACCAAAATTGTCGACGGTTTGGCCTTGCAACAAATCAATTTCTCCTTTTTCTGACTTATAATAATAATAATAATAATAATAATAATAATAATAATAATAATAATTATTATTATTATTATTATTATTATTATTATTATTATTATTATTATTATTCGAGTCTCTACAAATGATACATAGTTTAATGATTAATTCCTTAAAGTTCAAACTTGTGCTATGGACAAAATTAATATGCTAAAGTTTAGATATTCATATTTAAGCATAAAATAATGCATTAAGAATTATTCAACTAATAAAGATCCCTTTGTCAATTGGAAGTGGATTTACTAGAGCATGTTTTTGAGATTTTATTCAAGAGTTTATGACTTAGTTTTTTTTATCTCAGTAATACAAGGTTAAAGAAGATTTTTATCGTAACCCTCAAGTAGGCTAGTTAAGCCCTTAACCTTTATGTTGGACGTTTGGAAGAATGATTTAGATTTGATCATATTGCATTTATCATTTGAATTTCTTATATTGGTTTAATTCTCTAAAGTCCTTAGTAAAACATATACTTTGATTTGACATTTTAAGCACTAACCACTATCCAAGTACATAGTCATCACTATCCCTTTTTGTTAAATAGCCTATCCTAAGATCTAAGGAAAAAAAATTCTAAAAATTATGTAATTCGAATTGGTACCCATTCTTCCTTGGGTCTTAAGGGGTTGGTAACTGGTGGTTTTTTGACTCTACAAACCTATTTGATTTTCATACCTTTTCTTTTAAATGGGCAATAAAATTTGATATGACCCTTCTTTTTACATAAGAAATACACAATGTGAGTATAGACATTTGATGAGGTGCTAGCATAGAATTTGATTCTTTCGTAAAGTATCCTAAATAAAGATATTTCTTTTTCTTATTTTCTTTGCCATTAAATCCTATGCCTTCCTTGTCTAAGGTCATCTTTTGTGAGCCTATTAGTTTATCAAGGTTTTCTTTACCTCTTGTAAATGTATAGATGATCTTAGCAGGACCTTGTTCTCTAAGCTTGTTATTTCCATATCCTTCTTATTTTCAATAATGGTTTGGGATCTTAGGTCCTCTAGTTCCTTCATTACTTTTTCAGCCTTACTCTCTTACTTCTTAATTTCTAAGTCTTTTTCTTTTTCGAAAAAAGTTTGAGATTCTAAATTTTTTATTAAAATTTTATTCTCATTTTTCAATACAATATATCGTTTGGTCATCTTGACTAAAATCTTACGAGTCTTAATTCGTTCCTTTTGTAGTACCTTATAGTATGACATGCTTTCATCACTAGATTCATCATATGATTCGTCACATGATTTATCACAGGATTCATCACAAGAATTATAAAATGAAGTGGAAGGAGAAGAGTGTACCTCTTCGTCGGTTAATGCTATTAAGCAACAATCTGCCACTTCCCGATAACTTGAGTCCGAATCATCCCAAGTGATAGCCTTCTTTTCCTTGGTTTCTCCATATCTCTTATCAATTTCTTCCCTAATTTCCTTAGCACTTTGACATGTCACGATTTTATTAAATTCATTAGTATCTAAAGCATAGTATAAAATATTCATGAAACCAAAATTGATTTGCATTAAATCAATGTCATTTTCATTCATCTCATTTTCTAGTTTGGGAATTTCTAAATTATTAACAATTTTCATTGGTACATAATTTCCTTGAGCAATTACTCTCCAAGCTCTCCAATCCATTGTTTTGATAAAGATACTCATTCTTTATTTCTAGGCTGTGTACTTTACACCACAAAACATTGGAGGCCTTGTAGAGATTTGTCCTTCACAAAACAGGGGTACACCAACATTAGCCATGTGATATTTATATAAAAATGGTTAAACTTATTGTAACTGGACTTTGATACCAATTGTTAGGATTGGTGATATCCCAAGAAGAAGGGGGGGGGGGAGGTGAAATGGGTATTTAAAATTTTAGGGCAAACTATTTAATCGATTCACATTCTTTATCAAATTTGAATTCAAAGCATAAGCAACAATGACAACAATATAAATAAAACCATACATGTGAGGAAATTTAAAAAGAGTAGGGATAGAGAAAACGACACCGCGATTTACAAGGTTCGGCTATACCCGCCTAAGCCCTTGCCCCAAGACAACCACTTGATGATTTCCACTATCTTGCTCCTTTCAACCATGGCGGAGTTGCCACTATATTCCCTCCTTCACTCGGGCGGAGATACCCACACAATCTCTCCTTCTAGGCGGAGATACCTCACCAAGTAATATCCCCTTGTTTTGCACAATTCAAACCCGAACCGCAAAGTAGAATGAAAAAATAAGGTTTGTGTACAAAGAATGCTCCTTCAAGAGCTGATGAGTACAAATACAAATCAATCTAATACACTCTCAATGAATGGAAGTTGAAGCTCAATAGAGTATGGTAGTGTTCTCAAATGTGTTGTGAAAAACATAAGTAGGAGAACTTGAAAATGATGTAAAATATGTACATGAGTTACTCAAATACTCAAAGATAATCAAGGATAACTCAAAGATATTTCAAAAGTTGTTCAAGAATGATTCAAAGATTATCAACCTTGTTCTCTAATACTTTTAGCTTAGTATATATAGGCAAAATGAAAATATAGCCGTTGGAGTATAAAATATATTTTATGTTTGGAAAATATAGTCATTTTTTGACTGCTCTAGGTGAAACCTGAGGGATATGATCGACCGAGCTGAGGTTTGGTCGACTGACTCAAAGGCGAAATCCATTTTCGCGATGTTCAGACGACTAGCCATATGATCTGGTCAACCATATCATGTTCAGATGAACTTCGATCGATTGGGCTTCACATCCAGTCGGCCAAACCCTTTATAAAATTGAGTTTTGGGAAGTTTTTCAAGTTCAAACTTATTTTAAACCTTTTGAAATAGTTTATCATTTTAAACAAAAAGGTTTTCCATGAAAATTTAAGTTCCTAAGGTCCATCTAAGGTCATGTGTGAGCTTCATATCAAATCAATAAGACATAAATTTACAATTGAAACCTAAATGCATTACAACTGAAAATCCTCCGTTTTAAGCTTTGTTCTTCAATTTACCTTATGAAATGTGCCAAGTAATGTGCTAATTTGAGTGATTCATGGCTTCTATTTTGCATCGATCATTGTGCTCTCTGAAACTTATTCCTGTTCATACACTTAAAGAACAAGTGAGATGTTGTGATTTGTCATGATAAAAATGGGATAAGACTCAAAAAGTCAACATCTGTATGACTCCTTCCTTCATCATCATCATCATCATCATCTTCTTCTTCTTCTTCTTCTTCTTCTTCTTCTCTCTCTCTCTCTCTCTCTCTCTCTCTCTCTCTCTCTCTCTCTCTCTCTCTCTCTCTCTCTCTCCTTGTATGTGTGCCCCTCCTTTATAAAGAATAGCACTCACTCCCAAAAGTCAATGTGTATGTCCATGTAAGTGAGTCCTAACTTCCTTTTTTGTTTATAGAAATTTTAAAAGTTAGAGTATCAACTAACTCCCAAAAGTCAATGTGTATGTCCATCTTTTACAAAAACCCTTGTAAGGATCAAGAAAATATTTTCCTTATTTAACAAGGATACTTGGACACAAGTAAACCTCATTCCCAAAAATAAATTCTTAGTCAAGTTAGATTTGACCCTTTTCAAAAAGAAAAGAGCAATTAAAGCTTAAAAAATATGAAATTAGATGTTAATACTTAGTCCAAAATTGAATTACACTAGTAAAGGCGTAGAGAAAGGTAGAGAAACCACAATTAATTGTTTTCTATTCTTTTATTGTCTATTATCCTCTATTGAGAGATTATACCAATCAGGGACAAAATCGGGTGACAAAATCTCAAACTGCTTAATTAACAGGTGTAAGGTGCACATAGTCTACGCTTTAATGAACGGTTTTATATTCATTTAATTACTTGTGATTGATTTGGGAAATTTTTTTATTATTGTTTCAAAAATATCTATCATGTGTTTATATCAAGATTTAAATAGAAAAAATGTTACTTTAAAAAATTAAAAGAATGTTAACTTGAAGGTTTTGTTGAATTAGGAACTTGGCTAAAAGTCATCAAACGAAGATGTACGATCTCTGTATCAATTACATGCTCATTTTATGAACATTAGTAAGCGTATAATGGGTGTATCAATCTCTTGAATTTTGTATTGTTTTCCTATTTGTTAGGGGCTGTTTTCCCTTGCTTTACATATGGTCTATGCTTTTATATGGGCTGATCTATCAAGCTTCTTGTTTGGACCTCAGCCCCTTTATTCTATTTAATGATCTTTATATCTTTTCTTTAAAAAAATCTATTAAACTATTTTTAAGTGAGGGGTTAAATATTTTTCAAGGTTTGTATCCTGCTCGTTACGAGAAAGAATTTCATATAAGGGTCTCAAGTGTGAATTTTCTCCCTCGTCTTATCAAAGACTAAATGAGATATAAATCTTGTGATACCTATTATTATTTATTTTTAATAGTAAAAATTTATTAAAAGAATACACTAATTGTATCTAGAGAGAGAAACAAGCGAAATAGCAAAGGAATATATATAAACACTTCTTAGAAAAAATAAGTTTTTAGATATTATATATACATATAAATAACTATAATTGTCTAATTTAGTCATCTACAATACTTAATATTTTTCATTTTAATATACAATTCCAATATATCTATTATTTCTCCTTTCAAAAAAGTGAAAACATAAGTGCAAAAAATATCTCATGTCTTTTTTGAACTGTCATTTCTTTATTTATCTCTTTGATATAGTGTCCCCGCAGGAACTAGACTCAGCAACAGTTTATTACATCGGTTCTACCAACGGCCAACGCCAGCTAGCCTATTATACTATTAAACAACCAAGATTGTGATGACGGCCACAACTATGTGACATATGGTGTCAAAAATTTCAGTCTTGTTTCCAAGGGGAGACGGTAGCTGCTGGTCCGGCGACGGTGGTTGCTGCTCTGGAGACGGTGGTTGTTGCTCCGGAGACGGTGGCTGCTGCTCTGGCGGTGGCGGCAGCGGCGTTTCTGGCGGCAGCGGTGCCTCTGGCGACAGCGATGCCTGCGGCGGCAGCGGCTGATACACGGGAGATGAAGATTTATTGTTGATCCCCTTGAACCCCTCCCCGCACGCAGCCGCGTCCTTCACAGCCTCAAGCACGGGCGATACCGCTTTTAGGTAGCTCTTCTGCAGCAAAAACGCAACCGCGTCAGCGATCTTCAAAATCGCTGCTGCGAAGTCCTCTGCGCAAGCCTCGAGCCGCTTCTTGGTTTCGGGTTTCGAAGCTTGCACCAGCGTATTGTTGATGTCCTTCTGTATGTCGGCCGCAACTGCCTTGGTGTGGTTTAGCATACTGACGCTAAGGTCATGGAGATTGTTTTCTTTGAAGAAATTAAAAAAGTTCAAGCAAAACGCCTCGTTTGGGCCAAACGCATGGCACACCTTGTTCTTGAGATTCTCCCCGATGCCCTCGGTGGTGTACTGCGCCGCGGTTTCCGGTGGGTGGAGGGCACTGCATAGGGCTAAGAGGAAGATGAGGGCTGAGATGGAAACTGGGTTATTCATGTTTTCACTATATGTGGCTAGCTAACTAGCAAGAGAGCATGTTAATTAGGATGAGTGTGTTTCTTTATATACTGTGGGAAAGCTGTGATACTGAATTTAGGCCATGATCAGCGTGCTCCACTAAAGTTCGACTGGGCACATGACCAACACAGCAAGCCGCACAATCTAAATTTATCTAATTGATGCGTACTTGGATGTTAAAACATGCAGGCTCTTGACTTGGTAAACAAGAGAAGTCATTTTCTATGGTCACTGTCACCCTTTTGAAATTTGTGTTCGTTCAAAAAGATTGATGCTTAATTGGGCCTTTGTTTAAGAGGATTAGTGCACATGGCTTTCCATCCAAGTAAGGTGCTTCGACATGGCCTTTCCCGTGGTTTTTTCATGATGTAGCCAACTTCTGTTGATAAGCACATTTAACGGGTCGCTTGTATTGTTCTTGTTTGTTATTTATTTATTTATTTTTGTCTTTGTTTTGTTTTTATGGAGACTTGAAGAGTGAAGAAATAAGTTATCATAGTAAAAATGTTTAATTACATTGAAGCCCACATGAACCATATGAGTGATGAAGCAGTGTGGGCTCTACCTGCTTTAACCACTCATTTGTTCACAAGTGATTTATGAGGATTGAAAATGTTGAAAGTAATGACAATCGAAAATGTTGAGCGACACATAAGTCCAAGTATTAGTAAGTGAGTGGATTTTATATAGAAGTTTCAACTAATATTAAAATGAAGCGGCCATGTGAATTTGAAGTATAGTAAAATATTCGTAACATTTCTTAAAAAATTAACTCAAAAAAAAAAAACCTTTTTTTAAAAATTTTTTTTTTTCAATTGTCATGTATAATAAGTTTGTTTTTGGAACATTAAAAAGTAAACTTAAAATATAATAATTAAATAAAATTAATATAATTGATTTCTATTTTTAGTATAATATTTTCTAATATATATATATATATATATATATATATACTTTTGCATTTTTATTATTTTAATTATATTTTCTAATTATTATGTTTTTTTTTTCTATTATTATTTTATTATTTCAACCACTTCATTATAATAAACTATTAGAACAAAGATAACCATCACTTTTGTCTCTAGTTTTTAGTTTTCATTTTTTTTAAGATTTTAATTTCCATAATTTTTGAGAGTAATCATTACCAAACATTTTGTTAAGTAATTATTTCAACAATCTAAGTAAAATTTTAAATTATTATGATTGTTATCACAAGGAAAATCATTGCATGGGGCTTTGATCTTTATGAATAAGCCCAAAAACTTAAACCATTTTCATGTCAATCGGAAACAACACTTATGCGTGGACTTTCCGACAATATTCTCTTCTTTACTTGTGAGTCTATCTTAAGAGCAAGTAAGATAAATTTCACAAAAAAATTAATAATTATTCTAAGCTACTCATTGGACTTCAATTTGTAACATTACATACTAAAATTTATGCATTGTCTCAATCTGCAATGATTATTTCTTGTGATGGACAATATGCTCTTCTAGCATCTTGATCAACCATATTAGTCATTTTTTCTCACCCTAAAAGATGAAAAATGTGACTTTTAGTCTATAATTAGTTGCAAATTAAAATTTAGTACCAATTTGGATCAACTTTTGAAGTCAAGTGATCATTAGTGAAATTTATCTAAGCAAGCTTGATTCTCTAAGCATCGGTCAAGTGTGCCTCACCCTTTGCTTATGTGCCTCGCATAACGTTTCATGCTTATGCCTTGACCTTATTTGAATCCATCTATCAAAATTAGATAATCCTTAATTATTAGCCTCAACCATGCACTTAGTCCTCCAATTATTAACTAGCATATTAAGAGAATTAGCTCTAATCTTGACTTTTACCATCACTCGCCAATCATGAATGTGATGCCACAACTTTCATACCATTTTTTTTCAATAATTAATAAATATATTAATCAAACATCGGTCACGTAAAAAACTATGGTACCGTTTAAACATAACCCGACTCGAAGTGGGTGCAGGGTAAACAGTCATACAAACAACCCTAACAGCGGAAGTCAATATTTATAAATCATTTAGAATACAAATAACCAAAGTTCTAACCATCCATATATATATATATCATACATATCTGACACATTCCCAGTATCAACCAAAATCTCTAGGGGAAACATACATCTCTAGTTCAAAACACTCACCTTGTCTATCAGGGTACTAGCTCCTCTCTATCTCAGAACTCTATCTTCTGGTCTGTCATGGTTCCCTGAAATATTTAGATATTTGAGTGAGACACATTTCAGTAAGATGGAATAAATTATTTACAGTGTGTGGCAGTAAGAATTTCGTTATATCATAATATTCTCATTTAAGCGATAATACCATTTGAGGAAAAATATACCAATTACTCTCATGACCATATAGATATAAAACATAAGCTTTTATAACCTTTAATTCCATTTTTCAAACTCATCCACATGTAATCCATATTTATCTGTGAAAGTTCCTGAGGATAGGGGAGATTACACGCCCATATATGTAGCTCCCCTCTACTTTGATATCATTTGTAACCTTACTTGATTAACTCGGGTGAGGTTGCAACTGATACTTATCAGGACACTCACTTTACTCAGTAAGCCCTCAGGCGGAGAGTTTTACTTTGCCCTAATTATTTCTGTTATTAAACTCACCCTCTTTCATTTCTCATTTCCATTTCACATCTTCTTGACTTTTTGAGTCCGATCCCTATTTTGATTATGACAAACAACATCTCATTTGTGTACTTAGTGAATAAACAGGTTTATAATTTTGGAAGCACAAGTGAAGGATGCAAAATGGAAGACGTAAATGCACTTCATGCTCACACCAATCGGCGTATTCCATGGGAATCATGAGAGCAAGTTTGATGACTTTATTTATTTTTAGGTTGTAATAATTAATTAGGTTTAATTGTGCATGCATCTCATGATTTAATTTGAAACTTATACTTGACCTTAGACTGACATTAGGAACTCTATATTACATGAAAAATCATTTTACAAATGTACCAAAATTATTTCAAGTGCAAAAATCTTTTTTAAAATGAAAAGCTCCAATGAAAGCTTTTCAAAGACCCCTTCATGTTTCTTTCCGTCACATTGATAAATACTTTTCTCTATCAATAACTTCTTATCTAAAAACGTATTCAACATGAAAGTTGTGGGATTTTCTCTTAACGTTCTGTTGATACCAAGCACATTTAATTTGGAGTTGTATAGAAAATTTTATGTTAAAAATACTGAAGAGTGTCCGCAGTAGAAAAATTTCCCTTCATGTTTATTTCATCTCATTGATGAGCAATTTTCTCTATTGAAAACTCCTTATCTTAAAAAGCGTTCAACATAAAAGTTGTGAGATTTTCTCTTAAATTTTTTTTGATACTAAGAATGTCCGATTTGGAGTCGTATAGAAAAATTTATGTCTACAAAATAGAAGGGTGTCTGCGCAAAAAGTGCCTCAACGGCCAAAAAAAAGACTAGTTTTAAAATTAAATTATATTTTAATATCTCAACAGCGGCTAGTAATGAGTTTTCCTTATAAATACAAGCCTAAACCGCTTGAAAAATGTTAGAAAAACCATTTGAGAGCATTCTTGTATATTCTCTCTTTCCCAAACATATTGTATACTCCATTTTTGAAGATCAAAACTTATTTCTCCTACTCTTCTTCTTGAAAATATTTTTGGGGGAATTATTTTTTGGGTTTACAAGCAAGGTTTGAGTTTGAGAATATATTTATACCAATATATATATGACGGTAAAGCCTTCTTGCCATTTGATGCTTTTCAAAGGTCAATCTTAAAGAAATTCACTCTCCTACTCTTTCTTTGAAATATCATTTTCGGAGAAAATTCTTGTTGAGTATTACAAAAAGCCCTGAGCATATTTTAACTCATATATTAATTGCTTGAGTGACTTCTTGATTTATCAAAGGTCATTTTAAAATAAAATCATTTTCCATTCTCTTACTTAATTAATTACAAAATATTTTTGAGAGGTTTTATCACACTCTACCGAACTTCATTTGAAAATCATTTGAGAGAGCATTAAGAATTTTATTTGTATAAATCAGCTTATTTGAGAAGCATTTTACTTGTACACAAAATTCCATATCATTTGTATTTAAAGTTCAGGTTGTGAACTGGGAAGAGGTAGCTATGCCTCGTGTAAGCAGCGAATTTTAAAGAGGTAGCTACGCTTTGTGTAAGTAGCGGATTGTAAAGAGAAGTTTCACCCTGGTAAGAAGCGGCTTGTAATGGAAAACTCCGTACCAGTTTTAAGAAGTAGACAGTCGAATCCTTTGGTGGTTTGCCCAAGGCGAGGACGTAGGCAGGAGTTGCCGAACCTCGTTAAACACTTTGTGTTTGTGCTCCCTCTTCCCTACTCTATTTAATTTCCACACTTGTGTGCATATGTTCAATTTGTGTTGAATGTTATAATTATTTTAAATATTTGCATACATTTTTATTTGTGGGATTCATGCTTGTTTAGAAATACTTTAGGTTGTGTTATATTGATTATGGAATTAAAATAGGGATAAATTGACCTAAGAAGAATTTTTTAAATACCCAATTCACCCCCCCTCATGGGAATACACTATAACTCTCAATTGGTATCAAAGTCTCGTTGCAAAAAGTTTAAACACATTTGTTAAAGATCGTGATGACTGATCTTGTTGGTGTAGCCCCATTTTGTGAGGGATAATTCTTTACAGATGCTCCACTATTTTGTGGTATAGATTTTACTGTTTGGAAATTAAGAATGAGTATTTTTGTAAAATCAATAGATTGGAGGATGTGGAAAGTGAGTGCTAAAGGGAATTTTATGCCTATGAAAACTGTTGATAATATTGAAATTCCCAAACTAGAAAATGAAATAAATGAGCATGATATTCATATGATGTAAGCAAATTCAAATGCCATGGATATTTTATATCGTGTTTTAAGTTCTAATATTTTTCTTGAAATCATGGCATGTAAATGTGTGAGAGAAATTTGGGAGGAGTTAGATAGGAGATATGGAGAAGCCAAAGAAAAGGAAGCCACCTCTCTAGATGCTTCAAGGTCAATTATTCAAAAAGTGGCAAATTGTGGCTCAATAGCACTAGAAGAGAAGGAGGTACACATTTCTAAATCTACCTCATTTACTGATGTGTGCACTAATTCATGTGATGATTCTTGTGTTGAACCTTGTGATAAATCTGTGTTGAATCATCTCTTGAATTTAGTGATAATATTATTAATAATTCATGCAATGATTCGTATGATAATTTTAATGATAAATCTTATGTTGAATCTTGTGATGAATTTATTGATGGGAACATGCCACCACAAAAAAAAAAACTGGAAATGACTATTTAATATGCATGTGTCTAGTTAGGATGTCTAAGCAACAAACCCTTTTGAAAAATGAGAATAAAAGGATAGCTAAATAATTAAAAGAATTAAAGGAATATCATGCTATTCTTGAAAAGAAAAAGATTAAGAAGGTCTTGAAAATTGTTTGCTTTGAGAGAAAAATTGAAGATTATTCTAAAATGATTTTCAGACCCACTAGTGAATAAGATAACCCAAATAAATCTTTTGGAATTAAAAGAAATGGATCTTTCAAGAAGGATTTGGGTTCATATTTTAAATCCCATTGTCATAAAAAGTCCTCATCTAGTAAAAATATGATCAATAAAAAATGTCTTTCACATGCACATAAAGAGTACTTATATTGTAAAAGAAAAAGGCACGTATGGTTTACTAGTCTATTTAGAAGTGCTAGAGGCATGGACAAGAAAATGATATGGGTAATTAAGGAAGCAAAACCCTAAGAACCAAAGGTAGAATGGGTTCCAATAGGAATTATGTAATTATTTAGGAAAATTCTTCCTTAGATACTAGGATTAATATTTAAGTAAAAGGGGTAGTGATGACCAAGGGCTTGGGAAGTGGCCTGTGCCTAAAATGTCAAATGTTAGTGTTGTAGGGTAAAATTAGCAGGTTACTCCTTCGACTTCCGCTGACTTGAAAGGGGAAGAGAAGAAAGGCTTGGAGGTCCCGGGGTGTACTCCGAGGGATCACTCTGATGCCTAAGTAAGAGGGATACTTTAAAGAGGATGAATGCAACAGTAGAATAGGTTGAATGACTTACCTTGGCCTCTTCTGTCCCTTCTTATAGGGGCTCAAGTTGACCCTTGGTTGGTTCGTCTTTATTGCGTAGGGGCATGAATTGCTCCCCCGTTATAAAGTGCTTGCACCCATCACTCGGCTATTTAGGCCACTGGCATGGATCACCCCTCCTCTTTATTAGGTTGGAGCTGATTACTCATCAGAGTGTCTGACCCGCAGAAGGCGCGAGATAGGTGTTTACCTGCTCTCATTGGCTAGATTATTTTGGGCATATCAGTTGTCCCCCCCTCAGTTTCAAATTTCTGGATGAAATTTGAAAGTCCCGAGCTGGTGTTCCGAGCTCTTCGAGCTGCTCCTTGGCGGACTTTTTACTGAGCTGTTCAGAGAGGGGAAGAATTTTCTGAGCTGTTCACATAGGACTTTTGTCGATCTGTCCGAGCTGTTCGAGCTGTTCGCTTACGACTTTTGCCGATCTTTCTGAGCTGTTCGCTTAGGACTTTTGCCGATCTGTCCGAGCTGATAGTTCGAGCTGTCTGAGCTGATATATGGAGCATTTCTCCGAGCTGTCCGAGCTGATAGTCCGAGCTATCCAAGTTGTTCGTTTAGGACTTTTGCCGATCTGTTCGAGCTGATACATGGACCATTTTTCTAAGCTGTTCGTTTAGGACTTTTACCAATTTGTCTGAGCTGATAGTCTGAGTTGTCCGAGCTGATACATGGACCATTTTTCCAAGCTGATTTTCCGAGTTAGGGAGAATTTTCCAAGCTTATGTTCCGAGCTGGGGAGAATTTTTCGAGCTGATTTCTCGAGCTGGGGAGAATTTTTTGAGCTGATGTTCCAAGCTGGGGAGAACTTTTCAAGCTGATTTTCTAGGCTAGGGAGAATTTTCCGAGCTGATGTTCCAAGTTGGGGAGAATTTTCTGAGCTGATGTTCCAAGCTGGGGAGAATTTTCCGAGATGATGTTCCCAGCTGGGGAGAATTTTTCGAGCTGATGTTCCGAGCTGGGGAGAATTTTTCAAGCTAATTTCTCGAGTTGGGGAGAATTTTTCAAGCTGATTCATGGAGTGAATTTTGCCGAACTGATCTTACCGAGTAGCTTCATGGAGCAATTTTTTTTAGGCAGGGCTTGCCAAGCAAGTTTTTCGAGTAGCTTCATAGAGCGAATTTTGCCGAACTGATCTTATCGAGCAGCTTCGTGGCCTTTTATGCCTACTGAGTCGTGCTCATCTGTTGGGCTGCTTTTGGCCTTCTAAGTCATGCTCGTTAGTTTGGCCTCCGTGCCTAATGAGTCGTGCTCATCTGCTGGGCTGTTGTTGGCCTTATGATTCGTGCTCGTCATTTGGGCCCTTGATGCTTAATGAGTCGTGCTCATCTGTTGGGCTGTTGTTGGCTTTACGAGTCGTGCTTGTTATTTGGGCCCTTGATGCTTAATGAGTCGTGCTCATCTGCTAGGCTGTTTTTGGCCTTCCGAGTCGTGCTCGTCAGCTTGGCCTCTATGGCTAGTGAGTCGTGCTCATCTGCTGGGCTGTTTTTGGCCTTACGATTCGTGCTCGTCATTTGGGCCCTTGATGCTTAATGAGTCGTGTAGCGACCTGCTTAATTAACATGATTTTTTTTCCACTGTAATAATTATCAAACTCTGATACCATAATATTATCCTAAGCAGCGAGAAGCATAATACAAATTAGCATTTCCATACATAATGATATACCATACTGTACAATACCAGAGTGCTATCATGTTTCCTAAAAGAATATATACATGTGATACTAAATCCTCAAAATTGCCCTCAGCTAGCTAGGGCAAATACAAAAACCCTCCACTGTACTCACTTTGCTGTCAGGGCACTACAGATGCCCCTCTACTTGCGAGCCTAATTTGCTCGCTTACCTGGATCACCTGAAAAAAGGTTTCAACACTGGGATGAGCCAATGCTTAGTAAGACGATATATGCTATTACTAGTGTGTGGCAAATGAGTCATCATATCATAAAAATCCGTTTCCATATAATCATGTATATCTGGATCTATAAATACAGTACAAATCATAATATTCATTACCATTTTCATGTCATTTAACACATCTGCATTTAAGTTACTATTCAAAATACTTCTAACATACATAAGTAACTCCCTGGTCTCTGTAAATCATAATATACATAATAATAACTGTAAAATTTCCCCTGTGGATATCTGTATGTCATGATTTAACCCCTCATGACAGGGTTGTGCAACCCGTAGGCGGGATCTACACTGGCTGGCCAACCGGGTAAATCACTATACTCCCTCGGTCGATCTGCCCACCTCTACCCATATTTGATGAGGAGTTTGTCCACGTCAAGGGCATTATATGATCGACCTACAGCCTATTATCTGAATAGGCGGTTGCACTCTGTAAACTGTATACTGCATGTAGCTACGGTACCGTGCTCTGTAAACTGTATGGTCCAACAGGGTCTAATACTATATACATATTCATATATATACTCTTTCACTTTTTTCATCATGTTTTCAAAATTACCATAATGCTATCTTTCTATTCTGTACATACTATAACTGTAGCATCTCAATGCTATATCTGTATAACTGTCTATATATT
The DNA here is from genome assembly GCF_029873635.1 of Malania oleifera. NCBI lineage: Eukaryota > Viridiplantae > Streptophyta > Magnoliopsida > Santalales > Ximeniaceae > Malania > Malania oleifera. The sequence continues at coordinate 118,898,265 of NC_080420.1, forward strand.
CTGTAAATGCTCTGTCTGTATACTTTGAATGTTATGGTAATAGAAAACATGGCATGCTTTAAACTCTGTAAATCATAATATTGGAACTATGTAATCATAATACTGTATTCGTAATTCATATAATCATGGTGTTAAAATTCGTAAAATCATGGTACTGTAATTCATATAATCATAGCGCTGAAATACATAAAATCATGAAACTACAACTCATAAAACATACTCCCATACTACATACATATTCTCAAGCCACACCATACTTGAGTACATAATTTTCATAAATAAATACACTGCATAATATTTAGAAATTTCCTAGCATAGCATATATCACTTACCTAAACTCCGAAAAGCCCCTACTGTACTCTAGCCCGATACTTGCAGGGCCTCCTACAAAACACGCTAAAACCAATATTTGCCAAAACTAAATATCAGTATTTTTCTGCCTGTATCATTTCCTATAACTACCACAAGGTCAAAAGGAGACTAAAAGGCCTTACCCTAAATTTGGGATGATTTCCAACTTCGATTCCCCGACAATCCGCTCCGGTAGATGCGTAGAGAACTCCACCAGGAACAGGTCAAAACCAAGCACCCTAACCTTCCCCTGGATGGTGTGAGCTCACACAAATATGGCAAAGAGAGTCTCGAATCCTGGGAAGATCTGGACAAGGAAGAAGATGGGGAGGAAGAGGAAGCTGGAGAGGGAAGCAAGGCAAGCTAGTCGGCTGGAACTTCACTTGTAATATATATATTCTTAAACTTTATTGACGTAGTACAATTGCTGTAATCGAAACTTTTATTACTGCGTTGTAAGAAACGCTCAAGAATAGTACTTTTTCAACATATCCACTGTACTAATAAGAGGATATTTGCCCCTTACTTCTATATCCTCCATCGTTAGGGTTTCTCTTGCCTCTATCTTTCCTTTCAGTGCCGTTACATAGCAGCTCCGAGCAGCTGCTTGATCTCCCTTGACAAACCCTATCTCGTGTGGTGTAGGGAATTTGATTTTGAGGTGATATGTTGACGTTACATCCCGAACTGCATTAAGCAAAGGCAACCCAAGATGATATTGTACACCGAAGGACGGTCGACCACAAGAAATTTTTTTAGCATAGTAATTTGCTATGGGGTCATCCACATTTGTCACCGGTAGCGTGATTGTACCCAAAGGGTGAACAACATCTCCATTGAATCCGACCAGGGGAGTTAAGACTGGTTTGAGTCATTCCGTACCGATTTTCATTCCAACCAGGACCGACCAGAACATGATGTTTGCTGAGCTCCCATTGTCTATCAATATGCGTCTGACTTTGTAATTTGCCACCAGTAGGGAGAGCACCAGTTTGTCATCATGCCGCTACTGTACCCCTTCTTCGTCTCCGCTGTCAAAGGTTATGTCATCATATTTTTTGTTTCGTTTGCTACGTGTTTCCCTCTTTTCCATCAAGAGCATCTATTTAGCATATCTTTTGCGAGCACCCACACTATCTCCTCTGCTAGAGGATCCTCCGAAGATTACCGCAATTTCTCCTACGACCCGCTCTTCCTTCTCTTTTACGCTGGGCCTCCTTTGCTCAAGAGGTTCCCTTTGTGGATCTTTTTTCTTTATAAACTTTGACAAGTGTCCCCTTCTTATTAGGGCTTCGATTTCTTCCTTCAACTGGATGCATTCCTCTGTGTCATGGCCATGATCCCGATGGAATGCATAGAACTTGGACATGTTTCGCTTGTGAAGAGGTGTTCGTATGGGTTAGGGCCACGAAATGTAATCCTTCTTTCTGATCTGCATCAGTAATTCATAGCATGGTACATTTAGGGGTGTGTAGGTGGAGAACTTATTGGGTTGCCCTCTTATCTTTGGGCTTGTGTGTAGTGTACTAGTCTCTTGTCTTTTCGCGGATCTATAGGATTCTCCCATCTCCCTGCTACTACTTTTCCTTTTCCGTTCTATACGACTTCCTCTTGTGTCCATCATCTCCTCCAGGTTGATGTATTTCTGTGCTCGAGCCATCAGTTCCCCCATATCCATCAGTGGTTTTTCCCCCAGAGAGTATAAGAAACTTCCAGGCTGAAGAGCTATTGTCAAGGTTGCTAAAGTTACCCCCATGTCTAGGTTGCGGATTTCTAGGGTTGCTGTGTTAAAGCGGTGCATGAATTTCTTTAGAGTCTCCTGAGCTCCTTGTGCCATACTCATGAGATGGCCTGTTGTTTTAGAAATTCTCCGGCTACTAAGGAAGTGGTCGGTGAACAGTTGTTCCATTTTTGAGAAGGAACCGATCGATCCTGGTCGTAGAGTTTGGTACCAGTCTCTGGCAGTACCCTTAAGGGTTGTTGCAAAAGCTCGGCACATGATGGCATCTGGAGCCCTTTGTAGCTGCATCACCATCTTAAAGGTGTCTAGATGATCAATTGGGTCGGACAGACCTTCGTACCTTTCGAAGGTGGGCATCTTGAATCTACTTGGCAGTGGAGCCTCCATGATCTCTTTGTTGAATGGTGGCTTTGAGGACCTTAGGGACGCTTCCCCATAGAAGGGTTTGGTTCTACCCTCTTTCATCATATTTTCTATGTGATCTATTTTCTTGATCCTTTCTTCGAGCTCCATGGATCTTGGTTGGTTGACATCTACGCTATTTGCGTCCTCTACCTTCTTGTTAAGGCATATTTTTTCCTCGTTCTCCTTTGGTTTGTCAGCTTTCTTGTCTATACTGGGGCTCTTTTGTTGTTGGTGGAGGACGTGCCCTTCCTGACTCTTTTGTTGTAAGAGTTGGTTGAGCATATCCTTCATTTCCTTTTGGAAACTGAGGAATTCCTCCCTGCTGACACCCGTTGGTTGCGCGGGTGTGGAGTGGATGGAATGGGATGATTATTTTCTTGTAGCAGGGATGGAAGTAGAACTGTGTGAGGTCGGCATTACCTGAATGTCGAAAGTTGAGAGCAAGATATGATCGCCTCTCAAAAGCAGGTTCCCATAGACGGCGCCAACTGTTGCAGGGTAAAATTAGCAGGGTTACTCCTTCGACTTCCGCTGACCTGAAAGGGGAAGAAAAGAAAGGCTTGGAGGGCCCGGGGTGTACTCCAGGGGATCACTCTGATGCTTAAGTAAGAGGGATGCTTTAGAGAGGCTGAATGCAATAGTAGAATAGGTTGAATGACTTACTTTGGCCTCTTCGTCCCTTCTTATTGGGGCTCGAGTTTACCGTTGGTTGGTTTGTCTTTATTGCGCGTGGGCGTGAATTGCTCCCTTGTCATAAAGTGTCTACGCCCATCACTCAACTATTTAGGTCGCTGACGTGGATCACTCCTCCTCTTTATTAGGTTGGAGCTGATTATTCATCAGAGTGTCTGACCCAGAGAAGGCGTGAGACAGGCATTGACTTGCTCTTATTGGCTAAATTATTTTGGGTGTATCAATTAGTATATGCATTCACCATACACTTTTAATATACTAAGAACCATAAAGAAGCAAGCTAATATGAAATTTCTAGTAATATATCCAATCTGAATTTAATGCATTTACATCATAATGATTGGTTAAGATATCAAAGTATTGGCTATAGCATGTTTGAGTTAAATCCACTTCCAAATGGACACAAGCCTCTTTGCTTGGTACATAATCCTTAATGCTTAACTCACACTTAAATGAATATCTTAAGTTAAGCATATTTTTGTCCATCACACATATTTGAGTTTTAGGAATTAATCTTAAACTTTGTATCATATATAAACCTAAACTCAAAATGAAAATTAAATGTTTAAACATTTTCAAATGCATTTGAAGCTCATCCTATGTTAGAAATTATAGGTTAGATCTAAGCTTAAAATGTTGATTGATTGCTCATTGAAAATTAGAATTTTTTTTTCTAAATATTTTAATGCTTGGGCTGCATAATTTGAGGGGGAGCAACAAAGTTAAAATTCATCAAATAAACGCTAATTTGTATTGTGCTTAATTTAGAAATATTTTATAGCTTCATTTATATTGGATGTTTTGCAAGAACTAAATGCCACTATCCATTGCTTGGTAAATGTTATACTATTTGATGGATAGTTTATATTTATTTTGAATTATAGTGATATGCATGCTTGAGCTGAGTGCCATCTGCATGACTAATGCAGATCCCTGTGAATTGCATGCTGGTAGTTAACTAGGATCTTGCATGTTATTTTGAATGATCATATACAGTTATACATGCTAGCTAGTTGACTGAAATCATGATTCCATAAGACTATTTTTAAATTCAAAATTCTTTTAAAAGTCTTATGTAGTTTCAAAGTAACTGACCTTGTTCAAACTTAGTGATCTAATCTTAAGTGGTCACTTAGATTATTGCATACTGGTTGGACATTAGGAATACCTTTGTAGAAAATGCGTGCAAGATAATTTAAAAAGATTAGTACATGATTGAATCCAAAATGCTATATAAATTGAAAGATATGTACACATTCTATAATCTTAGGAAGGACTAATTTATGGACACCATTTGGTCCAAATCCTTGGGTTATGTACTTTCACTTGGGACCTAAATGGAAAAATATTGTTATCCTATTTAAACGACACATGTTTTGATGATGGTCCATAAACTAGATCAAATGCATGACATAAGGGGAGTTTTTTTTTTTTTTTTTCTGTGAGCACTGAGGATATTTTGAACAAGAAATTGTGTATTAATGATTGCCGGTTAAATAATAATTGGAACTCTGATTTAGTACTGGAATTGGTTGGTGCTCATAAAACAAGGGAAATTTTGCAGCAGGTGACGATAGGTAAAAATAGGCAGGATATTTTTGTCTAGAAGCCTACCCCTGACGGTAATTTCTCTACAAAAAAGGTTTGGGAGGCAGTGAGGAGCAGAAGTGATAATTTTGTGTGGAATGACTGGTTTTGGCATTCTTTATTGCCCAGAAGAATCTCAATGTATTTATGGAGAGCCTGGTTTAGATGTTTGGCTATAGATGATAGAATTCAGGCTAAAGGAATATCGATGGCTTTGGCTTATGATTGTTGCGTTCAGAGAAGTCAGGAAAACATTGATCATATTCTTTCTTTAGGTGAGGTGGCTTCAGAGGTTTGGCATTGGGCTAGTGTGGCGTTGGGGATTCCTTTCCAACGATCCCTTCCCTGGAAAAACAAAATGGCAAATTGGTTCCACTATGCTAAAAAATTGTCTATTAAAGGTATATTATTCGGGCTGATTCCGTGTTTAATTATCAAAGTGCAGATTAGATGTAGAGAAATGTTCGATTCTGGGTTAGTTTTATTGTTGAGAGCAACAATTCTTTTCAAAAATTGAAGAAGTCGAACATTAAGATTTTAAATGAGTTTCAAATTAAGCATCAAGGAGTTTGCGACAGGCCTAGAAAAATTATTTCGTGGGTTAAACCTCTAGTAGGTTGGATAAAACTTAACTGTGATGGGAGTTGTAGGGGCAATCTAGGTACTTCAGGAGGTGGAGGAATTATTCGGGATTGCCATGACATGGTAAAAGCGGCGTTTTCAAGTTATTTTGACAATGGTACGAATAATAGTGCGGAATTAAAAGTAATCAGGGAGGGAATTCGTTTATGCAAAAGTTTGCATTATTTTAATGTGATTATTGAAAGTGACTCACGAATTGTAGTTTATTAGCTTTGAAAAGGTAGATGTTGTAGTGACCCGAAGAAAAATAGTATTTAAATAATAAAGAGGGAGAGAAATGGAAACAGCAACAGAATGAGGCAGCCGACTTTTTTGGAGGTAAAATTTTCAAGAAAAATTTCCAGGCCTCGTCGAAGAACACAAGGATTTCGTTGACGAGGGTACTTCAGGATCTCGTTGACAAGGTCTCATCTTGTCGATGAGAAGATACCGAGAGAGGATTTTTGGAAGCTTGAAATTTGTCGATGAGGGTGCAGGTTCGTTGACGAACTTTCTATAGGACTCGTTGATGAGGTGATGTGACTCGTCGACGAATCCCGCAATATAAATAGTGTTAAACTCATTTTCTTGCGCTAAAATTTCACCGAAACCCTCTTCTCTCTCTCTCTCCTACGACCTCTCCCTCTTCTCTCTTAGATTCTAGCCCCGTAAGTTGTCGAATCAACGATCTGAGGCCACCACGACGCTCCTGACAGAGTTTTTTTCAAGTTTGTTAGGACAGATCATCGGTGGGATTGAGTCGAATTTCTTCTTAGAATCAGGGTAAGGCCTTTTAGTCAAATTTTGGCCTTCTGTCAATTGTAGAAAATGATGTAGGTAAAGAGATATTGATATTCTGTTCTAGCGAATGTTGTTTTCAGGGTGTTGAGTGGAGAACCCTGCGGGTGTAGAACCTGCTACAGTAGGGGGATTTTAGTGAAAATCAGGTAAGGAAAATATGCTATGCTAGGTTATTCGAGTATGATTTCAGTATAAAATTTTATATATATATATATATATATATGTATATATTCTACCAGAGTATTATTCACAGTAGAGATTTATACAGTTTATCAAATATGATTAATATGTTTTAAAATTACTGTGTGGCTTGAAAATATAGATATAGTATAGAAACATGCTTTACAGTATTTTTCAGAGATGCGTTTTATAGAATATACAGACAGTGAATGTATTTTACAGTAATTACAGAAATACCATGATTATACAGTTTTACAGTATCTTGACATATAGATTTACAGTTAATTATAGAAACACAGTTGATATAGATACAATTTTCTACAGCATCATGGTTTATACAATTATTATAGAATCATGGTAAAATAGATAGTTGTATATAGAGATGTATTATATTGTATCAGACCCTGTTAGACCATACAATTATAGAGTACGGTACCGTAGCTACATACAGTTTATAGAGTGCAACCACCTATTTAGATAATACGTGGTATAAAGGTCGATCGCATAGAGCCCACAAGTGGACAGGCTCCCCATCAGACATGGGTAGATGAGGGCTTATCAGACCTATGGAGTATAATGATCTATTCCTAGTTGGCTAGTCAGGGTAGATCCCGCCTATGGGCCGCACAACCCCGTCATGAGGGATTAAATCATGACACACAGTTATCCACATGGATGATTTCTGTTATTACTATGTTTATACAGGTTTACAGAGACAAAAAATATATATATTTATTAGAAGTATTTTGAGTAGAAACCTAAAGTATAGAAATGTTAAGTAATAAATAAAAGATGATGATTTATATTACTAGTATTGTACTTTACATATTCAGTGATACATGATTATATAGTAATATATTTTCACAGTATTATAACTCATTTGCCACACACTAGCAATAGCATATTTCGTCTTACTGAGCGTTGGCTCATCCCAATTACTTTAACATTTTTCAGGTGATCCAGGTAGGCGAGCAGATCAGGTTCGCAGATAGAGGGGCCTCAGTATTGCCCTAATATTAGAGTGAGTATTTTTGGGAGTATTTTTGTATAACCCTAGCCTGTTGAGGATATTTCTAGGGGACAGTCATATATGTATATTTTGGGAAACAATTTAGCACTTTGGTATTGTATATAATTACATATGGTTATTTTTATTTGATTTCTTCTTTTCGCTGCTTAGGTTGATGATTGGGTTTAATCTAGTGTTGTATCAGAGCATTTTAAATGTTATAGTATAAAAAAAAAACCCCCAGTTAAATAGCAAGTCGTTACAATTTGGTATCAGAGCCTAGGTTTCTAGGTTCTGTAGACTTTAGAGTGCAGCAGAAGCAATACCAGAGTATAGGAAAAAGATTTGAGGTTTGTTCTGTGTATACCTGGCAAAGCGGATCGGGTCGGTTTATCCGTGACGGATAAGGCGGATTATCGGGTGAAAAAATCATAATCCATATTCGACTCGTTTAAGTGGCAGATTAGGCGGTTTCGGGTCGGATAATTCATGGCGGATGGGCGGATAATCCGCCATTCTCAAATATAATTTTATTAATAATTTATTTTTGTCATAATAATTTAAATTGTATATGATAACTTGCAATTAGTTTGTGTATTAACTTTTTTAGTAACTATATCAATCATTCAATCATTTATACTAATTAACAACTCTTAATTCATGCAAGTAAAACTATAAGTAATAAAACATAATAAATTAATCTCAATCCAACTCAAAATAAAAACTCAAACTGTGTGACTCATGTGAGTCTAAAATCTAAACATTATAATTGTTCTTATAGCATGTGAGTTTATTTAAATACAACTATTGTCAAATCGTGTGAATCTCCCAAAATAAAACAATCAACAAACTAAAAAAAAATCTCAATCCATCCTTGAAATAGCTTCAAAATCATTTGAATGCCTTGAATTAATTGAAATGCTTTCATTTGTGACATTAAAGCTTTCATCTTCTTCTCCTCGTGTGCCTATCATGAAAGAATTCAAAATATAATTTAAGTTATGAATCAAATAACATAAATTGAACTTATTAATTAGCATCTCAAAAGTTACAAGTTATCAAACTGGGAAAAAAATTTACAAATAATTTATTCAACACTACAAGTTAAAACAACAAACAAACAATAATTTATTGACTACATAATTTTCAAAGATAAATAGAAGCACTAGCTGCACAGCCTGTGCCAGTGTAGTAATATTCAAATAAAGTCAAACAGAACAAGATGATACACTAGATGAGGTACGACCTGCTCTTTCAGCTTGAGCAATATCTTCAGCAAGTTCTTCCTTATCTACAAAATCTTCAACTGCATTCAAAATTCAAAATATAAATAAATATTGCATAATACATAGTAATTATAATATAATTAAATAAGCATACCTCCTCGACTATACAGCCAATCACGAGTTAAAATGATAGTTTCAGCATTATCAGGCGTAAGAGAACTACGTGATATATTTATCACTTTTCCTCCAATACTAAATGCTGATTCCGATGCAACAGTTGATATTGGAATTGATAAGATATCTTTTTCCATTCGAGAAAGAATTGGATACCTATATTCATGACTCCTCCAAAAGTCCAAAATATCCAATTCTTTATCACAATCTACCATTCTCTCTCTAAAAAACATTTCTAGTTCTGACATTGGAGCTGCTTCATCTTCTTTAGTAAAAGCTTTAAAACCCTAAAAACAAGTATATAACAATAGAAATATAAAAATTCTATAGATGTATAATAAAAGTAAAATAAAATTTGTACTTAAAAAAAAATCTTACTTTTAGTGTCATATCAACTGATGTTGCAATAGGTGTCATATGACCACGATCATGACTAATAGTTGCTTCAAAGGAAGGCATTTTCTTAGAAGTTGAAGGGGAGTGGTGCTTCACATACTCATCAAAAAGTGAATGCATCTCACGCTGGATGTCGTTTACTCGATCTTTCCAAGACATTGGTTGCACTTCTTTTAAACAAAAAGATACAAATTTTATCTTGAAACGAGGATCCAAAATAACAGCCATTGCCAAAATTTTACTATAATCTGACCAGTATTTGTCAAATTCCCTTGCATTTGAGTAGCTACATTCCTTACAAAAGACATCATCACCCAATGCCGCATTAAGTAAAGTTACTTATACCTTCCATACTCCTTGAAAGTATAAATTTGCAGTTGGATAAGATGTCCCAGAAAAAAGATTTGTCAAGTCATAAAAAACCTTCAAGAAATTAGCAATTTGCTCAATTTCCTTCCATTCATCATCGTTTTGGCAAAACTTGAAATTCTCCTCACTAAACCTGAATTGGCAAATAGCATCTCTATAGTATAAAGCACTTTCAAGCATCATATAAGTAGAATTCCACCTAGTAGGACAATCTTGGCGAAATCCTCTCACACGTGGCACTCTCACCTTTTCACAACATTCATGAAATCTAAACTTTCGATGTTGTGAATGCTTCACATATTTGACATAATCTCATATTTTGTCCATAGCGAAATGAGATAATTTTAGGCCATCTTGGATAATGAGATTCAATATGTGAGTGCAATAGCGAACATGAAAAAATTTTCCTTCCCTTACCAAAGCATTTTTCAAGTTCAGATTAGACTTCAAATACAATACAAAACAATCATTGGATGTAGCATTGTCCAATGTTATGGAAAATAGCTTCTTGTCTATACCCCAATTCACCAATAAGTCCATGACTTTGTTACTAAGTGCTAGACCAGTATGTGGAGGAGGCATGCTTGAAAAACTTAATGCTTTCTTCTGAAGCCTCCAATTTTTATTCACAAAATGTGCAGTTAAACATAAATAGCCATCAGTATTTAACGAAGTCCATAAGTCCGAAGTAAGAGAAATTATACTAGAATTATTCAATAAAAGCTCACGAATGTGCTCTTTTTCCTTGAAAAAAACCCTCATAACATCAGCTTTTGCAGTATTTCGTGTCACAAATTTTGTCTCTGGATTTAATTCTAAAGCCCATTCATGAATTCCTTCATACTCAACAAAAAAAAATGGCAAATTGTGTCTCACAATTGCCATTGCCAACTTCCTACATTGTACAATTTGATCAAGTTTTCGTGTATGCAGAGATAACTTTCCATCACCTTGACTCATTAGCATTTGTTTCAGATCATTATTTTTCTTTCCCATGCATTTTTTGTATGACAATGTAAGTTTGATGTCCTAGAGTTCTTACTATGGTAGAAATATTTCTTAGGACAATACTTACATTGGGCATATTGTTTATCTCCACTTTCAATCAACTCAAAATCTGTCCAAATACTAGATATTTTTTTCCTAACTCTTTTTACCTGTGGAGTTGTTTCTTTTGTAGGTTCTGTGTTTGATGAATCTGGCAACTGAACTTCTTCTTCACTCATTTCATCATTTTGATCAATTGAATTCGCTATTGACTGAGACATTTTTTTCCCAAATCCTTGTAATGCACTGCAAAAAATTATGAAATGAGATTAAATGTTTTAGTTGACACTAAAACTTTTCAGTTAAGAAATAATGCTAAACTTTTAATGAAATTAACCACGCACATGGCACAAAAATTTTTGGACAAAATTACCTTTAGATGTCAATTAATCAAAGTTGGTAAGCTTGCCCTTTCATAAATATATAAATTAAGTTTCTAACAAACTCAAATCTTGGTAGATATATGTCAACTATCCAACAATCAATTTTTTTTTTTTTTTAAGAAAAGATTAGGCTTTAATAAATCTTTAAAAAAATGTGCCAATTAAATTCCCAAGAATTTATCTTACGTTTGAGACTATGAGTTTCGGGTCTTAGATTTGAATTTGTGTAAACTTAGACAAAATATAATGCAAAATTGTATTAAATTTCTTATAAATCAACACAAATTCAAATTCAAGCCTAGAAATATATGCTCCCAAAAACTATTGATATCTAAAATTATATTCACTTATTCAACCCTTGGGGTTTATTATTAACGCATTTTAACTTGGATTTTATTTTAAGAAAGAAAAGAAAATATAATTTTTAACTCATTAACTTGATCTCAAAAACTCTTATAAGACACTTGTTGTTTATTTCACCCTTACCTACTAAAATTCAAATAAGTATATTTTTCATTCTAAAGGTCACTAATTGATAATTGCCTATATGACATATAAATGCAATTCATACATATTTGTGCATTTATTAGTGAGTGCATCAAAAAATTTTTAAATTTTTTTTTATTGGATCATATCAAGAAAGATAGTAATCTTTAGTAATTAGTACCATAACTTTTAATAAAAAATGATAAGTACTTGCAAGCCGCAAAGGGGACTGACTGGGCGAGGCCTGCAAGTGCAAATTGCAAAGGAACTAAGGAAGACTGGGTGAGGGGCAGGGCCGAGGCCGAATGGCTGGTGAGAGACAAAGATGACCGGGCGTCGGTGAGGCCGCGAGCGCGAGGGAATGGTGGCTCTAGACCTAGTCTACACCGCTCGTGAGTCGTGGCCGTGGCTCAGCTGTGGGTGGCAGTCAGCAACGGCAATGGGAATCGCCGTTGACTCGACGTCGTGGGATCACCGCTCACTGGGATGTGGCTGCGTCTTGCGTAGCTGGAAATGGAAAGCATGAAAATGAAACCCTAATGAAGTGAGGATTTGAGACTTGAGAGAGAGGGGCGAGGCCGCGAGGGGGGCAGGGGCTGCTTGTGAGTTGTGGCCGTGTGGCAGCTATGGCTGGCGTGTGGGCTTCTGCAGTTCTGCCGCTTCTCCAGTTCTCCGTGCGTGTCTGGTGAGCGTGGGCCGGGTCGTGGGCACTGCTTCTATGGGCTGCTGGGCTTGAGGCCTTAAGGTTTTATGGGTTAATAATTAGTTATGAAATTTTAAACGGTTTGGGGGATATCCGCCGGATAAAACCGACCCGACCCACTAAGGAGGCGAATATGAAAATTAAAAACCATATTCGACTCATTTAGCAAGCGGTTGATGGTAAGTCGGTTAAAACGGATCGGATGTGGGTCGGATTAACGGATTTTTATCCATTTTGCCAAGTCTAGTTCTGTGTCTGGGTACAGGATTACTGTGGTGGTTTCTGTGTTTTTCCTGGGGTGACGATTTCAGGAAAACCACAGTAAACTATTGTTGGGTCGTGTGTCTAGGTAGCAGAACTGGATATTGAGTTAAGGTCAGGGAAGGCAGTAAATTTTAAATTGGTATAGGATAGGTCAATGTAGGAGATGAGGTACTTAAATGTGTTTCTTGTTTTCAAGATGGACCTAGGAAGCAATGACATGAATTTTGGGGAGGATAGACTAGGACCTTCCAGCATAGGTGGAGCTGATACAGATGTTGTACTGTGTAGCGTCACTCAGCAGGTGATGATTGAGATGGCCAGGAGCTCTGGGGAGCGTGACTGTTTGATTGAACAGTTTATGCGGATAAAGTCCCCATCCTTTTCTGGAGGAGATGACCCGATCGTAGCTGAAAATTGAGTCCAGGATATCGAAGAGACACTGGCTGTGCTTCCTTGTATGGATGAGCAAAAGGTAGTATTTGCAGCATTTAAATTAATAGGAGAGGCAAAGCGCTGGTGGAGATTAGCACGACTAATAGAGGAGCAGAGGCCGGTTTCAGTACTAGTGACGTGGGATCATTTCAAGGAGCTGTTCTTCGAGCGGTATTTCCCTGCTATCATTCAGAGTGCGAATGTAGCAGATTTTATGCATCTGGTACAGGGGCAGATGACCGTATCCCAGTATGCGGCTCAGTTTATCGAGTTGTTGCGTTTTGCTCCGCATCTAGCACCAAATGAATAGAAAAATGCAAAGAAGTTTGAGGAGGGACTGAAGTAGAATTTGTTTGAGTAGGTGATTGGCTTCAGAGCTTAGACATTTACGGAGGTTGTAGATGGAGTTGCAGTAATTGAGAGTGGTATACAGAGGGGTGTAGCAGCATAGAGCCAGAGGAAGAGACCTGCACCTCAGGATTTTCAGGCTGGCTCCAGTAGGGGTCCATGGAGAGGAGGTCGCGATATGGGAGATTAGAGGCAGATGGTAGGACCTCGGGGGAATCAGGGTCCGCTGATCGTCCCGATATGTCAGGCATGCGGGAGACGTCATCCGGGGGAGTGTCGGGTAAAGAGCGATGTATGCTATCATTGTGAGAGACCCAACCACATGGCACGTGCATGCCCAAGTTCGCCAGAATAGGTCCCAACTCCTAGGCCCTATCAGGGAGGATATCAGGCACCTCGTGGGGGACAACAGAGGAATGTGACCCCGACGAGGGTTTACGCGTTGACGTCAGGCGATGCTGAGGCTGCCGTGGATGTGGTGACATGTACTTTTACTGTTTTATCACATTTTGTTATTGTTTTATTTGATTCAGGTGCTACTCATTCCTTTGTCTTTACATCGTACATTAAATTATTTGGAAGTGAGACTCACATATTAGATAGAGAACTATCAGTAGTAACACCGTTAGGGTCAGTGTTGAGGTGTAAAAGGGTGCTCAGAGGTTATCCTATAGAAATTTAGGGGAGAGTACTACTAGCGGACCTACTTGTGTTTGAGATGTGCAGGTTTGATATAATACTGGGTATGGATTGGTTGGCTGCCAATCACGCTAGCATTGATTGTTGTCAAAAAGGGGTAATTTTCAGACCCCCTAGTACGCAGGAATTCAAATTCGTTGGTTCACGGGTACGTGCTCCAACGCAATTGGTGTCAATCGTGCATACAAGTAGATTACTCCTGGACGGAGGTCAGGGGTTTATAGTGTTTGTGGAAGAAGTATCCGAAAATGAATTGAAGATTGACAGCACCCAAGTGGTACGAGAATTTCTAGATGTTTTTCCAGAGGAGTAACTTGGGTTACCTCTTGTGCACGAGGTGGATTTTCCTATAGATTTACCTCCAGGGACCGCTTCTATTTCTAAGGTTCCTTATCATATGGCTCCAGCCGAATTGGGAGAATTAAATGAGCAGTTGTAAGGCTTGCTGGACAAGGGATTTATACGACCCAGTGTATCATCGTGGGGAGCTCTAATATTGTTCGTAAAGAAGAAAGATGGGTATTTGAGGATGTGTATTGATTATAGAGAAATCAAAAAAGTTACTATTAAAAATAAATATCCTCTACCCCGTATAGACGATTTGTTTGATCAGCTCCAGGGTACACGGGTATATTCGAAGATCGACCTCAGATCCGGGTATCATCAAGTGAGAGTAAAAGCAGAGGATGTCGCGAAGACAGCCTTCAGGACCAGGTATGGGCACTACAAATTCCTTGTTATGCCTTTTGGTTTGACGAATGTCCCAACCGTGTTTATGGATTTGATGAATAGAGTTTTTCACCAGTATCTTGATCAGTTTGTAGTAGTTTTCATTGATGATATATTGGTGTACTCGAGGAGTTTTGAGGATCATAAGGTGCATTTGAGGTAGGTGCTGCAGACACTCAGGGAGGAGAAGCCTTACGCCAAGTATAGTAAGTGTGAGTTCTAACTTGAGAAGGTTGCATTTTTAGGCCATGTGATCTTAGGAGACAGTATAGAAGTGGATCCCAGCAAGATTGACACGGTGGTAAATTGGGCCAGGTAGAGGAATGTGCAAGAAGTCAGGAGTTTCTTGGGACTGACAGGTTATTACCGACAATTCGTTAAGGGGTTTTCAGCTTTATCAGGACCTCTCATGCATTTGACCAAGAAGAATATCAAATTTTTGTGTGGGATGAAGAATGCGAGCAAAGCTTCCAGGAATTAAAGCAACGGCTCGTCACTACACTAGTACTAACGATTCTATCGGGAGGTGATGGTTATGTTATTTACAGTGACACGTCTTTGAAAGGGCTTGATTGTGTACTGATGCAGCATGGTAGTGTGGTGGCGTATGCGTCCAGATAGTTGAAAGAGTATGAAAAGAACTACCCTACTCACGATCTGGAATTGGCTGCGGTTTTACATGCACTGAAGATTTGGAGACATTATTTATATGGTAAAAGGTGTGAGATATTTTATGATCACAAGAGTTTAATGTATTTCTTCACACAAAAAGAGTTGAACATGCGGTAGAGGAGGTGGTTGAAACTTATCAAGGATTACGACTGTACCATTAGTTACCACCCAGGTAAAGCAAATGTGATGGCTGATGCTTTGAGCCGTAAATCAGGAGACACAACATAACTAGCAGTGGTAGTTCAGCATCCAATTCAAATGGACTTGGAAAGACTCGATGTGGAGTTAGTGGAAGATGATCCTCAGACACTTATTACCAGTTTGGTTGTACAACCTGCACTTTATGAGAGAATTAAAGATGCTCAGAGGGATGATCCGGAATTGGTAGAAGTGATAGCCTAAATACAAGATGGTTAGGGGGGAAGAATTTAGTATGTTTGAAGATGGGGTTTTAAGATTTCGCACCAGATTATGTGTGCCTATAGATGACAGTTTTAGGAGGAAGATTCTAGAAGAGCCACACAGATCTCTATACACTATCCATCTTAGCAGCACGAAAATGTATAGGGATCTACGGGAGCATTTATGGTGGAGTCGTATGAAGAGGGAGATAGCAGAGTTTGTGCAGCAATGTTTAACGTGTCAGCAGGTTAAAGCTAAGCACCAGAGGCCGGCAGGACAGCTGTAGCCACTTTTCATTCCTGAATGGAAGTGGGACTATGTATCCATGGATTTTGTTACGGGGCTACCGCTGGCGCTGCATAGTCAGAATGCCATCTGGGTAATAGTTAATAGGTTGATGAAGACAGCACATTTTCTACCTATTAAGGTTAGCTACCCTATGAACAGGTTACCAGAGATTTACATACAGGAAATTGTTAGACCCCATGGAGTTCCAGTATCCATAGTCTCGGACCGTGATCCATTTTTCACATCGCGGTTCTAAAGGAGTTTACAAGAGGCACTAGGGACTCAGCTTGCATTCAGCACCGCTTTCCATCCTTAGACTGACAGTTAGACAGAGAGGACCATTCAAGTACTCGAAGATATGTTGCGAGCGTGTGTTTTGGATTTTGGGGGTAGCTGGACTCAGTATATGCCATTGGTGGAATTTGCTTACAACAACAACTATCAGGAAAGCATAAGTATGGCTCCTTATAAGGCACTTTATGGTAGGAAGTGTCGTTCCCCTTTATACTGGAGTGAGCTGGGTGAGAGGCGAGTTTTGGGACCAGAGATAGTTTAGCAGGCGTACGATAAAGTTTGACTTATTTGAGATTGAATTAGTGTAGCACAGAGTCGGCAGAAAAGTTACGCAAATACTCGCCGCCGGGAACTGGAGTTTGGAGTAGGTGATCATGTATTTTTGAAAATCGCACCATTAAAGGGAATCATGAGATTTGGGAAGAAGGGTAAGTTGATCCCTAGGTTCATTGGCCCATTTGAGATACTCGAGAAGATTGGGTCAGTTGCCTATCGGCTGGCTTTACCGCCACCTCTATTCAAGATTCATGATGTGTTTCACATTTCTATGTTAAGTAAATACGTCACAGATCCTTCCCACATCATCAGCCATGCAGAACTGGAAGTCAGTGAGGCTTTAGCATATAAAGAAGCTCTAGTACAGATCCTAGATAGGAAAGAACAGGAATTGCACAACAAGAAGATACAGTTGGAAAAAGTCTTGTGGAGGAATCATGTAACGACCTCAATTTCTTAATATAAAATGTAACATAATAAAAAAAATGGTCAACCCAAACCCGTGGTAACGGGGACACCTGTCAATCACAGCGGAAACCTAAGTAGCAGCAAGCATAAAATCTAAAACATCCATCTATAAAGCATAATACCAAAGTTTACTACAACATCATATAACTGTATTTATATACATCCTCATAAACATCAAAATGACTCTAGGGTCAAACACAAAATGATACTGACCCTAGTACAAAATCTCACCCTCTTAGCGGGGTAATATCACTAACTCCACAGCGGCTACAACCCGCCAGTCACTCAGGGTCTTTTGAAAAATTTATTTAGTTCGGGGGTGAGACACTTCTCAGTAAGAGAAAATAAACTAAATACAACTGTGTGGCAACATGAATATTTATTACAATTATACATATACATTACATTTCATATTTTCGTAAACGTTCATCATATCATACTGAATAATCACATGCTTTCATATTTTCTAACAAGTCATATCATACATAAAACATCTGTTATAACTGATAATACTGAAAATATACTCAGGATGAATAGCTAGCTAATGTCATGTATTACCCCCCATGACGGGTTGTGCAGCCCGAAGGCGGGACCCAACAATGGCTAGTCAACCACTGTTGAGTCAAAATATGTCTGTAAGAACGATGAGCCCGCCATACCCTAGTTTGGACTGCCAGGTGGACGTATACAACTCTACACTAAAAGCCACATCGACTATCCATCCCCCACTCCCTTGTAAGGTGGTTAGCACTAATCTGAACATAGATATCTGATCTATAAATAGCTACGGTACCGAACTCTTGAACTGAACTAAACTAACATCCGGGTTCTGATAACATTTATTACATAATCATATAGCATCTTTCATAATTGTAGAAATATGGCCTTGTGCCAAATATTTCATATATCACGGCCTTGCGTCGAACATTTCATAAATTACGGCCTTGCGCCAAACATTTCATAAATTACAGCCTTGCGCCAAACATATCATAAATTATGGCCTTGCGCCGAACATCTCATAAATTATGGTCTTGCGCCGAACATATCATAAATTACGGCCTTGCGCCGAACATATCATAATATCATTTTGAAAATAAATCATTTATCATGTATTTCAACATTGTAATATACTGTACTCTTTTATAATTTTTCAAAACATATTCCATTTGTATATTTATCATATCATGATATTCTTCCATGTAAAATAATATTCATGCCACACATTTGCTGTATAAAAACCATGCATTGTATTCTAAAATCATAGTTTATGGCATCTCATACATATATATACATTTCAACATAGTAACAATATTTTTCTCAAATGTACATTTCCTTCGTAATATACAGATATAATATATGCTTTTCCTCAAAATAAATTTTCTCATAAATAACAATAATTTGCAAGAAAGTAACTGCTTTAGTTTATTCCCTTACCTAGCTACTGAGAAAGCCCCTAAAATATCCTGATCTAAGTAGGATTTCCTGATCAATACCCTGAAACTGAAAACTCCTAGTATTAAACTTCAGTATTTCCATGTGTATATCATTTCCTATACCTGTCGTAAGACCAAATTTGGCTTAAAAGTCTTACCTCAACTCAAGGATGATTTCCAACTTGCTTTCACCAACGATTTGCTCTAGTAAATTTGGAGAGAACTTTCCCAGAAGCGTCGTGGTGACTTCGGATTGTCGATCCGGCGTAAATTTGGCCCAAAATCGAAGAGAGAGAGAGAGAGAACCGAAGGGAAGAGAGAGAAATGAGTTTGCTTACTTATGAAGTAACAAAAAATCTGAATTTTGATATTTATAGAATAGGGGATTCGTCAACGAGCCACACCATTCGTTGACGAATCCTTTAATAATTTCATGGACGAAATTCAGTCCTCGTCGACGAAATTCAGTCAGCTTAAAATCTCGCTCGATATTTTCTCATCGACGAAATTCAGTTTTCGTTGACGAATTTTCTTATGACCTCGTCGACGAATCCTGTCTTCATCGACGAGTCCTTTGCTAATTCCCTTTTTCCTTTTTATTATTTAAATACCATTTTTATTCAGGTTATCACAAATCATGCAATAGAAGAAGTTTCATGGGAGCTTGAAAGCAAGATTAGACAAAAATATCCCCACTTGTTTAGTGGGTCATAGCAATTATGTATAATTAAAGTAATAGTAATTTTATTTTGTTTAGCATAGTGGAATTGTAATATAGTGTACCTCAATGCAAATCACAAATAAGAGTGGAGATAGGGGGTCTCCTTGTCTAAGGCCCTTCCTACCTTTGAAGAATCCATAGTACCCCCCATTAAGGGAAATAGAAAACGTCGTGGTAGTTACACATTGCATAATCCACCCATTTTATTTTATACTTGTAATCTCCCAGAACTACCCATGTAACCACGGTATTCCTTCGCCATCAGTACGGGCAGGTAATAAAATAAGTAGACCATTTTATCCTTAAGGGATGATGAGCTACATGAATAGTAAATTTCGAGGACGAAATTTTATAAGGAGGGGAGAATGTAGTGACCCGAAGAATAATAGTATTTAAATAATAAAGAGGGAAAGAAATGGAAACAGTAACAAAAGGAGGCAGTCAACTTCGTCAACGAACGCTTCGCGTTCATCAACGACATTGCATTTTGGAGGTAAAATTTCCAAGAAAATTTTTCAGGCCTCGCCAACGAACACAGGGATTTCGTCGACGAGGGTACTTCAGGATCTCGTCGACGAGGTTCCGTCTCGTCAACGAGAAGATATTGAGAGAGGATTTTTGGAAGCTTGAAATTTGTCAACAAGGCTGCAGGTTCGTCGATGAACTTTCTACAGGACTCGTCGACGAGGTGACGTGGCTCGTCGACGAATCCTACAGTATAAATAGTGTTAAACTCATTTTCTTGCGCTAAAATTTCACCAAAACCCTCTTCTCTCTCTCTCTCTCTCTCTCTCTCTCTCTCTCTCTCTCTCTCTCTCTCCTATGGCCTCTCCCTCTTCTCTCTTCGATTCTGGCCCTGTCAGTCACTGGATCGACTATCTGAGGCCACCACGATGCTCCTGACAGAGTTCTCTTCAAGTTTGCTAGGACGGATCGTTGGTGGGATCGAGTCGAATTTCTTCCCAGAATTAGGGTAGGGCCTTTTAGTCAAATTTTGACCTTTTGTCAGTTGTAGGAAATGATGTAAGTAAAGAAATATTGATATTATGTTCTGGCGAATGTTGTTTTTAGGATGTTGAGTGGAGAACCCTGCGGGTATAGGACCCGCTACAGTAGGGGGATTTTAGTAGAAATTAGGTAAAGGAAATATGCTATGCTAGGTTATTCGAGTATGATTTCTATATAAAATTATATATATATATATATATATATATATTCTACCAGAGTATTATTCACATCAGAGATTTATACAATTTATCAAGTACTATGATTAATATGTTTTAAAATTACTGTGTGACTTGAGAATATAGATATAGTATAGAAACATGCTTTACAGTATTTTTCAGAGATGTATTTTACAGAATATACAGATAGTGAATGTATTTTATAGCAATTACAAAAATACCATGATTATATAGTTTTACTGTACCATGACATACAGATTTACAGTTAATTATAGAAATACTGTTGATATAGATACAGTTTTCTACAGCGTCATGGTTTATACAGTTATTACAGAATCATGGTAAAACAGATAGTTGTATATAGAGATGTATTATATAGTATCAGACCTTGTTGGACCATACAGTTATAGAGTATGGTACCGTAGCTACATACAGTTTATAGAGTGCAACCACCTATTCAAATAATACATGATATAAAGGTCGATTGCATAGAGCCCATGAGTGGACAGACTCCCCATCAGACATGAGTAAAGGAGGGCTTATCAGACCTATGGAGTATAGTGATCTATTCCTAGTTGGCCAGCCAAGGTAGATCCTGCCTACAGGCCGCACAACCCTGTCATGAGGGGTTAAATCATAACACATAGTTATCCACAGGGAAGAATTCAGTTATTACTATGTTTATACAGGTTTACAGAGACAGAAAATATATATATTTATTAGAAGTATTTGGAGTAGAAGCTTAAAGTATAGAAATGTTAAGCAATAAATAAAAGATGATGATTTATATTACTAGTATTGTACTTTACATATTCAGTGATACATGATTATATAGTAATAGATTTTCACAGTATTGTAACTCATTTGCCACACACTAGCAATAACATATTTCGTCTTACTGAGCATTGGCTCATCCCAATTACTTTAACATTTTTCAGGTGATCCAGGTACGCGAGTAGATCAGGCTCGCAGATAGAGGGGCCTTAGTATTGCCCTGATATTAGAGTGAGTATTTTTGGGAGTATTTTTGTATAACCCTAGCCAGTTGAGGATATTTCTAGGGGACAGTCATATATGTATATTTTGGGAAACAATTTAGCACTTTGGTATTGTATATAATTACATATGGTTATTTTTATTTGATTTCTTCTTTTCGCTGCTTAGGTTGATGATTGGGTTTAATCTAGTGTGGTATCAGAGCATTTTAAATGTTTTAATATAAAAAATAGACCAGTTAAATAGCAGGTTGTTACAGATGTACTTTGTGGTATCTTTGGGAATTTTGGGAGGAATTTTGGGAGGACGCGTAGTGGAGCTAGAAGGAGTGAATGTCATGGTGATGCATCAATATAGGGAAGACAATAGTGTGGCTGATTTTCTTGCTAAAGAAGGAGAAATGGGAAACAATATAATCTATGAAGAACAATACCTTCTATCACGTTATCTAAAAGGTATTCTTTAGATGGATAGGTGGGGTCTCGTTTCCGTTCGTCATTAGTTTAACTCTAGAGTTTTGTTTGGTGTATTTTGTTTTGAGTTTGGTTGTGTTTATGTTTTTATCTTATTTGTCAGTTATGCTTAGTTTTGTTGTCTTATTTTGGTTGGTCTTGTAACCACAGTATTCCTCTGTCAAAAGTGGGGGTAAATTAATAAATAAATGGAGGTGCCACCCTCTTTTTCTTTTTTTTTTTAATAAAAAAAGGGGAGTTTTCATTTGTAACACATTTATTGTGTATTTTGAGTTGTGTCATCTTTATATTGAACTCCTATTGCATAATTTTTGAGTATGGCCTTGATTGGCTATCAAGCGCTAATTGAAATGTAATATGTCATGCCTATATGCCAAAAGTCTAATATTTGCTACATGCTAAAAATCTCTTGAAGGGTGAATATATGATGAGTGCATGTAAATGAACATGATCCTTGAAGTAATTGCAAATATGCGTGCATGCAAATATACAAGGGAGCTTAAGCCCCATCCTTAAGGAAAAAGATTAAATTCACCTGCCCTATGGACTCATATGCATTATCATTCTATTGGTTTTACTTTTGAGTCTTGATGGTATTTTGGAATACCTCTCGTGCCAAATGCCTATAATTTCTTGCATGCCAAGTCTTATCATGAAGGATGAACATATGAGGAGTGTTCTTAAATGAAACTCATCCTTGACCGTAAATGCACTTATATGTGCTTAAGAATATACCGGGGAGCTAAGCCCCATCATTAGAGAAAATAAGAGCTTTAATGTAACATTCTTGTGGATATCATATGCATGAGATCATCATTGTTCTTGTTTTTGAGTCCTAGGTTCATGTGAAAACCATGAACATCATATCTTGTTTTTATAAATTTATAAGATGATATGAATTGTTCTTGGTATTTATGATCACAAAATGTTTTAATATCGTTTTCTAATGCATATGTGCTCTATAGGAATGATTCTACTGGTTGTATAAAATTATTTTAGTCAATATCCAGTAGAAACATTTTAAAAGTATAAGCAATTTACTGCATCTAAGCTAGCACTCAAATTGAAAGGGGGAGCCCTTGAAATTAAATTTCCATATCTTGTTGTGCTTGCCCACATTTTTTGGCTTAGATCTATATTGAGCTTTATGTGGCATATACTTAAAGTATGATGATTTTATTGAAAATCTTAAGATATAACTTGTTGCTTGCCACAATCTTTTTAAAATTTGTCATATGATCTTGTATTTCAATTTATGATATTTTTAAGAGCTATATGGTTGAGTTTTCTAGTTAATTTATGAAATGTTTGTGCTTAAACAACTACCAGAAAAATTGTTCTTGCTTGATCTTTAGTGATTAAAATTATTATATTGCAAGCATTGTCCTCCGCACTTATTGTTAATATTAAGGGGGATTTTTTTAGTTTTTTTTTTAATAGCAAGAACCGGTTTTATAAAAGATATATCATATCTATTGCCTTGAGTTTAAAAGCATTCATGACATAAGTTTTGTAATTTTTTTCAATTCATTTTGTCATGATATTTCTAAAAATCAAGGGAAAAGGGGAGAAAGTTTACATGTTCTATTTTTCAAAGAAAATTTCTTTTTACCCTTTTGTTGATGACAAAAGGGGGAGAAGATCTATGAATAAAATTAAAATTCATTTATTCTCCTACTTTTGTTTTACAAAAATGAAAAATGAAAAATGTGTTTAATTGAATATTTTTTTTACGTAAGCTTCAAACATATACTACACATTGAACCACTAAGCTTAAATGTATAACTTGGAAATTTCTAAAGTCTTCATGTGTGAAAATGAACTTTATTGAATATATTTTAAATTATGCATATCATGAGGGGGGGCCTTGTCAGGCATACCCAATTTTGCTCATGTGTTTGTTATCATCAAAAATGGGGAGATTGTTAACTTTTTGAGTCTGGTTCTTATTTTGATTATAACAAACAACAACATCTCACTTGTGTACTTAGTGAATACACAGGTTTATAATTATGGAAGTACAAGTGAAGGATGCAAAATGGAAGCCCTAAAAGCACTTCAAGCTCGCACCAATCGGCGTATTCCATGGGAATCAAGAGAGCAAGTTTGAAAACTTTATATATTTTTGGGTTGTAATAATTAATTAGGTTTAATTGTGCATGCATCTTATGATTTAATTTGAGGCTCATACTTGACCTTAGACTGACCTTAGGCACACTATATTTCATAAAAAATTATTTTACAAATGTGCAAAAATTATTTCAAGTGTGAAAATCTTTTTTGAAATGAAAAACTTCAAAGCAAGCTTTTCAAATACCCCTTCATGTTTCTTTTCGTCACATTGATAAGCACATTTTTCTATCAATAACTCTTTATCTTAAAGAGTGTTCAATATGAAAGTTGTGGGGTTTTCTCTTAGATTTCTGTTGACACTAAGCACGTTTAATTTGGAGTTGTATAGAAAAAATTATGTTCAAAATATTGAAGGGTGTCCTCAGTAGAAAAATTCTTTTCATGTTTATTTCATCTCATTGATGAGCAATTTTCTCTATTGAAAACTCTTTATCTTAAAATGTTTTCAACATGAAAGTTGTGAGATTTTCTCTTAGCGTTCTGTTGATATTAAGAACGTCCAATTTAGAGTTATATAGAAAAAAGTTATGTCTGTAACACCGAAGAATGTCCGCGTAGAAAGCATCCCAACGGTCGAAAAATGACTAGTTTTGAAATTAAATTATATTTTTTAGTGCCCCAACAATCATAAAATGGTTTTCCCTATAAATACAAGCCTAAACCACTTGAAAAATGTTAGAAAAACTATTTGAGAGCATTCTCGCATATTCTATCTTTCCCAAACATATTTTTTACTTCACTTTTGAAGATCAATGTTTATTTCTCCTACTCTTCTTCTTGAAAATCTTTTTGGGGAAATTATTTTTGGGGTTTACAAGTAAGGTTTGAACTTGAGCATATATTTATACCAATATATATTGCTTGAAAGCCTTCTTACCATTTGATACTTTTCAAAGGTCAATCTTGAAGAATATCTCTCTCTTACTCTTTCTTTGAAATATCATTTTTGGAGAAAATTCTTGTTGAGTATTACAAAAAGCCTTGAGCATATTTTAACTCATATATTAATTTCTTGAGAGTCTTCTTGATTTATCAAAGGTCATTTGAAAAGAAAATCATTTTCCATTTTCTTAATCAATTAATTGTAAAATATTTTTGAGAGGTTTTATCATACTCTACCGAACTTCATTTGAAAATCATCTGAGAGTGCATTAAGAATTTTATTTGTACAAATAAGCTTATTTGAGAAGCATTTTACTTGTACAAAAAATTTCATATCATTTGTATTTAAGATTCGGGTTGTGAACCGGGAAGAGGTAGCGACACCTCGTGTAAGTAACAGATTGTAAAAAGGTAGCTACACCTTGTGTAAGTAGCGGATTGTAAAGGGAAGCTTCGCCCTGGTAAGAAGCGGATTGTAACGGGAAGCTCCGTCCCAGTTTTGAGGAGGAGATAGTGGAATCTGTTGGCCTAATAAGGCTTACAATTCTTATTTTGATGATAACAAATCAAATGATATATTTAATATGTTTCAAGTAAAAGTGTTCAGGAAAATAACAGAGCTCAATTGTATAAGAAAGTTCATGGATTACAAAGAGCATGAAGAATGAAGTCATATTGTGAAAAGCTCAAAGGAAAGAATACAACTACAAAGATGGTGGAAGAACAAGTTTTGAAGACTAGATTATACTTTTAAGGATATTCTCAAATGTAAGTACTTCAAAGTAAATCTTAAGTATAAAGAAATTTGAAGCTCATAAAAATTCAAAAATATGTTTTTATATATATACTCAAAAGAATATTTCTTAAATCCATAAAAAGAAAGGGTTTAAGAAAAGAAAATTTTTTTTGAAATAATGAAGTTTTTAAACATATTTATTTCAAAATATTTGGAAAATAAAAAAATATATTTTTTTAAACATATATACTCTAAAAAGTATTTTTTTTTTAAATAAATAAAAAGGGCTTAAAAAGAGAAGATTTTTTAAACCATGCTTTTAAACATATTTATTTCAAAATATTTGGAAATGAATTTTAGAAATCCTTGGGAGTAATAGATGATTTCAAAAAAACTCTATAAATAGTTCTAATCTCAAACATTTTAAATTAGAGAAAAGAAAGTACAAAGAAAGAGAGAAAGAACTTTGATGAAATATTCAAAAGAATTTTGAAATTGAGAAATCCTCTAAAGTTTCCAGATCAAGTGCTTTTCAACAACTTTTTTGATCCAGAGATATTCAAAGGCTTTTAGATCAAAGTAAGTTTTTTTTAAAGGTTTTAGATCAACTAATCTTCAAGTATTCAAAATTTTATTTTCAAAGGATCTGAAATTCTTTTAAGATAAACTCTCTGATCTGAAATCGATTTACATTCTGAAATTAAGTTTTCCAATGATCAAAATTTTTATCTTCTTTGGAAAATTATTTGATAATCCATAGCAAGTAATTGAGCTTGAAATTTCTTATATTTAAATTACTTTGAGGTATAAGGTGAGCTGATTGGTGTATTAATTCACTTTACTGTGAGAGTTTTCTTTTGTACACATATTCCTTCGTTATCTTTCTTAAACGATTCTGAGTTGTTGAATTGCTGAACCAAATAAGAGGTTGTTATTTGGAGAGGCGGGCTCTAGCCTAATTGAAGGAGTGCATTGTAAGTTGGTATTGTTCCACTAGGTAAAGGAACTGAGATAGTGAAATCCTTTGGTGTTTTTGCCAAAGGCGAGGACGTACGCTGTGTTGAAGCCGAACCTCGTAAAAACTCTTGCCTCCTTCTCTCTATTTTAATTTACATACTTTATTTGCTTTTGTTATAAAATTCATGAGTGCAGGTTGCAGGATTTAAATTAAGTTCTTGATCAATAGAAAGTACGTTTTGATTAATCTTTTGCGGAAACCCAAAAGGGGAGTACGTTGATTAATTTGCGGAAATCTTAATCAAGTAAAGTGAATAATAAAATGTTACAGGGAAAGCAACAGAAGCCTAAATGTTATTGATTGATTGATTACATTGATTGAATTATTATTTTAAATTCCAGTTTTCTTAAGTGTTGTTATATATTGTATTTTGTTGGGTTATTAAAATTAGAAAACTTAAAAATCAAATAAAATTAAAAGATTTCCAATTCACCCCCCTCTTGGGAAGCTATTCTTCATTTCAGAATCCTTGGGTAGTTTGTCCAAGGCAAGGATGTAGGCGGGAGTTGCCAAACCTCGTTAAAAACTTTGTGTTTGTGCTCGCTCTTCCCTATTCTATTTAATTTCCGCACTTTAATTTTTGCACTTGTATGCGTATGTTCAATTTGTATTGAATGTTATAATTATTTTAAATATTTGCATACATTATTATTTGTTGGATTCATGCTTATTTAGAAATACCCTAGGTTGTGTTATACTGATTATGGAATTAAAATAGGGATAAATTGACCTAGGAAGAATTTTTTAAATACCCAATTTACCCCCCCCTCTTGGGAATACACCATAACCCTCACATCTAACTCATAAGTCTCCTCGATTAGCAATCTATGTGCCGTCTATAACTCATGACTGCCCTGAGGATATTCTCCATGTCATGCTTCCCCCCATGGTCAAGGTTGCGTAGCCCGAAGGCTGGATCTAAACCGCGAATGGCCTATCCGGTTAGATCAAAACAAGAACTCTACTTGTCCATCTGTAGTACAATTGGCCCACCACAGCTTGGTCTGGGCCCAGGGGCAGTCAACATCTCTCTGAAGGCCTAATCGACTGTCATGCCACACTCTCCACAAGACCGTATAGTTGTACTAACACCTCGCTAGTAACGATACCATGCTCTTTATCAACAACCCTCCATCAGGGTTCTCATTTCCATATTTCATCATTCACATTTCGTATTCACATTTCAGTACTCACATTGCAGTATCCTCATTACAATTTTCACATTTTCAGTATTCACATTTCAACATTCACATTCTAGTATTCACATTGCAATATTAATATTTTCATATTCACATTCCAGTATTCACATTTTCATATTCATATCTCATCTCATAATGGTATATATCACATTTCAATATTCTCATCATTTTTTTGTTTCTTTCTCTTCTTTTCAATACACATTCCATTCTTATACTAGTATATATCTCATTTCGCGTATTTCAACATTTCTCAATAAAATATATCATCATTTCATATTTCCCTATTTATCATAGAAAAAATTTCTATATTTGTTGGAATTGGTGTGATTCCAAAAGGGGGGTGAATTGGGTTTTAAAAACTTTATGACTAATTTAAACATTTCGCTGATTCACCACAAATCAAATCTCATTCATAATACAAACGTGTATGTAAATAATAAAATTGTGAGTACGAACATAAACGTGTGGCATATCTCATTTAAATAAATGTGTGCATGCAAATAATTATAACTGTAAATAGACAAACACAGACATTTGGAAATTATAGTGTGGAAAGTAAATGAGATAGGAAAAGAGGAACACATGATATTTGTTATCGAGATTCGGCCAAATTAGCCCACGTCCTCGTCTTGGGCATACTCCTAATGATTACACTATCCCTGCTCACTTAACCGGGTGGAGCAGAAGCCGTTTACATCCTCTCTTTATGGGGCGAGAAAAACCCCAGTTCAATTTTCGGGTTGAACCAAACTGGTCTCACTTACGGGGTTGAGACTCCTCAGTTCAATTTACGGGCTGAACCGATCTGGTATAATTAAAAATATTTTGTAAAAGATAATGCTTCTAAAAATATAAGAATTAATGTACACATTAAGCTCATAAAAATATACACTCCAATGATATTAAATAATGCTCATGGAGTAAGGGTGCTTTCAAAATAATTTTTGTAATCTTTGAATATAATATGTATGATGAGCACCTCAAAGATTTAAACTTAAACCAAATATTCTTTCGAAAAATATTTTCAATAAGACATAGGAGAACCTAGGGTTTGAATGTAAACAAAATGCCTAAATAATGCTCTCTTGTAAAAATGATTTTCAAGAGTAAATAGAAGATTACAGAGAAAAATCCTCAAAAAATTATTTTGACACTACAAAAAAATCGGTTTTTAGTAACGAAATTATTAGTGATTGATTCAATTTCGTCACTAATAGTAGGGTATTAGTGACGGTTTTAGTAACCGTTACTAATATGACACTATTAGTGACGAATTTGAATCCGTTCCTAATAGTTTCGTTACTAAAATAGGAAAATATCGCGCGAAAATATTTTTCACGTAAAAATTATTCTGGGAAAATATTAGGGACGATTTTTGTGTTATTAGTGACGAATTAAATCTGTCACTAAAAGATAAACATTAGTGACGATTCAATAACCGTCACTACTATTATTTAAAAAAAAGTAAACTTTTTTAGTTCAGAGTATTAGTGACGAATTTGTATATTCGTGACTATTGCCCAATTATTAGTGACGGATTTGAAAACCATCACTAATAATTCCTTTTTTTAAAAAAAATTAAAAATTTTTAGTTCAGAGTATTAGTGACGAATTTAGAAATTCGTCACTATTGCCCCATTATTAGTGACGGATTTGGGAACCGTCACTAATAATTCCCCTTTTTTAAAAAATTAAACATTTTTAGTTCAGTGTATTATTGCCCGTTATTAGTGACGGATTTGGGAACCGTCACTAATATTTCCCTTTTTTAAAAAAATTAAAAATTTTTAGTTCAAATTATTAGTGACGAATATAAAAATTTGTCACTATTGCCCAATTATTAGTGACAGATTTAGGAACCATCACTAATTATTTTTTAAAAAAAAAATTAAAATTTTTTGGTTCAGAGTATTAGTGACGAATTTAGAAATTCGTCACTATTGTCCCATTATTAGTGATAGATTTGGAACTGTCACTAATAATTCCCTTTTTTGAAAAAATTAAAAATTTTTAGTTCAGAGTATTAGTTACGAATTTAGAAGTTCGTCACTATTGACCCCTTATTAGTGACAGATTTGGGAACCGTTACTAATACGTCCATTTTTTTTAAAAAAAAGAAAAAAAAAAATATTTGAAACTATTAGTAATGAATTTAGAAATTCGTCACTATTGCTCATTTATTAGTGACGGATTTGGGAGCCGTCACTAATAATTCCTCTTTTTTAAAAAATTAAAAAATTTTAATTTTAATAAGAGCTGCCCCCTCCTTCGTTCCCTCCCTTAACCCGTAACAAAAATGGCGCTGAAGGCCGACCTCCCAATTCCACTGATCTCCTCCTCTGTATCTCTCCTCCAAGTCCATACTCTCTAGTTCCTCTTCCTCTTCATCGCCATCCTCCACCTCCAGTTCCAAGAAGGTCGTCGATCGCATCATGAAGTTGTTCGCGATTGACCCCGATGGGAAAAAAAGGGGAGGTGTTAGGGCTGGCAGGGCACATCCTTCTGCGAGCTTTGTCCAACCACAACCTCATTGACCCTGCTTCACACCGTCTAAAGGACATTGATGCCTGCTCCGCCGAGTGTGAGGTCAGCATCGCCCAGGAGTGGCTCAAAAAGCTCCCTCCTCCCTCCTACGACAAGCAGTACGTGCTCAAGAGGAATTCCAGGTCTAGGGTTCTCAACAAGCATTCCAGGCTCCTTTTCCTACAAATTCAATTCGCATTCTTGTAGGTACGTGTTAGTTCTACTTGTTTACTTTCTACGGATGATGTTTGCTTTGAATTTGCATTATAGTGCCTTAAAGTCAGAGAAATTTGTTTGAACAATGCGATCGATTGGATTCTTCGTTCTGGAATTTGGGAAAATGAAATAGGTAAATAGAAATGGACTTGATTTTTGGAAGAATCAGAATGCCCCATTCTAGTTCGATAATTATTTTCTTTACGCTGCTATGATATTTTTGTCTTGCTAGAATGGACCTAGAAAGTTGTAATTAGAATTTTAAAGCATAAATCACTTGTCATTTGGAAATGTGTGGCATTTTCGAACCCCATTTGGGGAATTCATTCCCTCTCTTAGGGCAAAAACCAATCTTGAATGTCATGTGGGCTTCTCATTCTGATTAATTACCTATTGGTACAAAGTTCATAAACTATTTGCAATTGAATGGTTTCCTTATTCCCTCATATTGTGATTACGCATAGTCCACCAAGTTAAGAAGAAGAACAAGGCTATAATCTTCCACAGATCGTACTTCATGCATAAAATGATGCACAATTTGGTAGATTTCAAATGTCGCCATTCATCAAACCATAGAATAGATTCCAAAACTGGCTAAAGACTTTGTTCGACTATGTTTGATTAGAATTTCAATTGGAGTTTGATCTAGTTAATTAGAGTAGCATGAAAGGATATATGATTGGCAGATGCAGAAGAAAAAATCTAAAACCTTTGGGAGTTGGTCTTCTCTTCAATTTCATGAGAGCTTTGATATATTTATGCATGCAAATTAATTAATACTTTCACTTGAACATGGATTGACCTGCAGTGTATTCTAACCCAACGAATCACACATAATGCAACTTCATGCTATTATAAAATGCTTAGTAACTATTGTCAATTTATGTTCATCAGTAAAAGGCCATGCTACTATTTTTCTTCCCTAAATTTTAAACTCTGTTTGTACTTTGGCAAGAGTCAAGTATTCTAATTAATTTAGGACAACTAAATGGACATTGTGTCCTCACAAAAAGGTTATAAAGTTAAACAAGAAAAGTGTGCAAAAAATTACAACGGTTGCAGCAGCCGAAGTTTGTGGAGATGAATAAACTCCAATGTGATTAGAAACTGAAAATAATCTTTGTCTAGATTTTTGAATCCAAATCTTCTATCCCACTGGACAATTTTATATGCACCACTCTGTGTACCATTGATTTTGATTGGCTCATGTCTGCTTGTTTGTAGGCATTTCAAAAAGAAAAAAAGTAAACGCTTAAAATACATAGACTCATAAAAATCAAAATAAAAAGGGTATAGAGTACAAGTACAGTAACGAAATTCATGATCAATTATCGGAGGATTATCACACATTTTGTAAGAACCCGAACCGTGATATATGGGTTTATTGTGTAAAAGAAGGGAAAAATGGAATGGGCATGGACTTCGTCGACGAGGCCACAATTCATCGACGAAGGTAGTGGACTTCTCGTCGATGAAATTCAGAGGCTCGTTGACGAGAAAAAGCCGAGAGGTCAGGAAAATTTAAATATTAGGGTTTGTCGACGAAATTGCTGCCTCGTCGACGAAATCCCTGAAGACCTTGTCGACGAGGACACCACTTTGTCAACAAAATCCTCCGGGTCAAAGGCTTATAAAAGATCTTTTGGGGTTGCTTCTTTGCTAAGTTTGGAAAATTCTCTCTCCTCTCTAAGATTCGAAGCTCTCTCTCTCTTTCTCTCTCTCTCTCTTCAATTTCTTTGCCGTTCGTTGCTGGATTCGTAAATCCAACGATATTGCGAGGATCAATGAAGGATTCTCTACGTTTCTACTGGATTGGAATCTCGTTTCGAGGGATTTTGGGTTTCGGGCCAAAATCGATGTAAGACTCGATTTTCATTTCTGATTCGGTATATGTATAGTAGTATAGATTGTAAGTATGTTTTGTACTACGGTTTGTAGGTTTTGGAGTCTCGGTTCGTAGTTTTGAGAACCGTAAAGTTCATAGTTGGAATTCGGGTTAAGGTAAAGGGATTCTGTTTATATCAGTCAATTTTCGAAATCAGGATCGGTAAGCCTGTAGGGTACGATCGTATGTATGTTTTTACTACTTATTTGGGGAAATCTATTGGGTAAAAATGCGGGATTTTTGGGTTACAGTTTTCGGGAAAATTGGGAATTTCGGGTATCATTTCTACTTTGTTTGGAAAACCGTTTGTCTTGTTTAAACTATATTATTGAGGTTGCATAAACTGTATACTTGAAATTGTAAATGATATGATTTGTCGTAAATCAAATAAGTGTGGTATGTATGGTTGTATGAAATTGTTCCAGATATTTGTGAAACAGCTATGTGGTGGCTAATTACTGTACACTGAAATGTATAGGAACGTGAGTTCCAAAATGATTCCGGGAGTTTGTAAAATAGCCATGTATCAGTTAACTACTGTGGGCGAGAGTGGACGACTCTATATCCGGGGTGTGAAATATCACCAGTATGTTCCAGCTGGTCACCGGTGGGTGTGATCTACACCGTATGTAGCAATGGATTCACAGTGGGCCTAGGTCATCGCAGCGTAGTTTGGCACGTGGTAATGTAATCGGGGTGAGACTAGGTGACCTTGTGTAGTTGCGTATGTAGCAATGGATTCACTATTGGGCCTAATTCATAGATCTTCGTAGTTGCATGTGTAGAAATGTAATCGTTGTGAGACTAGGTGACCTTGTGTAGTTGTGTATGAGGCAATGGATTCACCATTGGGCCTTGATTGTCGTAGCGTAGTTGCGTGTGTAGCAATGTAATCACTGTGAGATGAGGTGACCTGGTGTAGTTGCGAACTAGTGTGACGACACTGACCGTATGTGTATATGTATGTATGTATGTATGTTGGGTATCTTATGTACTGGAATGGTTTTCTGAAAATACTAGAACTGTATGGAATTGTATGAAACTATACGAATTGTTTCAACAGTATCGTATGTATAGTGTTATAAAGTATGTAAAATGACACTGGTATGCCACACACTGATATAAACTGTTTTCTTCCTTACTGAGAGGTGTCTCACCCCGAATGTACGTACAATATTTTTTCAGGGCCTTCAGGTAGCGGTAAGTAGCATCCTAACGTCTGGAAGCAAGGGTGTCGTAGCTACTGCTAGTACCGTCTATGTACGAGTTTTGGTATCCAGGTCGTCAGGATAGTTTTGTAGACACTTGGGGTATGTTTTGTATTATGGGAATGTATATCCTAACTTGTATAGTATATACTCTGGTATGATACTGGTTATGTATAAAAGACCGTATTTCGCTACGTATGTTGATGAGTATGGATGTTTGTATGTATGTATATAGGGCATCCGTGTACCCCACGGGGTTGGACCCTCTTTGTATGATGTATCATGTATGCTTTAATTGATACAGAGATAGGTTAGGTTATTTAAATTCACACCTGGGACCCACCTACGGGTTCGAGGCGTGACACATTTTTTTTTTTCTAATGAAAGTTGTTGTAGATAAATCCTAGTACGCATATTGGTATTTATATTTATGAAAGTTATTCTAGATAAAATTTAGTACACATATTGGTATTTATGTTTTCTTGAAATATTATGTCCATGTAAACACTTAAATATTTGACCTCAGAGATGTTTGTGGGTGGGGAGTAAATTTACTAACATCATAAATTTTAGGAGTTTTGTGGACAATTACAGCAAATGACATTCTTGATTACATCAGAACTTACTCTACCTAAAATCTTAAACTTAATAATTGTATGAAGACAAAGCCTGTATTTGGATTAAACTCAACAATGCAGGCATCTTAGAATCAAAATTTGCTAAATATGATTATGTAAAAGGTATCATTAAATAAGAAAGCTAAAGAGATAAAAGTTAAAAATTATAACTCCTAGATTTTGAAATACTCTACATCACCTCTTAAATACACAAGTGCCATTATAATTTTTAACCATCCATTTATTTCAATTTCAAGAAGAAGCTTTCCATCCCATTTAGAAGGATTAGATGGGGTCTCTATACCTGAAAATGATGATTTGATTAATGAGATGCAGTACAAGAACAGTATTTTACCAACACTAGTGGATGAGATTTCAAGGAATGAATTAGAAGTTCAAGATCTCATGGATAAATTGGATTTTATGTTTTGTGATCCTGGGGGAAATGAAGTGCATTGTGATGGGTGTAAAAATAGAGCTAAAAAGGGTCCTAAGGGAGTTAGCTAACTTGAAGTGTTCACGGGGAAAATGAAGTGCATTGTGATGGGTGTAAAAACAGAGCTAAAAAGGGTCCCAATGAACATTTCTTTAATCAAGTTTTTAATTTGTTTTAGTTGTTTAGGAATATTAACCAAATAGGTTTGCTGGCTTTTGATTTTTAGTTTCCATTTTTATTTTTTATTTTTTCGTCGCTTAATTTTTAATAGTAATACAAAATGGCCCCTTAAATTCTCTAATCATGTGTGGTAGTAATTTGCGTGATTCTAGTTGTACCTAAATCATTTTTTATTTCTTGCAATTTTAGCATGAAACAAATGCAAACAAATGACTTATTTTTCATCACATCATAGAAGTCATTGAAGAATATTAAATGCTGGAAAGAAATCAAAATTAAGGTTCCTACAATCATTCCATGTCACTAACCAAACGCAGTAATTGTACTCCAAAAGCAATTCCATTCCTACCCCAATTCCTTCCCTACTTCAATTCATTCCGTAAACCAAACAGATTGTTAGGGATAAGGGCTGTCATTACCGAGCCTAAATCATTGAAAATCTTAAAAACACTTGGTTAAGGATTTGAAAATTAGAAAAAAGGCATAAGTTGAATATATACATAACTCAGAGGGAGCATCATCTTAATAATTCTTTAAATTAAATGCTCTCATCATCTCAAAACATTCATGTCCATATGCCTAGATGAATAACAATACTACACTGAACTCAATACTATCCACTGTTCTTTGCTATTTATATTCTTAATTTAATGGATAAATTATATATTGTGATTTGTAGATTGCTACCTGATTGCATGCTAGTCTAGAATGCCTCCTGCATGACGGATGCAGTTGATGTGTATTGCATGCTGGTAGTGGATATAGGTTCTCGTGTGCCTTGAACTGAATTATAAATGACTTATTTGAACCTATCAGGTACAAGTTTTATGAGAAAATGTCCAATTTACAAACTGCATGTTGCCGAAATTTCGTTAAAATTTTTCCAAAAAAAAAAAAATCATGTACAAAAATAATTATGATAAAATCAATGTTAAAATATTTTTGAAATGATGAGTGAAAGTTAGGAATCATAAGAAATGAGGCAATGTAGGCTTAGTTCATTTAAAGAAGCATTCATGACTAAACATGCCTAAAAGACTTTAAACACTATCACAAAAAAAAAAAAAAATAGTGACATTTTATAATAATAATAATAATCTAGAAACTAATAATAATAATAATCAAGGGGCAATGTGCAAACACCAATGGTTCACAATCTTTGAATCCCATATTTACAAGTGAAAAGCCAAGCAGCAGGTATAATGCATAAAAAGGTAGGATGCAACCAAGTCAATACTTTGAGTAAATAATAAAATGAAAAAGAAAAAAAAAATGAAAAACAACTGATAATAAATTGCAACTCATGTTATTTCTCCCACAAAATCATCTTGAGTAGCACTATCGTTGTCCATGATCATCATCCTGAGTTCAGAGACCTCACCAGTTATGGGTAATACAAAATTCTCATTCCATTTTGGCTGAGACCCTTACCTTGTATCAGCCATTTGTACATAATAGTGACCAAAACTTGTATAATATACAGTACAATGATCACTTTTACTATTAAGCACATAACTTAAATGCCCATTGTAAGTACACTAATCCAGCTATCAACAAAAATTGTTCACTTTCCTTCTATTATTTCTTAGGCATAAATTCAAACTGATAGAAGATCCACTTGATGCAATGCTGCTTTTCTGCTACTGAGTACGACAAAGGAGGATGACATAAGGATCCATGTTACCTGCTCGTAAGCACCTAAACTCATCAAAAGGGCAACAGATGACTCAAATACTAGACATAAATTTATTTAATTGGAGATTAGGGTAGAAGGACAGACAAACCTCATGTCCTAAAAAATTAATCAACTATTTGAAAGGTCTTAAACACCATCATAGAAAAAAAATTATAAAATAATTTTCATGACTAAACATACCTAAAAGACTTTAAACACTATCACAAAAAAAAAAAGATAAAACAACCTCCATAACTAAAGGTGTCTCAATCTTAAGATAATAATTATTGGTAGTTGTTTATTAATGAATTCACTCAGTTTTATCTTTCAAAAAATTAAAAGGTAATTACATATATAATATATATAAGTAGTTGCAAGTATAGTTGTGTGTGTATCTTCTCATGGTTATTCAAAGACCCTTTCATCCCTCGACTTTATAGGCTACCTTTCAAGTGTGCAACTCAATGGAAATATGTGAACTCAATGTTTAGCTTTAAATACTGACATTATTTTTTTCATTATTGATATTACCACTGTACAAATTGTGTAATATGCACGATTATGAAATCTTTGCGAATTTGTTATATCATATAATTATTTTTCCTGATTATACTGAGCGCTAGCTCTCCATTTATATAATAATTTTTTTTAATGATTCTTAATTTGTAGGGTTTGGGGCTGTCATAACATCAGCACGAAGCCATGCATTCATGCACTACAGTCGTCGGATGCAACTTTTGATTATTTCTTTGTAATTTTTATTGTTATTTGAACAAATAAAATTTTTGTATTTTAATTTGAATTTGTACCAGTATTTGTATTTGAATTTTGAATATTTTGAAATTTTTTTTAATTATCT
The DNA here is from genome assembly GCF_029873635.1 of Malania oleifera. Lineage (NCBI taxonomy): Eukaryota > Viridiplantae > Streptophyta > Magnoliopsida > Santalales > Ximeniaceae > Malania > Malania oleifera. The sequence continues at coordinate 118,935,683 of NC_080420.1, forward strand.
GAACAGATGTTATTTCTTTATTTTAATTTAATTTGTATTTGGATTCAAAATTTTGAATGATTTACGAATTTTGTAGTAATTATGGTTTCAGGTTATGTATGTGAAAATATAATTATAGATTTTTATTGTGGTTGCTCATTAAAAACAATTAATATTAAAGTTTTTTTAATTTTTTTAATTATTAGTGAATGATTCAAATTCGTCACTAATAGTAGGGTATTAGCGAAGGATTCAAATTCGTCACTAATAGTGTAGTATTAGTGAAGGATTTGAATCATTCACTAATACTCTACTATTAGTAATGAATTTGAGCTGAACCGATCCATAATATATCGTGACGATATTAGGGTTTTAGTGACGATTATAATTTGTCACTAATACTCCATTATTAGTGACGAAATTTTAAATTCGTCACTAAAAGTTAGTAGTAACGGTAGATATAACAACTATTTTAAAACTGTCACTAATACTCATAAATTCGTTACTAATGGTATTCGTGACGAATTTATGAGTATGAGTGATGGATTTGATCCTTCACTAATACCCTGATTTTTTGTAGTGTGAGTTCTAATTTCATTTTTACTCTCTTTATTATTCTTTTGATAAATTTTCACAAGAGAGCATAGATTTTGATCATTCATTCCTCATTACAAAATTTATTTTGACTCTCTCTTTCTCTTTTACATATCTTTGAAAAATCATTTTGAAATAGAGCACTTTAATCTTTGAGCATTTATTTACTTCATTCAAAGCATATACTCTCACTTATTCTTTGTTTGTGAAAAATTATTTTGAGAGTTAGCTTCTTGGATCTTTCATATATTTTATTGATAAATATTTTTAGGAGAAAATTTAAATTAGTTATTCTGAAAGACTTGAGCACATATACTTTGTGCTTGGAAAGTCTTATTATAATAGTGCTTACACTCACACATGCTATTTTTGCAAGTTTATTTGTAAGCAAAAATCCTAGATTCTCCTGTACTCTATTTGGGAAAAACATTTTTGGAGAAATATTTTGTTAGGGTTTAAATCCTTGAGCATCCATCATATATATTCTTATTTAAGGATTATTTTAGTGAGAAAATCATCATACTCACACTAAACTTAAATTCATATCATACGTGAGTGTACTTTATGCATATTGTGTACACATTTGCTTATTATAGAAGCATTTCTCTTGTACAAAAAATTATTATTGTTGTATTCCCAACATAGGGTCGGAAGAGGGAGACTCACCCTGTGAAGAGTCCCAGATTGCTTAGACCCGGCTAAGAAAGCACCGGATAGTTTAGACTCGATTAGGAGGACCAGTTGTAAAGGTTAGGGTTAACCCTGTGAATATGACCTGGGGTATTCCCTTACCCAATAAGGAGAGGGAGGTTGTAATTGGTGTCGTTCCACCCAATAAGTGGCCATTGGTAGTGAATCCTCTTGCTTGTTAGCTTGAGGAGGGGACGTAGGCAGTATTGGCCGAACCCCAATAACAAATTTTGTGTCGGCCCTTTCTTTTAGTTCCGCACTTTCAATTTCAGCGCATGCATGTTTTATGTTTGATTTATTATATGTTGTACATATTAATTGTTTGAATATTTGATTGGATTTCTGATTATATAGAATGACCTTAGGTTTGAATTGACCTAAGAGAAAATTTTTAAATATCCAATTCATCTTGCCCTATTGGGAATACACCAATTCCAACATTAAATACATATAAATCATTAATACTTTAGGTGTTGGACCCATCCATGCATACTAGCCACTCCTCCAAGCTTAAATCACTCTTTTGTTGTGAAGCAACTCGATCTCAAAAGTTAAATGTCTAAATAACAAGGAATATTTGGAACAAGGGTGCAATGTGGAAGTGCATAAAAGCTTGGCGAGAATGATTCCTTTTTAATTGCCCTAAATGCAATTGATTAAAATAACATTGAGCAAAAAATGAAGAGAATTATAGACATTTGACTATTAAATCTTACATTACATATAAAAGCAAACAAGTATGCAATATTATTGCTCCTTATGATAGCATGTCAACAAATTCTCAAGTCATAGGCATAATTAATTATTTGACAAAGCGTCTTTTTACCAAATTTTGAGGGGTGTGGCTTTCTTTTGCCCAAGAAGCACTAACAATGAATTTATCAAGACTTTAACACTCAAGGTTTTTAACTTATAACATGAAGTCCAACCCATAAGCCAAAACTATTTTTTTTTTTTTTATGATATTAACCAAACCTTGCCACATAAAGCAACAACCCTTTTTTATCTTTATTTCATAGCTTCTGAAATATTTATAACAACCAGTATTGAAGAGGGACTTCGAGGAGACGAGAAGGTTAGAGAAAATATAATGCTTTTTTATCGTCTAAACACAAAAAAACCCCCCAAAACAAAAAAAAAAAAAACAAAACAAAACATACCAATGAATAAGAAAAAATGTGTAAAAAAAAATATAAAAAGAGAAAAGAACACATGACAACCAATAAGCTTTAATATTATAATATTGCCGTAGTTGTGGTCAATAGTCAAACGAATTGAATAATCAAATTCCAGGCAGTGATCTCATGCCATCCCATTGCTCATAGATTATGATATTTGGGAATTCCTTAATTAAGGGATTTTTTTTTTTTTAAGATTTATCTTCATGATTGATTTTCCATGAAGCAAATTTCGGTATTGCTGTCATTATTCCCTTCACAAATAATGAGGTATTCATGTAATACTGTGTTATTTTGAAAAATAAAGAAGAAAAATAGTACTGGAAATAGCTTAAAAATGAAGATGGAGTCAAATTACTCCATATTTACCATAAATATATATCATTAAACGAAGTAATGACATTATACCGCGCATTGATTACGGTGTTTTAAAATACCTCATTTTTTTTTCTTTTAGTTTGATCTATTAATTGATTGCCCTTAACCCCAATCTTATCTTTCTTCTTTTAGAATCAAATCCCCTTTTCCTACTTACAAAACTTATAATAAGGAATAGTAAATAAATTTATTATTTTCAATTTGGTGGGTATTAAGCCAAGTTCATCTAAACCACTTAGTTTTGTTCCCCTCCCCTTCCCCCTCCCCCTTTTAAAAGTAGTTAGCTTAGAATACGGCAGCCAAGGGGGTGAACTAGTTTGAAAGATCTGTTCAAAGATAATTTTTAAACAAAGAGTAATCCAAGTAATCCAATTTCGAACCAAACAATCTACATAAAAGCACGGGCAAATGCTGAGTTTCATAGTGATCAATTGGCACATGACCCATGAGCACTTTCTTATAATCTTCTTGTGTTTTCAATACTATCTTAGCCATGACTCTAACATGTGCTATTTTTCACTCTATCACTAAACATAGATTTATTAGTGATCATTTGCAAAACCTTAACTAATAATGGTTTGTAGTAACCAATTTTTCTCTTCATACCTAGCAAGAGACCTTTAGTGACGGTTCGTAATATGTCACCGCTACTCTTTCCTAGAAAATCCTGAATTATATTAATAGTAAATGTTGATTGAAATGCATCCTAATAGTGTCCAATTTAAATTAGCCACTAATAAAATATTATTACTAACTTATTAATAGTGACAATTAGCAGAACTATTGCGAATAAGTACGTATAGTAGAAGGGCTACACATAGCGTTTTAAAGATGTAGATACTCTAGATTTTTGCTAATGGTTTAATTAAGCTTCGCATGAAACTTTAAACAATCCCTTCCTTGCATTGAGTTTAAAAACTTTCATGAAATAAACACTAAACAATATAAGACCTATATGTATTGTTAGCATCTCCCCCCGCCCCCAAAAACTTGATATATAGGAGTGAGCACCAACTTGGCTCAAACCAAAATCCATTGGGTCAACTTACAAGTGCAAATCTCAATAATCTAGCCCTCACTTGTGCGTTCCAAACCGCGCCGGGGGGGGGGGGGGACTTATGGGCACTTGATATATATAAGTGAGCACCAACTTGGCTCAAACTAAAATCCACTGGGTCAACTTACAAGTGCAAATCTCAATAATCTCGCCCTCACTTGTGAGTTCCAAACATTCTCCTTTTAATAGAAGCCATTACTTATCATGCAACTAACTAGGAGTCATTACTCAACCATGAGAGTCTACTGATCACAGCTTCTCTTTCACAATGATAGAAAAGTGGAGTCCAAAGTGGAGTCACACTTTATTTTTTGGAAGGGAAAACAAAGAAAAACTCTTAGGTATTTATGAAAAAGAGAAATTGATTTCGAGAGTGCTATTGTAAGGGAAATTAATCAACCATCACCCATATTGACACTTGATCTGAGAATAGTTACTATTGTATATTTGTATGTGCGCCATAGACAAAAGAAGAAAAAAAAAATCAAAGGAATTCACTTTTCAACCTTTGATAAAGGATTATTGTCAAGGAATTCAAACAATAAGCTTAGAAACCCTAATATACTCTAATTGGAAAGCAGGTGGCCTTAGGCAAACTTAAAATTGATTTTTTTAAAAAAAATAAAAAATAAAACACAATATTTGATTTGATTGAAATCAATGGACTTAAAGATGATTGAATTTGAAAAATGGCATGTTTTTAAGAGAATAAAGTAATGAAGAAAATATTTAGTTTGCAATATAAAGGCTACCACTCTTCATTAGCCACCCTTGAATAAAGGGAATCAATGTGATTGTGAAGGACTTGTCATACTATAACTTTTAGTGAGAAAACACAATAATCAAAACTAAAATTTGAATTTGAGGTTCGGAAGGCAATCTAAAGAAGATTTGGTTGGAGAACTGAAAATGTTAGTACACTACGTGTCGACACCCCAATTTTAACTAAGTCATTTTCGAGAAAACCCAGTGTAATAAAAGTTGACTTCGAACCCTAGAAATTGGAGGACCCTATTTGGAAAAACCCGGTGTATTTAATTGAGTCCCGTTGTTTTAAACCAAGACCGATTATTTTTAATTGAGTCATGGTGTTTTAAATCGAGTCTCAGTATTTTTAATCGAGTTCCGGTATTTTTATTTGAGTCCTAGTGTGTTTCAATGAGTCTCCATGTCCTTTTGAGTCTCAGTACGTTTTTATCGAGTTCTGGGCATTTTTAAAAGAAAAATGGAGTCTGAGTCCTTCGATTTTCGGGAAATTAATTTTAACTTTCGGCCGAGTCTCTCTTTTTCGGAAAGATAAGGGTCGGTGAAAAAATATAAAATAATAAAAAATAATAATACAAAAAGGAGGGAAACAACAAAAAAGGGGGGCTATAATTATTAGTGTAATATTATTATTATTGTTACTATTATTACTATTGTATTATTACTATTATAATTTTAGTATACTATTATTATTATTATTATTATTATTAGCAAAACAAAAGCACAAAAAAATAAAAAATAAAACAAAACAAAAAAGAAAAGAAAAGAAAAGGAAGCAGCATATAGGGGTTAGGGCACGATTCATTTTTGGGGGTTGCCTAGAGGGTTCACGCACAGAAGGGCGGATTCAATTTTTTCGGGGTCGAGGGCACTGTTCATCCTCCAGTCGCTCACTTTTCTCCATCCCTCCTCTCCAGTCCCTCACACTCTCTCTTAACCTCCATACGCTGCTCCACTCTCCACAGCTCTCCCTCTCGTTTCCGGCCACCCAACGCCTCTACAGTCATCGTCGCCGTCGCCTAAGGCCACCCACGGCCATAGCACCGCCCACAGATCCCTTGGATCCGCGCAACCCAGCTCAACCGTAGGCTCTCTCTATCTCCATCTTCTCCCTCGCACCATTGCTCAAATCGGCCACCATCACCACCCCGTTCCATCACCGGCCACGTACCAGCGAGCAACCGCCATCCCAGCAAACTCCACTCGCCCAATCACCAGCTACCCACAGCAGCGAACCAGCAGCGGCTCTCCTTCATGGCCAGCAGCCACACCAGCCGCAGCCCCGACCACCTCTCATCTCTCTCACAACTCTCTCTCTCTCTCTCTCTCTCTCTAGCAACCGTTTTCGTAGACCCTCCAATTGAAACCCCTCTCACGTCGGCATCACGACGCCCTATGAATCATCCTCCACCACCTTCGGCAGATCCCATTTCCTCCAGTTCTCTCCCTTCTCTCGGACCTCCTCATTCTCCCTTCGGCATCTTCCCCCGAGCTCCACCAGATCCTGACCTCACTCACGGCACCCAGCAGTAGCTACCATCTCCGGACCCTCACGACGGCTTCATCTACGTCAGCCACGGCCACCCGCCTCGGCCAAGGTCGCCTCACAACACCCAACATCTCTACTATTCACGCACAACTTTTTTCCACCCACTCGACATTAGAGTGAATGTCATACTCCGGAATTGAGGGGGACGGTGAGTTCTTCATCTCAGATTTCCTTCCATGAAGTTTTGAAATTTTATTTTTAATTTGGGTTTTCAGGAGTTTTGAGACATAGGCATATGTGTGAGCACCTTGTGTTTGACCATTTGCGGCTGTGAGTTTATTGGTAATGTGTGCACTCATAATGTGGGAATTTTTCCATGCAAACTATTTGTGAAAATGGCAGAGTGAAGGCACACACCTATCCACACACCAACACACACTGCACACCTTCATACACACACTTGGACACCCACATACACACACTGTTTGAACACTTCTACATACATTGCTAACATGCATTTACACACACACTACATATGCTTTCATACACCTATGCACAGCATTCATACACTACTCTCATTGAGTTATGTTGGCATGGCTTAGGTGTTTATAAAAATGCCTAAGTGAACACCATTACACACACTGCTCACGCACCATTTCACACACTACACACACTCATTTACACACACAGTTCACCCACTATTACACACACTTTCACACATTAACTTACTAACTTGCTAATTTATAGACTAACTCCAACTAACCTACTAATTTACATATTAACTTATACTAACCTTTACTAACATTTTATTTCTTTGCTTGCATTCATACTAACCCTAATTCATGCATTTACTAACTCATACTAACCTTTATATTTCCTGTATACTAACATTTACTTTTTTGTACTCTAACTTTTAATTTCCTGTATACTAATTTTTAAATTCTTGTATACTAACATTTACTTTCCTGCATTCTAACTTTTAATATCTTGTATACTAACATTTATTTTCCTGTATACTAACATTTACTTTCCTGTACTCTAACCTTTATTTACTTGCTTACTAACCCTTTTAACTACTTGTGTACTTTTATATGGTCTCCTTCACACATGCATACACATACACCCACATCCACATACATGCAGAGGAATTTTTACTACGCCTTCTTGAAAAGACCTGGTATAATAAAGGTGACTTTAAGTCAAATTAAATTCCCAATTGGCTTCAAGTTTTAAGTCCTTTTCAAACTCAAGTCTTTTTCAACTTTGAAGAGGAATTTCCATAAACTTTGAACCCCACTCTTTTGAAGAGTAATAAGTTCTCTAGGTCGAACCTTGGTGTCATAGGAGATTTTCACTCTATCAATTTCATCTAAAAATTTCATCTAAAGCCGTTAAACCTGGAGTTAAATTTCAAAATTTGTTGAAGGTCAAATTCTCGGAATTGACTCTTCCTGACTTTTTAGCTAGGATTTTAATAAGGTGGGTCATTTGATTTTATAATCAAAAGATTTGTTTTAAGAACATGCTTTAATAACTAGTCCTTTAAAAGTCCAGTGATCAACAGTATCAGAACAAAATTAAATTTGCATTGTATTAGGATGGGCAAGTACCCTCGCTGGGGTACATATACAGGCGGAAAATGAATAATGGAAAGTTACATACTGAAATGGAGAGATACAAAACAAAGGGTTTACAAATAATAGTTGCAGGAAAAATAGGGGTACATGGAAATTTCAAAAAAATAATAAAATGGATAAAAATACAAAAATAAAAATGCCATGCCCTCCAATACCCAGCTGCCAGCTGGGATCTTCCCAAGAGTCACCTCCACGCAGAAGAAAGAAACAGGTGAGTTAGTTATCAGAAAGAATTCACAAAATAAAATTTCAAGAGTAAAAACCAAAATAACAAACTGCCCGCCATTCCCCTGTTGCCACCTTACATCTTCTCGATCACCTGGACACAGAGGAGAGAAACAGCAGAGTTGGTTAGTAGAAATTCCAACATATATATATATATATATATATATATATATATATATATGTAAATAAAATCAGAGGTTCACGTGAGTAGAGGGAAGGGAATTATTCCCTGCCAAGTTCGTTGGTGGGGAAATCTGTTAAGCAGGATGGAAATTGGCGCCAAGAGGCTGCCCCAGCTCCCCTATATATAGGGATGAGCTCGCTCTGCAAAGGAGAGGGGAGAGGATAGTGAAATGCTATGCAAGAATCGAGAAAAGAAAGGAAAGTGGAGAAAAATCATAGAGAAATTGAGAGAAATGAAGCATTTGAGCGCGTACAGCAGTTCATAGTAACTCTAAAGCTCAGACCATCTGCAGAACCAAAGTGAACTAGAAAGAAAGTGGCAGAAGAGACCAAAGGAAGAACCGGGGAAGGGAAGAAGAGATTGGAGAGGGAGAGACTAAAGGTCCAAGATCAAATATAGAGGCAGCGGAGAGAAATTCCAAAAGGTAAGAATCCTCACTCTTACAGTGTATCTATTTTATTCTAGCTCTGAAATCGCATCGTTGGTTGGTTTGACTCAATTCGATAGGGTAAATTTGAGTGGTTGGTCGGGCAATCGACAGGGTATTGTGGACTGTTTTGGCACTGGAGTTTATTGCATGATTACTGAACACGTTTTGGGGAGTGAGTTTATTCACATAATTAGTCGATGTTAAATTTTGTTCTTGATTGGAATTGCAACTGGTTTTACTGAAACTAACTCCCGCGACTGGGTGATCCTGGGAGGTTACTCAATAGGCCTTGTGATAGGGCATCGGTTTACATGCACTTAATTGAGTGCTTTGAAACTTGCATGTCAGAATCCGAGTGTCAAAATTGGGTCAAGATATCCGAATCTGAGTGAACAGACCCGACAACCCATATCAACAAATCCAACCCTAGCCAACTTGTCCAGATATTCGAGTCAAACCCGACTTGAACCCAAGATTGAAACACGGAATTTCAATGCGACCCTATACTCAAACCGGCGGAAGCCCAATTGAAAAATAAGTTAACCACCCAAAGCCCATTTCCCAGATAACCCGCAAGATCCACACAAAGCCCGTTTTGAAAACAAGCCCACAACTCATTTTAAAAATAACCCCAGCCCATGCTATTTCTTTTAAACCAGCCCATTGTTTGTTTTTTTTTAAAATGACCAGCCCATTTTTCAAACAAACCCTGAAGCCTTCCTGTGTCTTAAACCAAACCCAAGCCCAACTGAAAGCACCCTAGCCTATCCGTGCTTTAAGTGAAACCAGAAGTCCACTCTTAATTCACATCAAACCCGCGGGCCCGTTCCTGTTCTGTAGTTCTCATTAAGCCCACTTCCCTACTCAGGCTCATTAGATAAACTCAGGTTTACCCAAGCAAGTCACTCACTCGGGTGGACTCATATGAGTCAACCCGAACATCAACTCGCCGGGTCGAGACGAGTCAGCTCATCTTCAACCCAAGACCAGAACCCCAATAGGAACTTCAATCCGAGGTCTTGGCTCACCCAATCACAAAAATAAAGACTGCATACTCTCATGCAACTTTACCCAATTAAGCATTTCCACCATCAACTCTAGGCATCACAGATCATCCAAACAAACCAGTTTTTCACCCAGAATAACATTACAGGACAATCACATTTCAGGAAAAGAATTAAAAATATTTTAGAGGAAGGGAGAGGACTTAGCTATTGAGATCGGCCACCAGCATCTTGACCTCGAGCCCCGAACTAGACCCTATCTCCGAGAGCAGCCTCGGGTGTTTTTGGGAACTCCGGTCTCATGGCGAGCTGTAGAGTCCAAGAGTAGAGGTGTTAGTGAGTTTTGTTGGGGGAATTGAGGGAAATCGATTGAGGGAAAGGAGAGTTTTGTTTAGTATCTTTGGCTCTGTTCCATAGTTCATTGAATCATCAAACCTTGGGGTTTGATTCCCGTTCACAAGAGATAAAAAGGGAAATGGAGAAACCTTTGAGAAGGATTAAAGGAGGTTTTGCAGGTCTGAAATCCACAAAGAAGAAAGAAGACGGAGAAGGAAAAGGGGAGAGAGGAAAAACTGAAAGTATTCGAGGAAAATTGAAAAAAAGCAAGAGAGAGAAGAAAATTTAGTTTTTATAAGATCGGTACAGAAACCGAGGGGTGTCGATGCGTGGAGCACCCATGACCCCGGGATCAACCTTGTGCATGATCAGATCCAGACCTTTCATTCGGGACCAGTACTGAACGCCTTAGATCACGCCACGACAGCAATCCTTGCGGACCAAGTCTCCGCCCTTGGATCTCTGTGCAGCATCATCAATCGTGATTGCACAATGTCAAAAGCGTTGGTCGCCGCGAGCGCGTGTACGCACCCCTCTGACCGCACGAGTTGACATGTGGAACCTCTACGTCCTTCCCCATTAATGATCGATAATCCACCCATATCAGCCGTTCGATCCATACTCTGAGGGACGACCAAGATCACGTCCTACCAAAGGCCACCCTACGACATTTAATGCTCGTGTCAGTTCCCCTTGTGAGGTTTACGCGCTCCCGCTACACGCGCCAAACTCACTTCATCCGAACCGTCCGATCCTTAATATGCTTGCGGCCCAGATCAATTGGGTCAGGTGCATTGAATGCAGCGGATTGTTCTTCGCATGCGTGTCGGTCCGCCCCCATCTGAGTCGTCCGGAGTCTGCGGCATCAACGGCCACGATTGAGTGGTGTAGGAATTCGTTAGGAGCATTTATGTGTAGCCCCGTCGCGTGTCAACGCGTGGCAACTCTGCTGCCTCATCATTAGTGCTCACTGACCCAAGCATCTGCCCGCCTTCGGTTGGTGTCAACCCATGGCGACCACGTATCACCTGCTCCTACACGCCAGCCAATCGCCAGCGGCCACGTATCCCGGTCTTCACCCAGACCTTAAACCGGGTTGATCCGAGGTTAACCGGTCCAAGCCTCTGAACCGGCGGGTCTTTCAACCCGCATGAGACCGGTTTGACCTCAAATAAAATCACAATAAATCCAAATAAAATACAATAAAATCCATAAAAAATTTGGAAAAATCATGAAAAAATCCATAAACATTTTATGAAATTATAGGAAAAGTGATTCAGATCATTCTCATGTACCCCCCCACACGTTTACGCATGCCACTTCCCACGCACACACTCGCATGCACTCGCACGTGATCACATATATGCACATGAGCCCGCTCATACGTAAACATATGAACACACACGCGAATGCATATACACACATGTCACTTCCCACATGCTCACGTAGTTACTCATTTACACGCATGTATGCACGTACTAGGCGCTCTCACATGCACATGTGCCTAGGCACTCATATGCGCCCAACTCCCCATTCATATGCATGCAAGCATATACTCACACTCAACGCACACGTCCACGCATGCGTTCACATGCATTCACATGCGCACGCCCGCCCATGCATACAGTCTTACACGCACACATGCCCACATGCATTCATACAGACCCACATCCATACACGTGTGCATTTGTACGTGCATCATGCATCATCTATACACTCTAACATACACTTGAACTCACAGCCCACGCATAAGGCAATGCGTGTCGAAAATGGTCTCGACCAAGACCTTAAACTAGTTTTCCCCTCGACTGGTCAACGTTTGACTAGTTCACTGTTCCCAGAACCAGTCCATGCCGGTTTTTCTCTATTCCACTTTTATATTATTATTTAGATATTCAAAAAATTCACAAAAATCACAAAATTCTCAAAAAGTCCCAAAAACATTTTCATACTTTGATTTTCATTGATTTTATTTGTGTCATTTTTGAAGTTTGGGAAAAATCATAGAAAATCACAAAAATTGTCTTTTACACTTGGAGAAAATAAAAAAAAATATTTTCTAGGCGCGGAAAAATCATTTCCATTCCGAACAAACTTCAAAAACCTCCCGAAATAATATTTTCCTACCTAGAAAAACCTACAGCTTTCAAAACCCTCGGGAGTGTATTTTGTATCCTATTTTTTATTTTCCTTCTCGATGATTGCAACCAAAGGCATGGACTCTTTGGAGTATTGGGTTGTCCCGGTTATGAGGGAATACCTATATACCTTCCTTTCGCGTAACCGTGCTCTTGAGCCCGACTCTGATGACGCAGACCAATTTTACCCCTTAACGGGGTAGCAATCGAGTGTTCTAACCACACTTCAAAAGGTTAGTAACGGCTCCTTCACTCATGTTTTCCACGAAAAATTGCATTTTCAAAATCAAACATTCATTTTTCTAAGTTCGCAGTCGAACCCATTTTTTCCCAGAGAGTAGTCCTCTAGGCCAGGTCCGGGACGTTGTGATAGAAAGAGTTCAGTAACAATATGACTTTATCCTCATCTTTCATCTTTTCATCCAAATTTAACAAATTGACCAAACTTTTATTGAAAGCATTTATGTGGTCATTAATCGAAATACCCGGTTGAAATTGGAAGCAAAACAATTTCTTTTTCAAATAAATCCGATTTTTCATACTCTTGGTCATAAATGTATCTTCCAATGTCTTCCATAATTTCTTTGCAGATGTCTCCCTCATAACATAATATTTTCGATTTTTAGCGAGACACATACGAATCGCACCACATGCCTGACGATTGATCTTTTCTCAATCTTTGTCACCCATATCTACTAGTTTATCATCTAAAGCAACATCTAATTCTTGTTGATACAAGATGTTCATCACCTCAAATTGCCACATACAAAAATTATTGGTACCATCAAATTTCTCCACCTCAAATCGATCATTAGTTATCGTCTTCAATGATGACGTCGAAGCCGAAGGGGTTGGAGTTCATATGGATAGAGTTTCTTCTACTATTGCACTAGTTTTTGTCATCTTCTATATATTCAATAGAAACCAACAAATCAAAAGGCCTAGGATGAATAGTACATACCAACTATGTCTACTTTGTTTTATCCTATGAAATTTTATTTTGACCAAGCCGATCTCTAGGGAGCAACTAAGCCGCAGTAGTATCTGAGCACTTATTTAAACAAGATCTTTCTTAGGCATCAAACATGGAATCAAGGATCCTAACAGAGGAACACCTCCGTATTAACACTATTTAACCTAGCTCTGATACCAATTGTTGTGTCAAGCAGCCCGCTTGTGCCAAACACCAATACTAGAACTAATGCTATTGAAAATATAAAAAACTAAAACAAATGCAGAAACTAATAATGAAGGATAGTAAAAAAACAAGACAAGAATTTAACGACGTTCGGTACAGAATTACCTATACCCTCGGGCGCCGACGATCAATTTATTACTTCTTGATAAAGTACAACTTTAAGGTGTGTTTCACAAATGGAGAATTGAACTTTTTATATAGTTTCAACCTCAAGTACAAAAAACACTTCTCTCCATTGTGAGATAAATAATACAAAAAAATTCAAAATAACTTTTTATACCGATGTGGAACTATTCTACCAATGTGGACAAAAAACGACACATTCCTAGTTTTATCATCACTTCTACAGCTATTACTCAAAACATTCAATAAATAATTATAATATTGTACAAAATAAAGTGTGTTCTGAATATAAAAACGATGAGAAAATGATTAAAGAAGATGACTAAACAACAAGAAGAATTTTGAGAAACCATTAACAAAACATATGTATTATAAAAATTATAGACCTTTCTACATTGCATATCATGGAGTTGGCAAAATCCTACTAGTTGGCCACATGCTTTTGCACTAACTACAGCTCTGATAGACACCTCTCCTTTTTTAAATCATGTTTGTGCTTCTGCATAAATTGCTCATGTCAAGATCCGTCATTTTATTAGTAGTAAAACCATGTTTGTTGGATATTATAGTGCGTGTCCACTCTAAATTGCACATGAAGTAAGGGATATTGATGCAAGGCAATGATAAATTATAAATTATGCGGTTTCACATTATCCCTCAACATATGGAAACCATAAATAAAGTTCTATCATTTTGACTTGTATTCCCATATGCCTTGAGATGAAATATGCCCTATTTGATATGAAAAAGTTATCTCTTGTCAATTGAAATAATTATTAAGTTGGAAAAACTCACTTTAAAAAACTAGAACATGAATGCATTTTTCAATACAACTTATCAAAGTGATTAAACAAAAAAAAATAGCACTCCAAAAATAAAACTTAAATTTTTTTTATCAAATTGGATAAAAAAAATTGAAATATCAACACATAAATCAATCATGTGAGTAAAGTTTTGTAGTCATTATGCTCATTCTTAGAACTAAAATTATAAAGATCCCTATCCACTAAAAACCAATAGGAAAATAATAGAAGGAGATTGAAATTTTGGAGACAGTGGAAAAAAATGAAAAATAAAAGAAAAAAAATGGTAGCATGTAGAGGAATAAGTGAGAGAGTATTTGTTCATTACTCAGCAAGAACAAGTTTAAAGAAGAAGAAGAAGTGAGCAAATAGTTAGAGATCGAGCATACCTTCCATTGAAATTGTGTTTAGTTTATGCTTGTGATGTCTTCATTCTTGTGTAAGCATATGTAAAAATATAATTAATAGAGGATCTGTATAACAAAAAACAATAGTAAGTATTCTTGAAAAACAATTGAATATGAATGCCTCAAGGCATAAAGATGAATATGTTACCAAAAAAATAAATAATTAATAGAACAATAATCAATACTTGATTTACTTAAAGATCTATTTCAAATCTTAATTTTTCTGTAAACCTACTTTCTTCATTTCAAATGGGGCTTGCTTGACGAAGAGTAGTCACCATGTAGCCCAACTGCTGATAAGGAGAAGTAGAAAAATAGAGAAATGAAGAGCTTGAGAAATAACAAAGGGTAAAGATTTGTAGGGGGAGTTGAAAGGCATGATATTGTGTATTAGATGGCTAGTGGAATATGAAGAGACATAGACATCGCGAGTAAAATATGGGTTTGATTCCTTGTTTAGTAATTTGGAGGCTGTGGTGAAGGAGATGTGTGGCTAGAATGGAGGGGAAATTGGAGAGTAGTACAGATGTGTGACTGTCCATTAAGTATTGGGTGAGGGTTTTGAGTAAGAACATGACAGTAATGACTCAATTAAAGGATGCTGATCTTCGGATATTACAAAATTTGGAAGTGCAAATTATGAATAAAAGAATTAAAACTATGCAATGTGTGAGATGGTTAAAACCAGGGCAAGGGAGGTTGAAACTAAATTTGGACGGGAGCAGTTTGGGGAACTCAGGGCCGGCAGGTGGTGGTGGCATCCTTAGAGACCATACAAATTCTTTTGTGTTTGGTTTTTTAAAATATTTTGGTTTTTGTTCAAATAATGAAGCTGAATTGAGAACTATGTTGGAGGGAATAAAGATTTGCAAACATTGGGTCGTACTAGTATTGATATTGAATATGATTCGAATATTGTTGTTTGTATAAGATCAAGTAGGTGCTCCTTGTGATATTTATAGGATTTTTGGGAGCAGCTGATTGGTTTATTGAAAGGAGTAGACTTTTCGATAAAGTATTGGTATAGAGAAGGAAATAAAGTGGCATATGTCTTGGCTCGTCAAGGTGCTAGGGGGAGGAATAGTTTGTTTACAAATAGTAGTCATCTCCCTAGAACTATCAATGAATTGTATAAATTGGCGAAGATGAGTACGACTTATATGAGGTATGTTTAATTGATTTCCTGTTGGTTTTGGTTTATGTTTTATATCGTTTATCTTTTGTTTGTTTTTTTGCGTGATATTTGTTTTGTAGGTCCTTGTTTTGTTTTGTTTTGATTGGACTTGTAATCCTATCTTGGCAGATGTTGGGGTTATTATTTGGGAGGCTTTTAAAGTTTTATCTTTTGTTTCTCCCATTGGATATTACAATGCAAGTTCACAATAAATTGCACATGAAGTAAGGGATATTGATGCAAGGCAATGACAACATATAAATTATTTGAATTCACATTATCACTAAAATAACTTATCAAAGTTATTAAATAAAAAAATAGCATTCCAAAGATATAACTAAAATATTTTTGGATCAAATTGTATAAAAAAAAATTTGAAATATCAACACATAAATCATGTGAGTAAAGTTTTGTAGTCATTATGCTCATTCTAAGAACTAAAATTATAAAGAGCCCAGTCTACTAAAAACCAATGGGAACATAATAGAAGGAGATTGAAATTTTGGAGACACCGGAAAAAAAATGAAAAACAAAAGAAAAAAAAAATTGGTAGCATGTAGAGGAATAAGTGAGAGAGTATTTGTTCATTACTCAGGAAGAAAAAGTATAAAAAAAAAAAAATCAACAACAAAAAGAAAAAGAAGAAGAAGTGAGCAAATAGTTAGAGTACATACCTTTCGTTGAAATCGTGTTTAATTTCTGCTTGTGATGTCTTCATCCTTGCGTAAGCATATTTAAAAATATAATTAATAGAGGATCTGCATAACAAAAGACAATAGTCAGCATTCTTAAAAAACAATTGAATATGAATGCCTTAAGGCATAAAGATGAATATGTCACCAAAAAAATAAATAAT
This sequence comes from Malania oleifera, assembly GCF_029873635.1. Lineage (NCBI taxonomy): Eukaryota > Viridiplantae > Streptophyta > Magnoliopsida > Santalales > Ximeniaceae > Malania > Malania oleifera. The sequence goes on from NC_080420.1 coordinate 118,952,328, forward strand.
TAATAAAACAATAATCAATACTTGATTTTCTTTAAAGATCTATTATAAATCTTAATTTTTCTGTAAACCTATTTTTTTCATTTCAAATGGGGCTTGCTTGACGAAGAGTAGTCACCATGTAGCCCAACTGTTGATAAGAGAAGTAAAAAAAATAGAGAAATGAAGAACTTGAGAAATAACAAAGGGTAAAGATTTGTAGGGGAGTTCAAAGGCATGATATTGTGTATTAGATGGCCAGTGGAATCTGAAGAGGCATAAACATCGCGAGTGAAAGAGTGAAAGACGGGGATATGAGACGTTCAAATTTAGGATTTGGGACATAGGGAGAATTTCTATTTTGAATTAATACATTATGAAGGGTATTTGAAATTTTAATTTTTTGTCACTTAGGGACTACCAAATTGTCCCATTTATGATTTTAGAAGTAGCTAGTTTAATTTTTAATTTTTAGTATAATTTTCCCTAGCACATTATGAGTCTCTAACACAATTAATATGCATAAAGAGGCAAACCTATGTAACGCATTGGTGAAAGGAAGAGAAAAGTGATGAATAAAATACTTCTTCCCAAAAATATTTTGTTATATTCGATTTATAAGAATTCTTTAAACAAGGGATAATTAATCCTTTTAATTATGAATCGTATCAACGCAATAACAAATGATATCAAATACTATAATTTTATGGATAATTAATATTTTTGATTACGACTGGTATCAAATGGTATAATGAATTGTATCAAATTCTATAATGTTATGGGTAATTAATCTTTTTAATTATGAATGGTATTAAATGTTATAATATTATGGATAATTATAATTTTTAAATTAAATTAACTTCCAAGGTACAGTATGAATTTAAAATTATTGGATCTGATATTTTAAGTACATTATTAGTAAAGAAAATAAAATAAAATAAATTGTGATTTTGATATTGCTGATAAGATCTCTTACACAATAATGTGCATTTTGATATTGCCAAAAATAGTCATAATATCAATTCCAATATCGGCAACATTGTGCCCATGTAAGAAAAATCATACTTTACCACCTTCCACATTACAGTATATAAAGGAACCTAAAGAACCTAGACAAACACACATCTTGGCTAATTAGACAACAAGTTATCTAACTTAGCTATAGAAAAAACATGAAGGTAGCCCTAGTCTCAACTCTCCTCTTCCTCTTAGTACTTTTTAGTACTCTTGAGCAACGCAAGACCGCCGCTCATCCTAACACTGATGGTCTTGTAGATGACGTCATCAACAAGGTGTGTGATGTTCTTGGGGGTGATAAAAAATTATGTCGTGATATTCTCGGTTCAATCGAAAAGGGCAATCTTACTGAAGCTATTGTTACGTTACTAGGTCGTGCAAAAACATTCGCCGAGAATATAGAAAGGGAGCTTAACAATACACTGATGAAAGATTTGGACCCCGATACGAAGAGGCACTTCTTCATTTGTCTAATTTGTTTCTCTGATGCAACCTTACAGATTGGATTCGCAACTGTGGCTGTGGTTCAGAGGAACTTCTTGGCTTTAATCGGGTCAGTGCTTGGGATAGTAAGGGATGGCATTTCTTGTTCAGACGAGTTGAAGAAGGTGCACATAGGTACTCATCAACCTAGTCCACCCCCGATGCAACAGTCGTTGTCGCAGGAGTTGTTGTTGGGCCCAAGCGAGGATAAAATTAAAGAATTCCGCACCATATGCCACATTATTAATATTTTGGCCTTCATCAATCATTCGACTTAAATAATTCTACCATTTTAACATAGCTATGAAATCACAATATGTTAAAGTTGGTAGAGTCGATCAAATAGATTTATAATGAGCATTCTCTGCAATAGAAGTTCGAACTTTTTGTTGTAGTTTTCAAATTCGAACTATGAAGAATAAAAAAATGTAATGGGATAGAAGATGAGCTGCCTTTAAGCTTCTAGCTCATGTAATAAATGGATTTTGAATTCAAATTTTTATTGCAAGAACACTTTGAAAGACATAAATAAAGAAACAACACAAATTTGCACTTTCACTATTTTTCATTTGCCTAATTTGTCTAACTCTTTCATTTTCTTTTCATTGTCCACTTGATAAAAATTGTTCAAGCATGAGTTAAAATTTTGATGTTGAGTTGACAAAGGTAGAGAAGTTGATATGTTTATCTAAGAGTATCTAGAAACCCTTTGGAGTCATTATTTATAAAAATATATAAAGTAATTTTTTTAAATAATCAATAGCAAATACAAAGTTCAATATTCACCAACCATGACTTTGAATAATTGAATGATCGAGTAAAATACATGATAGTTTATGACTTTGGCTTATACTATGACAAGCACTTATTGCAAAAGTGTTTTACTAAACCACTTTTGTAAGAACTTTTAAGTGAATTTTGATAACTAATAAAAGATAAATTTTTGACCACTTATAAGTGATACTATTCATAAGTGAGGATAAATTTTATAAATATAATGAATTTTAATGAAAATTTTGTTAGTTTAGAAAAATAGTTTAAAAAAATACATTAGAAAATAAAAATATATTGATTTATTATGTATTATAACATATTAATTATAAATGAAACATAATTCAATTATTTGATGAAAAAGAAGAACCATCTATTAATTTAAATTAACATTAATTGAAAAATTAAAATATTGATTTAATTAATAACATTATTTTAATATAAATTAGTATGACAATTATAAATATAGATTAAGAACAAAATTATCGTTAATTTAAAAATAATAAATTATGTTATTTTTACCTAATGAAAATATGTAAATTCTAATTAAAATAATAATGGTATGATTATTAATTAAATTTATAATTATAAAACTATATTGGTTTCATTTGTTGGGGTTTGTGCGTGTTCTATTGGTTTGAATCAAGCAATAAGGTATCTTGTCACAATTAATTTGTTACTTCTCATATTTTCTTTCTTCAAATTATGCAATTGATGCCAATTTTTGTCAATTGATGAATTATGGTGATAGTATATTCTTAGTTACGAGGTTTAACCTTTATAGTTGAAATTTTTATTTTTTTTTATATTAGTTTTTTTTAATATGACCTTCCTCAGCACATCACGAGATTTTAATATTGTAAATATGTATGATAGTATAACTTTATCCAACCCTGCCACTACTACCAAGGATAGAAGCCTCAACCGTCAAGTTAATACTAAGAAAAGAATGATGAATATAATAATTCTTCCAAAAATCATTTCATTATATTTGATATCTAGGAAATATTAAGAAAAATGGAATTCCTTATTTTGTGGGATTCTCAATTAAATTTAAATCTTACTTTCTAAAATGAAGCAACAAATATATATTACCCGATAATCAAGAGAAAGTCTAGCTTGCAACCCCCGCAATAAAGGAGATCTAAGCATTGTTAATATTTTTACTAGTATTTTTATTTGTTATTAGTGCATTTATTTAATTTCTTTTCTTTTATTTCAAGTTTCTTAAGATCCTTCCCATACTCAAATCTTCATCATGTTCCTTATTTTTCAAATTTAAATATTTTTACTCATTTTTCAATTTTCTTAATTTCTTGAGGGAACTAAAAAGGGGGAAAAAAATCTTTATTGAAGCTTTTTGGGTTGGAAGAAATTTCTTTGAGACAAAATTCTAGGAGCTTTGGCTAGGTGACAATAACAAAAATACAAATGTGGAGATTGTTAGGAGGCTAAGACAAGGTATTTCTCTATCACCTTTACTTTTTATTATCGTGATGGAGATCCTTAGCCAAATGATTAATGGAGCTATGTTAGGCAGCAGAGGCAGTGTGTATTTGGGGAGAAAATAGACCTATAAGGTCGAAGGAATCGTTCTGGTCAGCGCTTGGGCTTTAATTCAGGAGCATAACCCGAGGAACTACATTGATTTTTGCTTCTTTTGGATTGAACTCGCTTGTTTGCCACGCGGATTTTCTTTGTCCGTAAGTTGAATTCTCTGTAATTTTCTTAGACCTTTGGTTGCTGAGAAAGCTGAATGAAAAATATTAGAGCTATGTGTTTTGTCCTTGTAGTTTGTTGAGTAATGAAAAAGTAAGCAGATGTATGAGGCATGGTTGTGTGGGAAAGTTGTAACATTGAAATTTTATTTATGTGTAGATTTTGAGCTTTTCTCGGTAGCCCAAACAGTTGTATGATCATTATGTTCAATTTCTGTTTTGTTGTTAGGTTATGCTCAATTTCTCGATAGCCAAACACTTGTAGGATGATATTTGAGAGACACCTTAAATTTAAGTTTGTGTGGATTTGGATAAAATATAACATAATCTTTATTGAAATTTGTTCAAATTCAAATCAAAAACTTAAAATCATATTCGTACAGGCAGTATGTATTTTTCTTATTGACCTTTTAAAAACTCGATGCTTAAATTTTTTTGAAAACTTATATGATCAAAGTGCTACTTTAGATACGCACCCACAAGGATAAACATTCCCAAAAATAGGAAATATGATCCAAGAGGGGGGTTTGGTCTGCAGGCTCGTGGTATGGTTGAACGCTACCACTATTTTTATTGCACACAAGACTACTACTACTAAATTAACAATGAGAAGCACCGGCATCTAAATCTCAATTCATGTAAATCATAAAAGTTCCTTACAAGCTTAATAATTGCAATATACTAGGCATTAGTTTTAGACAAAGCTACACATGTTTTACAATTTAAATTTCCATTAAATTGCTCCCCGTATGCGCGCGCATCCACACATACACACAAATATTCTGAAACGAACTTCTTACTATATCTCCTATCATATCTATAAAACCTTCCACCATGCATAAGTTTAATCGTCATTACCAAAATATAAATACATCCTAGTGTGGAAGTGCTTTCAAAGATCATGTTTGAGTTATACACAGATGTTCGTGGAGTCCTCGATGACATGATTAAGCATAATCATCCTGAAGATGATGCCTTTTCCTTCTTAGATGAGGATCAGCATTGGGGAAAGGATGATATATGTCTGGATGTTATTAGGCTAATCTTAATATGCGAGAAAAATAATCTTCTAGGCTTGAAAGAATAAGCTAATTATCAAATTATTAGGTAAGATATATGATATATATATATATATATATATATATATATATATATGGTTAATTAATGAGAATATTAACTAAATAATGTGCTTTATTGGGTTTATTTATTCTCATCGAACTTTAGAATGACTTCTTCATTGCCAAGTTCAACAATTTGAATGATTACAATCAAATGTGAAAACTTGAAGGACCTTGGATGATTGCCGATCATTATATGATGATCTATAATAACATTCGAATTTTGACCGAAAGGTATCTTCTATTGATAGGGCAATTGTTTAGGTTTAATTGTCAAGACTACCTATTGAATATTACAATAGGAAACTTTTGTTCCAAAATTTTATTTTTTGTTTAAAGAAGAAAGAAAAAAATATATGTGCTCTTTTACCTTATTTAAGGTCTTTGCCTACTTGGTCTCTTTTGAAGCCTTGTGACTCACTAAGCTCTCACACACCGAGGTGGTTTTGGTAGGCGCTCTCATATGCCGATTTCCCTTTCATTTTTGGTACCCTCTTGACTTTCATCTTCCCATCTCACCGTAAAAAAAGGTGTTTCTTTCCTTCACTTGTGCATGTTACATCTTCACCTTCAAATTATAGTCCATAGCATTACACAATCACAAAACTGAGACAAAACCAACACACACAAAAAAAAAAAAAATGCACAATATTCTAAAACATATGGTCACATGAGCTTTAATTTCAAAATATGGTCAAATATGACTCCAATTTTGAAAATTAAGCTTAATTGAATTTCAATATCTCAAATTGAGCATTAAATCCTTGAAAGCAAACCTAAATGAAAGCCACATGCCACATTTTAAACTCAAATCAACCCCAAACCCTTACACTAAACAAAAATTTATGCTAAATGAACAGAATTGAAAACAAGACTCACACATCTCTCTCACATCACAACCCAAAATTCTTCCAGACCTATACAATACATTCAAATTCAAATATACCATTTCAAACATCACTCAATTTTACACATGCAAATTCATACATTGAACTAAATTTCACCCAATTTCACAAAAAAATTCCACATGCACCTACACATAATTGAAATTCATACAATAGTGGTATTACATTCCGCTTAATTTCACTTAATTTCACCTAAAGAAATTCAACTTTATTCATGCCTCACACATTTTACCTAGTAACACCCACATTTTTTGAGACTACACTCACATAACATCTCATTTCACTAATTGTGCACATGTGCACTCACTCACTCTAAAAATGAGCAGCGCAAAGGCTATCCTAAGTATAGGAATTCTGTCGTGTAATAATTAGCCGAAAATGCCAGATCGACCCCTCAGGGAATGCATATTGGTTTTAAATTCGTGTAAAATAGAAAGAAGAAAATGAGAAAATAGTTTATCGAACATGTTTGTGCTTGTGCATAAATTGCACACGTTGAAATCCATCATTTTATTAGTAGTAAAACCATGTATGTTGGATATTACAACGCAGGTTCACAATAAATTGCACATGAAGTAAGGGATATTGATGCAAGGCAATGACAACATATAAATTATTTGAATTCACATTATCACTAAAATAACTTATCAAAGTTATTAAATAAAAAAATAGCATTCCAAAGATATAACTAAAATATTTTTGGATCAAATTGTATTAAAAAAAATTGAAATATCAACACATAAATCGTGTGAGTAAAGTTTTGTAGTCATTACGCTCATTCTTAGAAGTAAAATTATAAAGATCCCAATCTACTAAAAACCAATGGGAGCATAATAGAAGGAGATTGAAATTTTGGAGACACTGGAAGAAAAATGTAAAATAAATGAAAAGAAAAATGGTAGCATGCAGAGGAATAAGTGAGAGAGTATTTGTTCATTACTCAAGAAGAAAAAGTAAGAAATAAAAAGAATCAACAACAAAAAGAAGAAGAAGGAGTGAGCAAATAGTTAGAGTACATACCTTCCATTGAAATTGTGCTTAGTTTCTGCTTGTGATGTCTTCATCCTTGCATAAGCACATTTAAAAATATAATTAATAGAGGATCTGCATAACAAAAGACAGTAGTCAGTATTCTTAAAAAACAATTGAATATGAATGTCTCAAGGCAAAAATATGAATATGTTACCAAAAAGATAAATAACTAACAGAACAATAATCAATACTTGATTTACTTAAAAATCTAATTCAAATCTTAATTTTTCTGTAAACCTACTTTTTGTCATTTCAAATGGGGCTTTCTTGACAAAGAGTAGTCACCACATAGCCCAACTGCTGATAAGGACAAGTAGAAAATTAGAGAAATGAAGAGCTTGAGAAATAACAAGGGGTAAATAGTTGTAGAGGGAGTTGAAAAGCATGATATTGTGTATTAGATGGCTGTGGAATCTGAAGAGGCATAGACATCACGAGTGAAAGATGGGGAGATGAGGCGTTCGAATTTAGGATTTGGGACACAAGGGGAATTTCTATTTTCAATTAATACATCATGTAGGGTATTTGAAATTTTAATTTTTTGTCACTTAGGGACTACGAAATTCTCCCATTTATGATTCTAGAAGTAGCTAGTTTAATTTTTATTTTTTAGTATAACTTTTCCCAGCACATTATGAGTCTCTAACACTATCAATGTGTATAAATAGGATAACCTATGTAACGTTATTCGTGAAAGGAAGGGAAAAGTGATGAATAAATACTTCTTCCCAAAAATATTTTGTTATATTCAATTTAATAGAATTCTTTAAACAAGGGATGATTAATCCTTTTAATTATGAATGGTATCAAACGCAATAACAAATGATATCAAATACTATAATTTTATAGATAATTAATATTTTTGATTAAGAATGGTATCAAATGGTATAACGATATGTATCAAATTCTATAATGTTATGGGTAATTAATCTTTTTAATTATGAATGGTATTAAATGTTATAATGTTAGGGGTAATATAATTTTTAAATTAAATTAACTTCCAAGGTTCAGTATGAATTTAAAATTATTGGATCCAATATTTTAAGTACCTTAATAGTAAAGAAAATAAAATAAAATAAATGGTGATTTTGATATTGCCGATAAGATCTCTTACACAATAATATGCATTTTGATATTGCCAAATATAGTCAAAATATCAATTCCAATATCGGCAACGTTGTGCCCATATAAGAAAAATCATACTTTACCACCTTCCACATTACAGTATATAAAGGAACCTAAAGAACCTAGACAAACACACATCTTGGCTAATTAGACAACAAGTTATCTAACTTAGCTATAGAAAAAACATGAAGGTAGCCCTAGTCTCAACTCTCCTCTTCCTCTTAGTACTTTTTAGCACTCTTGAGCAACGCAAGACCGCCGCTCATCCTAACACTGATGGTCTTGTAGATGACGTCGTCAACAAGGTGTGTGATGTTCTTGGGGGTGATAAAAAATTATGTCGTGATATTCTCGGTTCAATTGAAAAGGGCAATCTTACTGAAGCTATTGTTACGTTACTAGGTCGTGCAAAAACATTCGCCGAGAATATAGAAAGGGAGCTTAACAATACACTGATGAAAGATTTGGACCCCGATACGAAGAGGCACTTCTTCATTTGTCTAATTTGTTTCTCTGATGCAACCTTACAGATTGGATTCGCAACTGTGGCTGTGGTTCAGAGGAACTTCTTGGCTTTAATCGGGTCAGTGCTTGGGATAGTAAGGGATGGCATTTCTTGTTCAGACGAGTTGAAGAAGGTGCACATAGGTACTCATCAACCTAGTCCACCCCCGATGCAGCAGTCGTTGTCGCAGGAGTTGTCGTTGGGCCCAAGCGAGGATAAAATTAAAGAATTCCGCACCATATGCCACATTATTAATATTTTGGCCTTCATCAATCATTCGACTTAAAATAATTCTACCATTTTAACATAGCTATGAAATCACAATAAGTTAAAGTTGGTAGAGTCGATCAAATAGATTTATAATGAGCATTCTCAGCAATAGAAGTTCAAACTTTTTGTTGTAGTGCTCAAATTCGAATTATGAAGAATGAAAAAATGTAATGGGATAGAAGAAGAGCTGCCTTTAGGCTTCTAGCTCATGCAATAAATGGATGTTGAATTCAAATTTTTATTGCAAGAACACTTTGAAAGACATAAAGAAAGAAAAGACACAAATTTGCACTTTCACTATTTTTCATTTGCCTAATTTGTATAACTTTTTCATTTTCTTTTCATTGTCCACTTGATAAAAATTGTTCAAGCATGAGTTATACAAGTTACAATATTGTTCAAGCATTGTTACACAATTAATAGATAACACGCATATAACCGCATTTGATGATCTAGTTTAAATTGGCTTTACTATTCAACAAATATTAAAAATTAATGATGCCCTTTTAATTTGCTTACTTTACATTGCATGAGTGGAATAGCATGCAATCACTGATTACCGCAAGTCTTATAAAATAACATACTATTATAAATTTAAACCAATATAGTTTTATAATTATAAATTTAATTAATAATCATACCATTATTATTTTAATTAGAATTTACATATTTTCATTAGGTAAAAATAACATAATATTATTATTTTTAAATTAACGATAATTTTGTTCTTAATCTATATTTATAATTGTCATACTAATTTATATTAAAATAATATCATTAATTAAATCAATATTTTAATTTTTCATTTAATGTTAATTTAAATTAATAGATGGTTCTTCTTTTTCATCAAATAATTGAATTATGTTTCATTTATAATTATAAATGACCTGGGAAGGCGTGTAGACTGGAGAAAACGATAAGAAAAAAATTAGTAAACTAATTGGGTAAATGAGAAAGAGCCACCCATGCCATTGTTTCTTTTGGATTTTTATTGTTGCACCTTTATGAATTCTTAAATGTGTGTACTATGGGACTATCCATCCTTTGAATTTTAATATAATATAATATAATATAATGGACACTAAAAAATTTAGGAAAAAGATAATAATATTTTTTAAGATTAATAATAATAATAATAATAATAATAATAATAATAATAATAATAATAAGAAGAAGTTTTTTGAGGCGAAGTTTTTGTTTTTTTTTTTTTGGCCATTTTTTAAAATTTAAAAATTTTAATTCAACATAAATACTTATTTATAAAAAAGTAGCTTATAATCTATAAAAAAGTTAGGTTAAGTTTACTTTACATAATTATAGTTTAGAAATATTGTCGAACATCAACCGCTCGATGTTTAAATTTTTTTTTAATTATATCCTTAAATTATGTAATGTTGTTAGCTATTGGACCCAAACAGATAAAAAGTATATTTTAGGGTAAAACCACATTGTTATTCTTGTCGTCTCAACTAATTAATGAAAATGTGGGTTTGCACCTATCTTTACTTTTTAGTCGTATAGGCCCAAGTGCTAATGCGGTATTTTATAATGTGTGGACTCTAGATAAAGACAAACCATTCTTTCCACGTCTTTCTTGAATCTTCATAATGATTCAGTTGGAGCTTAGAGTTAGTATTCTCATGCCCTTATCTATCGATTAATTAATGAATTTCGCCTTAAAGTATACTTTTTATTTGTATTAGGTTCTATTTTTTTGACAAATCTCAGGGGAAATATCTAATATTTTTGAAACCTCAGGAGAGGTCTTTGTCTTTTTATAAACCTCAGAGAAGGTGGGCGTCTTTTACCCTATAATATAATATAATATATTTCAGAAAATGAGTGTAATTATTATGGTATTAAAAATCGAACTAACTATTGCAAATATCTATCTATAAACTAATAAAAAAAAAAACCACCGTGTACGACTATTTTTACTTATTTTTAAAATAAATTAATTTTTATTTTACATTGAATGGTTGGAATCCATATTCTAAAGTGAACTAAAATTTTTTATAAAATAACCTTATTAATTTTTAAAAAAATTTGATAAAATTTTGATGTTGAGTTGACAAAGGTAGAGAAGTTGATATGTTTATCTAAGAGTATCTAGAAACCCTTTGGAGTCATTATTTATAAAAATATATAAAGTAATTTTTTTAAATAATCAATAGCAAATACAAAGTTCAATATTCACCAACCATGACTTTGAATAATTGAATGATCGAGTAAAATACATGATAGTTTATGACTTTGGCTTATACTATGACAAGCACTTATTGCAAAAGTGTTTTACTAAACCACTTTTGTAAGAACTTTTAAGTGAATTTTGATAACTAATAAAAGATAAATTTTTGACCACTTATAAGTGATACTATTCATAAGTGAGGATAAATTTTATAAATATAATGAATTTTAATGAAAATTTTGTTAGTTTAGAAAAATAGTTTAAAAAAATACATTAGAAAATAAAAATATATTGATTTATTATGTATTATAACATATTAATTATAAATGAAACATAATTCAATTATTTGATGAAAAAGAAGAACCATCTATTAATTTAAATTAACATTAATTGAAAAATTAAAATATTGATTTAATTAATAACATTATTTTAATATAAATTAGTATGACAATTATAAATATAGAAGTAGCTAGTTTAATTTTTATTTTTTAGTATAACTTTCCCCAGCACATTATGAGTCTGTAACACTATCAATGTGTATAAAGAGGATAACCTATGTAACATTATTCGTGAAAAGAAGGGAAAAGTGATGAATAAAATACTTCTTCTCAAAAATATTTTGTTATATTCAATTTATAAGAATTCTTTAAACAAGGGATAATTAATCCTTTTAATTATGAATGGTATCAAACGCAATAACAAATGATATCAAATACTATAATTTTATGGATAATTAATATTTTTGATTACGAAGGTATCAAATGGTATAACAATATGTATCAAATTCTATAATGTTATGGGTAATTAATCTTTTTAATTATGAATGGTATTAAATGTTATAATGTTAGGGGTAATTATAATTTTTAAATTAAATTAACTTCCAAGGTTCAGTATGAATTTAAAATTATTGGATCCAATATTTTAAGTACCTTAATAGTAAAGAAAATAAAATAAAATAAATGGTGATTTTGATATTGCCGATAAGATCTCTTACACAATAATATGCATTTTGATATTGCCAAATATAGTCAAAATATCAATTCCAATATCGGCAACGTTGTGCCCATATAAGAAAAATCATACTTTACCACCTTCCACATTACAGTATATAAAGGAACCTAAAGAACCTAGACAAACACACATCTTGGCTAATTAGACAACAAGTTATCTAACTTAGCTATAGAAAAAACATGAAGGTAGCCCTAGTCTCAACTCTCCTCTTCCTCTTAGTACTTTTTAGCACTCTTGAGCAACGCAAGACCGCCGCTCATCCTAACACTGATGGTCTTGTAGATGACGTCGTCAACAAGGTGTGTGATGTTCTTGGGGGTGATAAAAAATTATGTCGTGATATTCTCGGTTCAATTGAAAAGGGCAATCTTACTGAAGCTATTGTTACGTTACTAGGTCGTGCAAAAACATTCGCCGAGAATATAGAAAGGGAGCTTAACAATACACTGATGAAAGATTTGGACCCCGATACGAAGAGGCACTTCTTCATTTGTCTAATTTGTTTCTCTGATGCAACCTTACAGATTGGATTCGCAACTGTGGCTGTGGTTCAGAGGAACTTCTTGGCTTTAATCGGGTCAGTGCTTGGGATAGTAAGGGATGGCATTTCTTGTTCAGACGAGTTGAAGAAGGTGCACATAGGTACTCATCAACCTAGTCCACCCCCGATGCAGCAGTCGTTGTCGCAGGAGTTGTCGTTGGGCCCAAGCGAGGATAAAATTAAAGAATTCAGCACCATATGCCACATTATTAATATTTTGGCCTTCATCAATCATTCGACTTAAAATAATTCTACCATTTTAACATAGCTATGAAATCACAATAAGTTAAAGTTGGTAGAGTCGATCTAATAGATTTATAATGAGCATTCTCAGCAACAGAAGTTCGAACTTTTTGCTGTAGTGTTCAAATTCGAACTATGAAGAATCAACGAGTGTATTGGGATAGAAGTTGAGCTGCCTTCAGGCTTCTAGCTCATGTAATAAATGGATGCTTAATTCAAATTTTTATTGCAAGAACACTTTTACAAACATAAATAAAGAAACAACACAAATTTGCAGTTTCACAGTTTTTATTTATTTATTTATTTTTAAAGTAGCTTTTTCTATCTCTCTATCATTTTGTTTTTTCTTTTTTTTTTTTATTTTTCTTTTTGTATATTTCTTTCATTTTATTTTCATTATTCACTTACTAAAAATTGTTCAAACATGAGTTATACAAGTTACAACATTGTTCATGCATGGTTACACAATCAATAGATAACACACATATATTGATGACCTAGTCTAAATTGACTTTACTATTCAACAAATATTTAAAATTAATTATGCCCTTTTAATTTGCTTACTTCACATTGCATGAGTGGAATAGCATGCAATCACTGATTATCGCAAGTCTTGTAAAGTAAGTTGTTTCATTTGTTGGGGTTTGTGTGTGTTCTATTGGTTTGGATCAAGCAATAAGGTATCTCGTCACAATTAATTTGTTACATCTCATATTTTCTTTCTTCAAATTATGCAATTGATGCCAATTTTTGTCAATTGACGAATTATGGTGATAGTATATTCTTAGTTAGGAGGTTTAACCTTCATAGTTGAAGTTTTCTTCTCTTTTGTTAAATCATAAAAGTTCCTTACAAGCTTAATAATTGCAATATACTAGGCATTAGTTTTAGAAAAAGCTACAATGTTTTACAATTTAAATTTCCATTAAATTGCTCCCCGTTTGCGCGCGCATCCACACACACACACACACACACATATTCTGAAACGAACTTCTCACTATATCTCCTATCATATCTATAAAACCTTCCACCATGCATAAGTTTAATTATCATTACCAAAATATAAATACATCCTAGTTTGGAAGTGCTTTCAAAGATCTTGTTTGAGTTATACATAGATGTTCGTAGAGTCCTCGACGACAAGATTATGCATAATCATCCTGAAGATGATGCCTTTTTCTTCTTAGATGAGGATTAGCATTGGGGAAAGGATGATATATGTCTGGATGTTATTAGGCTAATCTTAATATGAGAGAAAAATAATCTGCTAGGCTTCAAGGAATATGCTAATTATCAAATTATTAGGTAAGATATATGATATATATATGGTTAATTAATGGGAAGATTAACTAAATAATGTGCTTTATTGGGTTTATTTATTCTCATTGATCTTCAGAATGACTTCTTCATTGCCAAGTTCAACAATTTGAATGATTACAAGCAAATGTTAAAATTTGAAGGACCACCTTGGATGATTTCCAACCATTATATAATGATCCATAATAACATTCGAATTTTGACCGAAAGGTATCTTCTATTGATAGGCCAACTGTTTAGGTTTAATTGTTAACACTACCTATTGAATATTACGATAGGAAACTTTTGTTCCAAAATTTATTTTTTGTTTAAAGAAGCAAGAAAAAAACATGTGCTCTTTTACCTTATTTAAGGTCTTTGCCTACTTTGTCTCTCTTGAAGCCTTACTCTCCAGTTACTAATTACCTTGTGACTCACTAAGCTCTCACACACCGAGGTGGTTTTGGTAGGTGCTCTCATATGCAGATTTCCCTTTCATTTTTGGTACCCTCTTGACTCTCATCCTCCCATCTCACCGTAAAAAAGGTGTTTCTTTCCTTCACTCATGCATGTTACATCTTCACCTTCACATTATAGTCCATAGCATTACACAATCACAAAACTGAGACAAAACCAATAGAAAAAAAAAAAAAAATGCAACAGTATTCTTGATCCACCTTCATGACTTGCCCAGTTCTAAAACATACACAAATCCATCAAACTCCAAGTTCAAAATTCACATGAAGCACCACATGAGCTTTGATTTCAAAATATGGTCAAATAAGACTCCAATTTTGAAAATTAAGGCTTAATTGAATTTCAATATCTCAAATTGACCTCAATTGAGCATTAAATCCTCAAAATCAAACCTAAAT
This sequence comes from Malania oleifera, assembly GCF_029873635.1. Lineage (NCBI taxonomy): Eukaryota > Viridiplantae > Streptophyta > Magnoliopsida > Santalales > Ximeniaceae > Malania > Malania oleifera. Next base: position 118,967,402 of record NC_080420.1, read on the forward strand.
GAAAGCCACAAGCCACATTTTAAACTCAATTTAACCCCAAACCCTTACACTAAACAAAAATTTATGCTAAATGAACAAAATTGAAAACAAGACTCACACATCTCTCTCACATCACAACCCAAAATTCTTCCAAACCTATATAATACATTCAAATTCAAATATACCATTTCAAACATCACTCAATTTTACACATTCAAATTCATACATTAAACTAAATTTCACCCAATTTCACAAAAAAATTCCACATGCACCTACACATAATTGAAATTCATACAATAATAGTTTTACATTCCGCTTAATTTTACTTAATTTCACCTACATCAAATTCAACTTTATTCATGGTTCACACATTTCACCCAGTAACACCCATATTTTTTGAGTCTACACTCACATAGAGGGAGATGAGAGAGAGCCGTAGGTTGGAGGAGTGAGCTTTAGCAGCAGCAACTGCTACTCGGTTCCCCAAGAAATTTCTTAGAGACAAAATTTTAGGAGCTTTGGTTAGGTCAAAATGACAAAAACACAAATGTGGAGATTGTTAGGAGGCTAAGACAGGGTGATCCTCTATTACCTTTATTTTTTATTATCGTGATGGAGATTCTTAGCCAAATGATCAGTGGAGCTATGTTAGGCAGCAGAGACAGTGTGTATTTGGGGAGAAACTAGGCCTATAAGGTCGGAGGAGTCTTTGTGGTGTTTGCGTGGGCTTTGATTCAAGAGCATGACCTGAAGAACTACATCGATTTGTGCTTCTCTCAGATTGAACTTGCTTGTTTGCCACACCTATTTTCTTAGTCTGTACGTTGAATTCTCTGTAATTTTCTTAGACCTTTGGTTGCTGAGAAAGCTGAATGAAAAATGTTAGAGCTACGTGTTTTGTCCTTGTAGTTCGTTGAGTAATGAAAAAGTAAGTAGATGTATGAGGCATGGTCGTGTGGGAAAGTTGTAACATTGAAATTTTTGTTTTGTGTAGATTTTGAGCTTTTCTCGGTAGCCCAAACAATTGTACGATCCTTATGCTCAATTTTTGTTTTGTTGTTTGGTTATGCTTAATTTCTCAGTAGCCAAACAGTTGTAGGATGATAATTGAGAGACACCTTAAATTTAAATTTGTGTGAATTTGGATAAAATATATCATAATCTTTATTGAAATTTGTTCAAATTCAAATAAAAAACTTAAAATTGAATTCATATAGGCAGTATGTATTTTTCTTATTGACCTTTTAAAAACTCGATGCTTAAATTTTTTTGAAAACTTATATAATCAAAGTGCTATGTCAGATACACACCCATGAGGATAAACATTCCCAAAAATAGGAAATATAACCCCAGAGTGGGGTCTGGTCTATAGGCTCATGGTATGGTTGAACGCTACCACTGCTTTTATTGTACACAAGACTACTACTACTAAATTAACAATGAGAAGTGCCGACATCTAAATCTCAAGTCATGTAAGAAAAATTTAAATCATAAAAGTTCATTACGAGCTTAATAATTGCAATATACTAGGCATTAGTTTTAGACAAAGCTACACATGTTTACAATTTAAATTTCCATTAAATTGCTCCCCGTATGCACACGCATCCACACACACACGCACACACCCACATATTCTGAAACGAACTTCTTACTATATCTCCTATCATATCTATAAAACCTTCCACCATGCATAAATTTAATTATCATTACCAAAATATAAATACTTCCTAGTATGGAAGTACTTTCAAAGATCTTGTTTGAGTTATACACAGATGTACGTAGAGTCCTCAACTTCATGATTAAGCATAATCATCCTGAAGATGATGCCTTTTTATTCTTAGATGAGGATCAGCATTGGGGAAAGGAGGAGGATATATGTCTAGATGTTATTAGGCTAATCTTAATATGAGAGAAAAATAATCTGCTAGGCTTCAAGGAATATGCTAATTATCAAATTATTAGGTAAGATATATGATATATATGGTTAATTAATGAGAAGATTAACTAAATAATGTGTTTTATTGGGTTTACTTATTCTCATTGATCTTCAGAATGACTTCTTCATTGCCAAGTTCAACAATTTGAATGATTACAATCAAATGTTAAAACTTGAAGGACCTTGGATGATTGCCAATCATTATATGATGATCCATAATAACATTTGAATTTTGACCAAAAGGTATCTTCTATTGATAGGGCAACTGTTTAGGTTTAATTGTCAACACTACCTATTGAATATTACGATAGGAAACTTTTGTTCCAAAATTTTATTTTTTGTTTAAAGAAGCTAGAAAAAAATATGCGCTCTTTTACCTTATTTAAGGTCTTTGCCTACTTGGTCTCTCTTGAAGCCTTACTCTCCAGTTACCAATTACCTTGTGACTCACTAAGCTCTCACACACCGAGGTGGTTTTGGTAGGTGCTCTCATATGCAGATTTCCCTTTTATTTTTGGTACCCTCTTGACTCTCATCCTCCCATCTCACCGTAAAAAAGGTGTTTCTTTCCTTCACTCATGCATGTTACATCTTCACCTTCACATTATAGTCCATAGCATTACACAGTCACAAAACTGAGACAAAACCAACACAAAATAATAATAAAAAGTGCGGCAATATTCTAGATCCACCTCCATGACTTGCCCAGTTCTAAAACATACACAAATCCATCAAAATCCAAGTTTGAAATTCACATGAAGCGTCACATGAGCTTTAATTTCAAAATATGGTCAAATAAGACTCCAATTTTGAAAATTAAGCCTTAATTGAATTTCAATATCTCAAATTGACCTCAATTGAGCATTAAATGCTTAAAATCGAACCTAAATAAAAGCCACATGCCACATTTTAAACTCAATTCAACCCCAAACCCTTACACTAAACAAAAAATTATGCTAAATGAACGAAATTGAAAACAAGACTCATACATCTCTCTCACATTACAACCCAAAATTCTTCCAGACCTATATAATACATTCAAATTCAAATATAACATTTCAAACATCACTCAATTTTACACATGCAAATTCATACATTGAACTAAATTTCACCCAATTTCACAAAAAAAATCCACATGCACCTACACATAATTGAAATTCATACAATAGTAGTATTACATTCCGCTTAATTTCACTTAATTTCATCTACGTCAAATTCAACTTTATTCATGTCTCACACATTTCACCTAGTAACACCCACATTTTTTGAGACTACACTCACATAACATCTCATTTCACTAATTGCGCACATATGCACTGACTTACTCTAAAAATGAGCAATGCAAAGGCTATCCTAGGTATAACAATTCTGTCGTGTAATAATTAGCTGAAAATGCCATATCGACTCCTCAGGGAATGCATATTTGTTTCAAACTCACGTAAAATAGAAAGAAGAAAATGAGAAAATAGTTTATCGAACATAGTTCAGATTCGATTTCTTGGGATTTTTGAGAATTTGTAATGAAATTAAAACAACGTGGGTCATAAACTAAAGACATAACATGCTTAAAGCCAACCAAACAATTCACTAGTTAAAGCTTCAAATAATAAATCAAGAGCAAGAACTTCATTAATCTGTTTCACACAAAGATAAATTAAACTCAAACTCCAACAATGGCTTAAAACTTAAACAATAGTTTAACAAAAATAAATCCAACAATAGTTTAACCAACAATAACCTCAACAAAAATAATTAAACTTACAATGACTTAAGAATAATAAACCAACTCAACACAAAAATAACTTGAGTAAAATAAATAGATCCACAATATCTAAAAATAAACTGAACTTAACAATGGTTCAACTAAATAAATAGACTAATCTTAACAATAAATAAACTCAAACAAAGTCTTAATAAAAATAACTAAACTTAAACTAAAAAAAATTCCAACAAGATGACCAAGATGACATTAAAGAAAATTAATAAACAAAAAAGTTCCAACAGCGCATTTAAAATGACATTAAAGTAAAATAATACAACTAAATAATAGTAAAGTATTTAAATTGAAATTAAAGTAAAAAAATACAACTAAATAGTAACAAGGGAAAGAGAGAGAATGAGAGAGAGATGAGAGAGAGTCGTGGGTTGGAGGAGTGAGCTTCAGCATATATATCATGGAGTTGGCAAAATCCTACTTGTTGGCCACAAGCTTTTTGCACTAATTACAGCATAAATTGCGCATGTCGAAATCCGTCATTTTATTAGTAGTAAAACCATGTATGTTGGATATTACAATGCAGGTTCACAATAAATTGCACATGAGGTAAGGGATATTGATGCAAGGCAATGACAACGTATAAATTATTTGAATTCACATTATCACTAAAATAACTTATCAAAGTTATTAAATAAAAAAATAGCATTCCAAAGATATAACTATAATATTTTTGGATCAAATTGTATAAAAAAAAAATTGAAATATCAACACATAAATCATGTGAGTAAAGTTTTGTAGTCATTACGCTCATTCTTAGAACTAAAATTATAAAGATCCCAATCTAATAAAAACCAATGGGAACATAATAGAAGGAGATTGAAATTTTGGAGACACTAGAAGAAAAATGTAAAATAAATGAAAAGAAAAATGGTAGCATGTAGAGGAATAAGTGAGAGAGTATTTGTTCATTACTCAGGAAGAAAAAGTAAAAAATAAAAAGAATCAACAACAAAAAGAAGAAGAAGGAGTGAGCAAATAGTTAGAGTACATACCTTCCATTGAAATCGTGTTTAGTTTCTGCTTGTGATGTCTTTATCCTTGCGTAAGCACATTTAAAAATATAATTAATAGAGGATTTGCATAACAAAAGACAATAGTCAGTATTCTTAAAAAATAATTGAATATGAATGCCTCAAGGCATAAAGATGAATATGTCACCAAAAAAATAAATAATTAATAAAACTGTTGTTTTTTGTCCCACATTGGTAGAATACTTCCACATTAGTATAAAATGTTGTTTTGAATTTTTTATATTATTTGTCCCACATTGGAGAGAAGTGTTTTTTAGACTTGAAGTTGAAGTTATATAAAGAGTTCAACTCTTCATTTGTAAAACACACCTCAAAGTTGTACTTTGTCAAGAAGTAGTGGATTGATCATCGGCGCCCGAGGACGTAGGTAATTCTATACCGAACCTCGTAAATTTCTTGTCTTGTTCTTTTTATTGCTTTATTATTAGTTTCCACATTACTTTAATTTCTTATATATTCAATAGCAATAGTTATAGTATTGGTGTTTGGCACAAGTGGGGTGCCCGACACAACAATTGGCATCAGAGCTAGGTTGAATAGTGTTGATACGGAGGTGTTCCTCTGTTAGGATCCTTGATTCCACGTTTGATGCCTAAGAAAGACCTTATCTAAACGAGTGCTCAGAGACAATTGCGGCTCAGTCGCTCCCTGGAGGTCGGCTAAGTCAAAGTGAAATTTTATAGGATAAAATAGAGTAGACACAGTTGGTATGTACTATTCATCCTAGGCTTTTGCTTTGTTGGTTGCTATTGAATATATAGAAGATGGTAGAAACTAGTGCAGTAGTAGAAGAAACTCTGTCCACACGAACTCCAACCCTTTCGGCTTCGACATCATCATCGAAGACGATTGCTAATGCTCAGTTTGAGGTGGAGAAATTTGATGGTACCAATAATTTTGGTATGTGGCAATGTAAGGTGATGGACATCTTGTATCAACAAGAACTAGAATTGCTTTGGATGATAAATCGGTAGATATGGGTGATAGAGATTGGGAAAAGATCAATCATCAGACATGTGGTACGATTCGTCTGTGTCTTGCCAAAAATCAGAAATATTGTGTTATGAGGGAGACATCTGCAAAGAAATTGTGGAAGACATTGGAAGATACATTTATGACCAAGAGTCTGGAAAATCGGCTCTATTTGAAAAAGAAATTGTTTCGCTTCCAGTATCAACCAGGTATTTTGATTAATGATCACATAAATGCTTTCAATAAAATTTTGGCCAATTTGTTAAATTTGGATGAAAAGGTGAAAGATGAGGATAAAGTCATATTGTTACTGAATTCTCTCCCTGATGAGTATGAACATTTGACCACCACTTTATTGTATGAGAAAGATAAAGTTACTTATGACGCTGTTTGTACTGCATTGATTAGTACTGAAGGCAGAAAGAAGGATCAGAGGGTCCATAAGGAAACAACAGAAACACTAACAATAAGGGGACGTTCTCAGAGTTGTATGTCTGGAAGGAAGAGTAAATCTCATGGGAGGAGTAAATCTCGTGGGAGACCTACTAAAGATGAATGCGCCTTTTGTCGTGAGAGAGGGCATTGGAAGAAAGATTGCCCTAAATTATAGCAGAAGAATAAGGGCAAAGCACATTCTAATGCCAATATAGCCAATGATGATGGAAGTGAGTCAGATTTTTCTCTTGTTGGAACATCTTCATCACATTATTTTGGTGAGTGGATTTTGGATTCTGGTTGTTCCTATCACATGTGTCCTAATAGGGAATGGTTTTCTAATTTTGAAGAATTAGATGGTGGGGTTGTTTTTATGGGAAATGATAATACTTGTAAAACAACTGGAATATGATCAATACAGTTAAAATGTCAAGATGGAACTATTAAGACCTTGACTGATGTTAGGTATGTTCCAAGCCTAAAGAAGAATCTGATTTCATTGGATGCCTTAGAATCAAAAGGGTTCATTATCACTTTGAAAGATGGAACCTTAAAGATTAAATCAGGTGCGCTGGTAGTGATGAAAGGAATAAGAAAAAATAACTTGTATTATTTACAAGATAGTACAGTTATTGGCTCAGCAGCTGTTGTTTCTGAAAAAGATGCAGGTTCAGATACAATTAAGTTATGACATATGCGATTAGCACATGCAGGAGAAAAATATTTGCAACAATTAGCTAAACGAGGTTTGTTAAAGGGTGCAAAGGTGTGCAAACTTGAATTTTGTGAGCATTGCATTCTGGGAAAACAAACTAAAGTGAAAACAATCCACCAGACTGAAGGTATTTTAGACTACATCCATACAGATGTATGGGGGTCCACAAAAACGGCTTCGTTGGGTGGTATGCATTATTTTGTTACTTTTGTTGATGATTTTTCTAGAAGAGTTTGGGTGTATTCTATGAAGCATAAAAATGAAGTGTGTGATATTTTCCTTAAGTGGAAAAAATTAGTTGAAAATCAAACTGGCAAAAAGATTAAACGGCTCAGATCAGATAATGGTGGTGAATACACGAGTAACCCATTTGTGAAGGTATGTCAGGATGAAGGTATTGCTCGACACTTCACAGTTCGAAATACATCACAACAGAATGGGGTGGCAGAGTGCATGAATCGGACTTTGCTGGAGAAAGTTCGATGTATGTTATCTAATGCTGGGTTAGACAAAAGGTTTTGAGTTGAAGCTATTAGATATACGTGTCATCTCATCAATTATCTACCATCATCTGCAATAGGGGGAAAAACACCTTATGAGGTATGGTATGGAAAGCCTCCTAGTGATTATGATTCTTTACATGTATTTGGTACTATAACTTATTATCATGTTAAAGAATCTAAGTTGGATCTAAGAGCCAAGAAAGCAATATTCTTGGGGATAAGTGCAAGAGTCAAAGGATACCGTCTTTGGTGTCTAGAGATGAAAAAAATGATTTTAAGTAAAGATGTAACTTTTGTTGAACTTGCGATGATGAAGAAAACAATACGCAAGGAGTCACGAGTTGAAGTGAAGACCAATGGTACTCAACAACAGGTGGAGGTTGAGATAATTTTGGGAAACCCAGTGAGAAATGAGACTACACAAGGTAACTCTCCAGTTACGGTGGGGAATAGTGTACAAGAAGAGGAGATTTCAATTCGAGAATCTTCACAGCAACAAGAATCAATTGTTTCTCAAAGGCCAAGACGAGAAATTCGAAAACCTGCTCGGTATACTGATATGGTGGCGTATGCACTTCCAGTTGTCGATGATAATGTTCCTTACACTTTCAAAGAAGCAATGAGGAACTCTAAATCAGACAAGTGGAAAAAAGCAATGGATGAAGAAATACAGTCTCTTCATCAGAATCAGACTTGGGAGCTAGCCTAGCTGCCCAAGGGTAAGAAAGCAATTGGTTGTAAATGGGTTTATATAAAGAAAGAAGGATTTCCATATGCAAATAATGTTTGATTCAAAGCTAGATAGGTAGCTAAGGGTTACGCACAGAAGGAAGGCATTGATTATAATGAGGTATTTTCTCCATTTGTTAAACATTCTTCAATTCGAATTTTGTTGGCTTTGGTAGCACAATTTGATCTTGAACTAGTTCAACTCGATATAAAAACTGCATTTTTACATGGTGATTTGGAAGAGGAAATCTATATGACTCAGCCAAATGGATTTCAGGTTGCTGGAAAAGAAAATTGGGTATGTAAACTGGGTAAATCGTTGTATGGTTTAAAACAGTCTCCAAGACAGTGGTACAAACGATTTCATCAGTTTATGATGGGTCAGAAATACATCATAAATAAATATGATCATTGTATTTATTTTCGCAGACTACAAAATGGATCTTTTATATATTTACTCTTGTATGTTGATGATATGTTGATAGCTTTAAAGAATAGGGAAGAAATCAATCAGTTGAAAAGTCAGTTAAATCAAGAGTTTGAGATGAAAGATCTTGGTGAAGCAAAGAAGATACTTGGCATGGAGATTCGCAGAGACAGAATAAGAGGAAGAGTTAGTTTGTCTCAGAAATAGTGTTTGAAGAAGGTAGTACAGAGTTTTGGCATGTCTGAGCAGTCAAAACTAATAAGCACTCCTCTTGCTCCTCATTTCAAACTTAGTGCTGCTTTATCTCCTAAATCAGATGAGGAACGTAAATATATGTCACAGGTTCCTTATTCAAGTGCTCTTGGTAGTCTGATGTATGCAATGGTTTGTACTAGACCTGATATTTCACAAGCTGTTAGTATGGTGAGCAGGTATATGCATGATCCGGGTAAAGGGCATTGGCAAGCTGTGAAATGGATTTTGAGATATATTATGAATACAATTGATATTGGTATAGTATTTGAGAAAAATAATTCCATTGATCAACGCGTTGTTGGATATGTGGATTCAGATTTTGCAGGTGATTTGGATAAACGTCGATTAACTACTAGATATATTTTTACATTTGCTAATGGTCCAGTGAGTTGGAGGTCTACCTTATAGTCTACCATTACTTTGTCTACAACAGAAGCAGAGTACATGGCAGCTTCAGAGGCTGTTAAGGAAGCTATTTGGTTGAGGGGTTTACTTGAAGATTTGGGAGTTGTTCAGAAGCACATGGTTGTATTCTGTGATAGCCAGAGTGCTATTCACTTGGCAAAGAACTAAGTCTACCATGCACGAACGAAGCACATCGACGTTCGGTTTCATTTTATGCGGGATATTATTGATGGAGGTAAGATACTTCTTCAAAAGATTACTATAACTGAAAATCCCGCAAATATGTTGACCAAGATTGTGACAACAATCAAGTTCAAACATTGTTTTGACTTGATCAATATCTTGCAAATCTGAATATTTTTAGAAGGCACTGATGATGTGGAACTCTAGAAAATGTTGGTGACTGAAAAATTTATTGAATTTATTATCAAGGTGGAGATTTGTTGTTTTTTGTCCCACATTGGTAGAATACTTCCACATTAGTATAAAATGTTGTTTTGAATTTTTTATATTATTTGTCCCACATTGGAGAGAAGTGTTTTTTAGATTTGAAGTTGAAGCTATATAAAGAGCTCAACTCTTCATTTGTAAAACACACCTCAAAGTTATACTTTGTCAAGAAGTAGTGGATTGATCATCGGCGCCCAAGAACGTAGGTAATTCTATACCGAACCTCGTAAATTTCTTGTCTTGTTCTTTTTATTGTTTTATTATTAGTTTCTGCATTATTTTAATTTCTTATATATTCAATAGCAATAGTTATAGTATTGGTGTTTGGCACAAGTGGGGTGCCCGACACAACAAAAACAATAATCAATACTTGATTTACTTAAAGATCTATTTCAAATCTTAATTTTTCTGTAGACCTACTTTTTTCATTTCAAATGGGGCTTGCTTGACGAAGAGTAGTCACCATGTAGCCCAACTGCTAATAAGGAGAAGTAGAAAAATAGAGAAATGAAGAGCTTGAGAAATAGCAAAGGGTAAAGATTTGTAGGGGGGAGTTGAAAGGCATGATGCTATGTATTAGATGGCTAGTGGAATCTGATGAGGCATAGACATCGCAAGTGAAAGACGAGGATATGAGGCATTCCAATTTAGGATTTGGGACATAGGGGGAATTTCTATTTTGAATTAATACATCATGAAGGGTATTTGAAATTTTAATTTTTTGTCACTTAGGGACTACCAAATTTCAAATTTATGATTATCGCCCGATAATCAAGAGAAAGTCTAGTTTGCAACCCGATAATAAAGGAGATCTAAGCGTAGTTAATATTTTTACTAGTATTTTTATTTGCTATTAGTGCATTTATTTAATTTCTTTTCTTTTATTTCAAGTTTCTTAAGATCCTTCCCACACTCAAATCTTCATCATGTTCATTTTTCCTATTTAAATATTTTTACTCATTTTGTAATTTCTATTCTAGAACTCTATTTTTTTTTAAGGATTATATAAGGCTTCAATCATTTCATCATTGTTGTATGGTTAGGTTCAATTTTCTTAATTTTCCCTTTTCATTACTATTCAATATTAATCTTCTTTTTATTATAGTGATGGGTGTTGAGAAAGTACATACTTTAATTTGTCACAAGTCTACAGATTGTAGAGATTGAGATTGCATTAATATTAGAGAAATAACTTTTCACCTAGAAATGAAGCAGTGATGAAGTCAATAGCCAACTAATAATGCCTACAAATGTTTATATCATTGGACTTGGGAAATATATTGGTTAAGCCAAAACATAAAACTGGAATTGAAAAGCTTTAGGCGAATTTGTGACCAAAGGAAACAAGGTCTTTTTAAACCCTTCTTGAGAGAACTAAAAAGAAAAAAAAGAAAAATCTTTTTTGAAGCTTTTTGGGTTGGAAGAAGTTTCTTAGAGACGAAATTCTAGGAGCTTTGGTTAGGTGAAAATAACAAAAACACAAATATGGAGATTGTTAGGAGGCTAAGACAGGGTGGTCCTCTATCACCTTTACTTTTTATTATTGTGATGGAGATCCTTAGCCAAATGATCAGTGGAGCTATGTTAGGCGGAAGATGCAGTGTGTATTTGGGGAGAAAATAGGCCTATAAGGTCGAAGGAATCGTTGTGGTGTTCGCGTGGGCATCGATTCAAGAGCATGACCAGAAGAACTACGTTGATTTGTGCTTCTCTCAAATGGAACTCGCTTGTTTGCCACGCTGATTTTCTTAGTCCGTAAGTTGAATTCTCTATAATTTTCATAGACCTTTGATTGCTTAGAAAGTTGAATGAAAAATTTTAGACCTACGTGTTTTGTCCTTGTAGTTTGTTGAGTAATGAAAAAGTAAGCAAATGTATGAGGCATGGTCATGTGGGAAAGTTGTAACACTGAAATTTTTGTTTTGTGCTCATTTCGAGCATTTCTCGGTAGCCCAAACAGTTGTACGATCCTTATGCTCAATTTCTGTTTTTTTTTTTTTTTTTGTTATGCTCAATTTCTCTGTAGCCAAACAGTTGTAGGATGATGATATTTGAGAGACACCTTAAATTTAAATTTGTGTGGATTTGGATAGAATACAACATAATCTTTATTGAAATTTGTTCAAATTCAAATCAAAAACTTAAAATCGAATTCGTAAAGGCAATATGTATTTTTCTTATTGAACTTTTATAAAACTCTACGCTTAAATTTTTTTGAAAACTTAAAAGTGCTACGCTAGATACGCATCCACGAGGATGAACATTCCCAAAAATAGGAAATATAACCGAAGAGGTGGGTCTGGTCTGCAGGCTCGTGGTATGGTTGAATGCTACCACTACTTTTATTGCACACAAGACTACTACTACTAAATTAATAGTGAGGAGCGCCGGCATCTAAAACTCAATTCATGTAAGAAAAATTTAAATCATAAAAGTTCCTTACAAGCTTAATAATTGCAATTTACTAGGCATTAGTTTTAGACAAAGTTACACATGTTTTACAATTTAAATTTCCATTAAATTGCTCCCCCTATGCGTGCGCATCCACACACACACACACATATTCTAAAACGAACTTTTTACTATATCTCCTATCATATCTATAAAACCTTCCAACATGCATGAGTTTAATTATCATTACCAAAATATAAATACATCCTAGTGTGGAAGTGCTTTCAAAGATGTTGTTTGAGGTATACACAGATGTACGCAGAGTCCTCAACGACATGATTAAGCATAATCATCAGGAAGATGATGCCTTTTTCTTCTTAGATGGGGATGAGGATTAGGGAAAGGATGATATATGTTTGGATGTTATTAGGCTAATCTTAATATGAGAGAAAAATAATCTGCTAGGCTTGGAGGAATATGCTAATTATCAAATTAATAGGTAAGATATATGATATATATGGTTAATTAATGAGGAGATTAACTAAATAATGTGCTTTATAAGGTTTATTTATTCTCATTAATTTTCATATTGACTTCTTAATTGCCAAGTTTAACAATTTGAATGATTACAATAAAATGTGAAAACTTCAAGGACCTTGGATTGTTGCCGATCATTACATGATGATCCACAATAACATTAGAATTTTGACCGAAAGGTATCTTCTATTGATAGGGCAACTGTTTGGGTTTAATTGTCAAAACTACCTATTGAATATTACGATAGGAAGTTTTCGTTCCAAAATTTTATTTTTTGTTTAAAGAAGCAAGCAAAAAATATGTGCTCTTTTGCCTTATTTATGGTCTTTGTGTATTTGGTCTCTCTTGAAGCCTTACTCTCCAGTTACTAATTACCTCGTGACTCACTAAGCTCTCACACACCGAGCTTTAATTTCAAAATATGGTCAAATAAGACTCCAATTTTCAAAATTAAGGCTTAATTGAATTTCAATATCTCAAATTGACCTCAATTGAGCATTGAATCCTTAAAATCAAACCTAAATAAAAGCCACATGTCACATTTTAAACTCAATTCAACCCCAAACTCTTACACTAAACAAAAATTTATGCTAAATGAACAAAATTGAAAACAAGACTCACACATCTCTCTCACATTACAACCCAAAATTCTTCCAGACCTATACAATACATTCAAATTCAAATATACCATTTCAAACATCACTCAATTTTACACATGCAAATTCATACATTGAACTAAATTTCACCAAAAAAAATTTCACATGTACCTATACATAATTGAAATTCGTACAATAATAGTTTTACATGCCGCTTAATTTCGCTTAATTTCACCAGCATCAAATTCAACGGTATTCATGTCTCACACATTTCACCCAGCAACACCCACATTTTTTGAGTGTACACTCACATAGGGAGAGATGAGAGAGAGCCGTAGGTTGGAGGAGTGAGCTTCAGCAGCAACAGCCTCTTTTTCACTTTTTATTTCCCCCCTTTACGGCCACCTGCCCAGCGCATGGCTCCCTCATCACGTGAATGGCCTAGCTTCCCTGTTTTGGGCCCAGCGCGCGAACACCCCAGCTTCCAATAGTATGGCCCATCTCCTTCCTTCAATGCTCAAAGCCCAGCCTCCCTTTTCATGCACGTGCTCCACGGCCTCCTAAAACTCCAGTGCCCAGCCCATTAAATGTCCATCACAGCAGCCCTGTTGCGTGCATGGCACGGCCACGTGCATGCGTGGGCTTCCTTCACGGATCCAACACGTGTAGACTCCCCAAAGGCCACTCCTGCCCAGCCCACGTTGCATGCACGGGACACTTCCTCTTCTTTGGGCTTTCCCATGGGCTCCAGCTTCAATTTAAGTACATGGCTTCTTTGTATGAAGCTCACGGCCCAGCATTCAAATTGCATGTACACAGCCCAGCGTTCATGGCCCTCAAGCAGCTCACCTCCTAATTTCGGCCTTCTCTCAAATTATGCATGGCTACCAAATTTCCAACGCACAGCTCCTGTTGAAATCCACGGGGTTGTACATTGAGTGCATGGCCTGGCTACTCTCACGCGCGAACCATGTACATTTTAGTTTCGATTTTAATTTTCGAAAATCTTCCTGCAATAATAAAACATGAATATACGTAAGTTTACGGTAAAAATAGGATAATTATATTAATATTGTTGAATGAGCTCAATGAATAAAATAGTGGACATAATTAAGTACTTAATTAAAATGATAACACTTAATTAATGCATTAAAATACTTCATTACGCAACCTTGATGCATAATCATGTAATAAATATACATGCACACACCTAATTAAACACGAGAAATTATACAAGGGATCTACCTTTCCACGTGTCCTTGTGTCTATTTTCTAAATTATACAGGGGGAGGTCCTCTTTATAATTTCCCCTCTATTGGTTCATTAGTGTCATTGTATTTTTTATTTCTAGTTTTATCATCACTTCAACAACTATTACTCAAGACATTTAGTATTGTACCGAATAAAGTGTGTTTTGAACATAAAAATGATGAGAAAATGATTAAAGAAGTTGGCTAAACAAGAGGAAGAATTTTGAGAGACCATTAATAAAACATATGTAATATAAAAATTATAGACCTTTCTAGATTGCAACATATATATCATGGAGTTGGCAAAATCCTACTAGTTGGCCACAAGCTTTTTGCACTAATTACAGCTTTTATTGTTGAGAATTGTACTTATGAGTTTGTCTCACATTGAAAAATTGGAGTGGATGATGGGTGCTTATATACATGATTAGACTTAAGACCCAATAGACTTAAACTTTTGGGTCAAGTTGGTGTTCACCCATGTGTATCAAGCCCACCCATAGGCTCCTCCGGTCCTAACAAGTGGTATTAGAGCCGACGGTTCGTAATTCTGGGTGAGCGACATCATAAAAGTCGAGACATGAAGTTAATTCTCCTAACGTGCTAACAGTTGGAGGACCAAGTGTGTGACCGAAGCTAATAAGGATCATTTAGCTTAGGAATGAATCCGAATAGGGTCAAGACATGAGAGGTAGGATTGGTTCGGAAGCACATGGAATGCAATCTGAGACACGTAAGACGCTAGTGGTATGGCTCACTTGAGCAACAGTTGGGGAATTGAGTTTACTCCCAAAATAGAGACAGTTTCCATTTTAGGGGGAGTATCTGGAACTCACAAGTGAAAGGGAGATTGTTGAGAATTTCACTTGTGAGCTTGTCCCACATTGGAAAATTAGAGTGGATGATGGGTGCTTATATATATGGTTGGACCCAAGACCCAATAGGCTTATGTGAATTCACACTATCACTCAACATATGCAAATCATAAATAAAGTTCTCTCATTTTAACTTGTATTCCCATATGCCTCTGAGATGAAATATGTCCTATTTGATATGAAAAAGTTATATCTTGTCAATTGAAATACTTATTAAGTTGGAAAAACTCACATTAAAAAACTAGAACATGAATGCATTTTTCAATACAACTTATCAAATTTATTAAACAAAAAAAAAAAATAGCACTCCAAAAATATAACTAAAATTTTTTTGGATCAAATTGGATAAAAAAAAATTGAGATATCAACACATAAATCATGTGAGTAAAGTTTTGCAACCATTATGCTCATTCTTAGAACTAAAATTATAAAGATCCCAATCTACTAAAAACTAATAGGAACATAACAGAAGGAGATTGAAATTTTGAGACATTGGAAAAAAAAATGAAAAATAAAAGAAAAGAAAAATGGTAGCATGTAGAGGAAAAAGTGAGAGAGTATTTGTTCATTACTCAGCAAGAAAAAGTAAAAAATAAAAATAAAATCAACAACAAAAAGAAGAAGAAGAAGTGAGCAAAATAGTTAAGAGTACGTACCTTCCATTGAAATCGTGTTTAGTTTCTGCTTGTGATGTCTTCATTCTTTTCTAAGCACATTTAAAAATATAATTAATAGAGGATCTGCATAACAAAAGATAGTAGTTAGTATTCTTAATAAACAATTGAATATGAATGCCTCAAGGCAAAAAGATGACTATGTTACCAAAAAAATAAATAACTAATAGAACAATAATTGATACTTGATTGACTTAAAGATCTATGTCAAATCTTAATTTTTCTGTAAACCTACTTTATGTCATTTCAAATGGGGCTTGCTTGACGAAGAGTAGTCACCATATAGCCCAACTGCTGATAAGGAGAAGTAGAAAAATAGAGAAATGAAGAGCTTGAGAAATAACAAAGGGTAAATATTTGTAGGGGGAGTTGAAAGGCATGATATTGTGTATTAGATGGCTAGTGGAATCTGAAGAGGCATAGACATCGCGAGTGAAAGACGGGGAGATGAGGCGTTCAAATTTAGGATTTTGGACATAGGGGGAATTTCTATTTTCAATTAATACATCATAAAGGGTATTTGAAATTTTAATTTTTTGTCACTTAGGGACTACGAAATTCTCCCATTTATGATTTTAGAAGTAGCTAGTTTAATTTTTATTTTTTAGTATAACTTTCCCCAACACATTATGAGTCTGTAACACTATCAATGTGTATAAAGAGGATAACCTATGTAACATTATTCGTGAAAAGAAGGGAAAAGTGATGAATAAAATACTTCTTCTCAAAAATATTTTGTTATATTCAATTTATAAGAATTCTTTAAACAAGGGATAATTAATCCTTTTAATTATGAATGGTATTGAACGCAATAACAAATGATATCAAATACTATAATTTTATGGATAATTAATATTTTTGATTACGAATGGTATCAAATGGTATAATGATATGTATCAAATTCTATAATGTTATGGGTAATTAATCTTTTTAATTATGAATAGTATTAAATGTTATAATGTTACTGGTAATTATAATTTTTAAATTAAATTAACTTCCGAGGTTCAGTATGAATTTAAAATTATTGGATCCAATATTTTAAGTACATTAATAGTAAAGAAAATAAAATAAAATAAATGGTGATTTTGATATTGCCGATAAGATCTCTTACACAATAATGTTCATTTTGATATTGCCAAAAATAGTCATAACATTAATTCCAATATCGGCAACATTGCGCCCATGTAAGAAAAATCATACTTTAATACCTTCCACATTACAGTATATAAAGGAACCTAAAGAACCTAGACAAACACACATCTTGGCTAATTAGACAACAAGTTATCTAACTTAGCTATAGAAAAAACATGAAGGTAGCCCTAGTCTCAACTCTCCTCTTCCTCTCAATACTTTTTTGTACTCTTGAGCAACGCAAGACTGCCGCTCATCCTACCACTGATGGTCTTGTAGATGACGTCGTCAACAAGGTGTGTGATGTTCTTGGGGGTGATAAAAAATTATGTCGTGATATTCTTGGTTCAATCGAAAAAGGCAATCTTACTGAAGCTATTGTTACGTTACTAGGTCGTGCAAAAACAATCGCCATGAAAATAGAAAGGGAGTTTAACAATACAGTGATGAAAGATTTGGACCCTGAGACGAAGAGGCACTTCTTCATTTGCCTAATTTGTTTCTCTGATGCAACCTTACAGATTGGATTCGCAACTGTGGCTGTGGTTCAGAGGAACTTCTTGGCTTTAGTCGGGTCGGTGATTGGGATAGTAAGGGATAGCATTTCTTGTTCAGACGAGTTGAAGAAGGTGCACATAGGTACTCATCAACCTAGTCCACCCCCGATGCAGCAGTCGTTGTCACAAGAGTTGTCGTTGGGCCCAAGCGAGGATAAAATTAAAGAATTCAGCACCATATGCCACATTATTAATATTTTGGCCTTCATCAATCATTCGACTTAAAATAATTCTACCATTTTAACATAGCTATGCAATCACAATAAGTTAAAGTTGGTAGAATCGATCTAATAGATTTATAATGAGCATTCTCAGCAATAGAAATTCGAACTTTTTGTTGTAATGTTCAAATTCAAACTATGAAGAATAAAAAATGTAATGGGATAGAAGATGAGCTGCCTTTAGGCTTCTAGCTCGTGTAATAAATGGATGCCGAATTAAAAACACAAATTTGTACTTTCGCTATTATTTATTTATTTATTTATTGTTTTAAAGTAGCTTTTTCTATCTCTATTTCATTTTGTTGTTTTTTTTTTTTTTCTTTTTCTTTTTGTATAACTCTTTCATTTTCTTTTCCTTGTCCACTTGATAAAAATTGTTCAAGCATGAGTTATACAAGTTACAATATGGTTCAAGCATTGTTACACAATTAATAGATAACGCACATATATCCACATTTGATGACCTAGTCTAAATTGGCTTCACTATTCAACAAATATTTAAAATTAATTATGCCCTTTTAATTTGCTTTCTTTACATTGCATGAGTGGAATAGCATGCAATCACTGATTATCACAAGTCTTATAAAATAAGTTGTTTCATCTGTTAGGGTTTGTGCGTGTTCTATTGGTTTGGATCAAGCAATAAGGTATCTCGTCACAATTAATTTGTTACTTCTCATATTTTCTTTCTTCAAATTATGCAATTGATGCCAATTTTTGTCAATTGACGAATTATGGAGATAGTATATTCTTAGTTATGAGGTTTAACCTTCATAGTTGAAGAGTTTTTTCTTTTTTATTTTATATTAATTTTTTTAATATGACCTTCCTCAGCACATCACGAGTTTTTAATATAACTTTATCCAACCCTGCCACTACTACCAAGGACAGAAGTCTCAACTAGTCAAGTTAATACTAAGAAAAGAATGATGAATATAATAATTCTTCCAAAAATCATTTCATTATATTTAATTTCTAGGAAATTTTAAGAAAAATTGAATTCCTTATTTTGTGGGATTCTCAATTAAATTTAAATTTTACTTTCTAAAATCAAGCAACAAATATATATCGCCCGATAATCAAGAGAAAGTCTAGTTTGCAACCCCAACAATAAAGGAGATCTAAGCATAGTTAATACTTTTACTAGTATTTTTATTTGCTATTAGTGCATTCATTTAATTTCTTTTCTTTTATTTCAAGTTTCTTAAGATCCTTCCCATACTCAAATCTTCATCATGTTCCTCATTTTTACTCAAATAATATTAGGCACTTAAACTTTTTTTTACTAAACATTCAAAGTCGGCCTTTTCTTTCTAACAATTTTTTATTTACAAAAGAGTTAATTTTTTTTAATAATAATAGCAATAAGTCCCTTTTTATTAATTAATTTAATCTTGATTGCAGAATAGAATCATTATCATATCTAATATAATATAAAACTATTCAATCTGTCTTAATTTTCTAAAACTTTAGCACATGAAATAAATTTACATTAAAATAATTATATATATATATATATATATATATATATATATATATATGTCTTCCTCACTCCTCTTGATCCAACTTTATTGGGCGTGGATAACACTCCTATGTATCCCTAGGTTCAATTTTCTTTATTTTTCCTTTTCATTATTATTAATCTTCTCTTTATAGTGATGGGTGTCGAGAAAGTACATACTTACTTTAATTTGTCACATGTCCCTGGACTGCTTGTTTTATTTTAGACTTTAAAAATGAATTTTTGAAAAAAATTCAAAAAATAAGGAAAGCCTGGACCTAGTTCAATCCGATTGAATCAATTTGTTTCCCCTGGACTGCTTGTTTTATTTTCGACTTTAAGATGAATTTTTTGAAAAAAATTCAAAAAATTAGGAAAATTAGGAAAAATCATAAAATTAAATAAAAATTCTTTGAGACATTTTTTACTTAGGAGATCAAAAAATATGAAAAATAAAATACCAAAAATAAATAAATTGAACAAAATTTCAAAAAAAAAAATCCCATAAAGTTATAAAAAAATCTTGAAAATTTTCAGAAAAATTCAAGGAAAATTTTTAGAAATTGAGAATGTTTTGTCCCTTAAGATTTTAAAAATGACACAAACCCTCCCTTAAGATTTTAAAAATGGCACAAACATTCCCTGACTTTTTCCAAAAGTGCACAAACCACTTCTTAAAAAACTTCTCTTTACGTAAAATACAAGAGAAGATTTGTGTATTTTTTACAAATTTTAAGGAAGATCCTTGGAAATTTTAGGGGAAGTCTTTGAAATTTTTAAAATTTCAGGGATGATTATTGTCTATTTACCAAATTTTAGAAAAGGTTAGTGTCTTTTGCCCATCAAACAAAAGAGATAGTACATCTGCGTTTTTAGGTGCAACGCAACATTGAAGATTGAACAATAATGATCCTTCTTCTTTATTTTTCTCTCCTTCAGCTTTTTTTTTTTATATATTTAATTAGATGTTCATATTGAACTTAAATTAAACAAAATAGATAGTGCATTGCCATTTCATACTCCTTTATATATCTCATGATTTGACCTAAAATCTCAAAAGACTAAAATGTTCTAAAAATAAAAACCCTTTCTACAAACGTAAGAGTGTAGTTTAGAAGAAAGCTACTCTTTCTCTAAGGGAGGGGGGGGGGGGGGGGGGAGAGAGAGAGAGAGAATTACTATAAAAGAAAAGGTAATTTTTGTGAATATCTAAAAAAATAATTATTGTGTTTGGAAAGATATATGCAGAGACAAATATTTATTTATAAAAGATAGCTTTTTATAAAGAAAATTTCAAATGTTTGACTCAAAAAGCTAAAAGTTTTCTTTTAAATGTGACATTTCCAAAAGTTGAAGAAATATTTCACCTATCTCAGTTTGGCCATCTACCACTTATCTACGAAAAATTTATAATTTTTTAATTATTTCTTTTCCTAAGGTTCTGTATAGAATTTAAAAATATATTAAGAAAAAGAAAAAAAAATATGAAGAAATATACTTTTTCATGTTGTCAAGGAAAATGAGAATATACATATTAAATCATTGAATAAAATTTTAATTTTATGCATCATTGATCTTTAATATTTCTTAATTTTTAATCATATTACAACATATTTTTATTTTTAGCAATATTTAGTATAGAAAGAAAAGATAATAGAAAATGAATTCCCTTCTTATTTTCCTTCCCTTTTCTTTGTCCAATCAAAATCCTTGATTTAAAAAAACCCTAATGTTCATTGAAGTTGCAATTATGATTGATTGGTCACCCAAATTCACTAATATAGTATTTGAGAGTATAAATTTTAGAGATGGATTTGTATTTATATGGATTTGGAGAAAATGTAATACAAAAAATTATATTGATGTTCTTTTAAATTCATACAAATCCAAATACAAAATTCAAAACACTTATTTCTAAATACTATGTACTGAAGAGTAACAAATATTGAATCATTTTTCCTATATGGTTTTTTTTTCTCTATTTTTCTTAATCATTTCCTTATGAAACAAACATGTGTATTGATAAAAGTTGTGATGTAAATTATAGACAATGACTGATTAATTATTTAATTAATTTTTTTATTTATCCTTGTGAGTGCATGGTTAATTGAACGTTCATTCTGGATATAAAAAACATTAATAATAAAACAAAAAAAATCATCTCATAATTTCAAATTAAATCATAAGTTGGACTTGTAATTTTTGTTGTTGTAATTCATATTTTAAACATGTTATAACGACTTGTGACTTTGATGATCCCAAGGTCATGATTTTGATTCCCTATTAAAAGTTTGCCTCGGTGAATTCCTAAGGATGCGTCAATGGGCAGATGACTTTCACCCTTCCCCAGATTCGATACCACACCATAGTATCAAAAGTGGGCTGCGGGAGTGCCTCTCATGAGGTCAAGTGTTCAAACCCTTCTGGGCTTATTTCTGTCCCTGAACTCCTGAATTTACCCTCCCTTTGGAGTTGTAGGGTCAACTTCAAGGGGCGCAGGATTAGTCACGTGGACCGTAAAAACGGACACGTGGATGCCCGGTGTATAATCCAAAAAAAAAAGTGGAGCGATAGTGGTTGCAATTCCCGGGTTATCAAAGAAAAAAAAAAAAACAAAAAAACAAAACAAAACAAAACAAAACAATTGATTTCAATAAAATGAAAGAAGTCTGAGCAAAATTTTCGCAATTTTGAAAATGCCAACTGCATGCCTTCTAGTTTCAAATGCCACAAATTCCCATGTAATTTAAATATTTTTTAAAAATAGAGCTCAAACTTAATTTCAAAAATTCTAATAGCTTTTTGTTGGTAGCTTCTACCCTTTAAATTTTATATGTATTATAATTATTTTACAAGTTATTATGTTTCAAGATTTACCGTAGAAGATGGAGTTAAATTTTTAAAATTAGTTAATAAAATAGTAGTGATAAAAGGTAACATTCTACAATTTATTTAAAAAATAAATAGTCATGACCGTCAATTAGTCATGACTCTTGTCTTTACGATTTATTTTTAAACAAATAAGCATTTCTACATTTTTAAAAAATAATTTGTTGAAAATTCGACCACGTATCCGTAACAAATCTTCAAGATGCTAATTTTATGCTCTCTACTTCAATCAGTGCACGTCTCAAATTCTTTTGTTAATTTTAATGTTAAAAAGTGCTTTATTGACATGTGACAGAATGTTTAGAGGACCCTCAAAGTAATTCCTTGTTGCTAAAAGGACATACATATTCATTTCCTCATGTAGAATTTTTTCTATTAGAGGAGAAAAGCTAGATCTGCTGAAAATTAGGGGCCTTCTATAGTAATTCTCGCACTGAAATTTTAATCTAGAACAACAGCTTTGGACGAACTCTTCGGACTCCTCAAGCAGGCCGACAAATCCGGGAAGGCTGCCCGACCCCACGCACAGTTTTTGGGGTTAATTATGGGAATGATCTCAAGGGTAGCGGATTTGAACTCTCGATCATGCCACATATCAGATCCAAAGTTTGCCACTTAAGCAAACCCAAGTGGCAGAGCAATTTTTCATATAGTGACAAGCCCACATTCAATCAACTAAGCCTAAAGTAACCCAAAAAAAAAAAAAAACTAAGCCTAAAGTAACCCCCAGGGTGTGGTCCAAGTGGTAGTCAGGGGCGGCTTTGCCTTTAGGCCATTGAGGCACCCGCCTAGGGCCCCCAAATTTTTGGGGCCCCTTAATTTTTTTTTAATATAGTAATATACTTTTTAGGCCCCCAAAATTTTTTTAATTAAATAATATTAATATTATTTATTATGTTCTATTCTCATAATTGACTTTCTAACTAACAAATAAATGAAATTATATTTTAAAATATAAAATAAATACAATTTAATTCTTTTTTTTTTTCAAGTCTTATACTTCCTAACTAACAACTTTATTGTATTTCAAATTATCTATTACTCCTATCTCTCTCTCTTAGTCTCTCTAAAATTTTTTTTTCATCTCTCACACTCTCACACTCTCATCTCTTGGTCTCTCTATGATTTTTGCTTCAACTATTGTGTTCATCATTTTCGGGCCTCCGATTCTCTGTAATTTTCTTCAACTCTAATTTTGATTTCAATTTTGTATATTATTTTTCTATTATTTTCACTCTGAATTTTTTTTTTTCCTTAGATTTTGGAAGCTTTGAGGCTAGAGTACTGTATCCGGCAAGAATCCGATATCTCTAAAGTCTCGCTTGCCGATCGATTTGCAATAATAATAATAATTAGGTTATATTATTTCAATATACTATTTCTATAGATTTATTAAATTTATTTTTTTTGTTTACATAATTTGTCAATTTATAGTGTTAATTTTGAAATTTAACTATGTTAACGAGAAAATATGAATCCGGATATGAAAAACGAAGAAAAAAAAAATAAAAGAATTAGTGTCATCTCAAAAGGGAGCTCTTGATAAATTTATTTTTAGTTCTAAGTAAAATATAAATGAGCCCGCTCCAGTCCCCTTACGAAACTATGTCACAAGAAAGATTAAATGGATTGGCTATGTTATCGATAGAAAATGAAATACTTAAAAATCTTGAGTATAGAACTTTAATTAGTGATTTTGCATCTCAAAAAGTTAGAAAAATTAATTTTAAATAAAAATAAAAATTAAAAAAAAAATTAAAGGTCCTTGATTAAATCATTCGCCTAGGGCCCCATATTGTGAAGAGCCGGCGTTGGTAGTAGTGCGGGTTGTGGGAGTGCCTCTCTTGAGGTCAGGTGTTCAAACCCTCTCGGATTCGTTTTCGTCCCTAAACTCCTGAATTTACCCTCCATCAAAAGGCAAAAGATTAGTCACGTGTACCGTAAAACGAACATGTGAATGCCCGATGCGTAATCTAAAAAAAAACTAAGCCTAAAGTATACGAAGTCCCTAATCTTTTTATTGAGTACATTATAGATGTCCGTGCACTAACACAATTCACGGAATAGGCTAATCTTTTTATTGAGTACATTATAGATGTCCGTGCACTAACACTATTCACGGAATAGATTGCAGGTTTTCCAGTGTCCTGAGTCGAGTTAATTGCGGTTGAATCATTATTCCCAAGTATTTAAACAGCAACACTAACAAACTCCAATATTATCTATAATCCCTAAGAAGTCGGCTCACAAGAAATCTAAAATCAGTCACTGCCCCACAGTACGAAATTAACATGGTGATGAAGCCCTCCGCCATCATCCCAATTTTCTCCTTTCTCCTTCTCCTCGCCCTCCCTCTCTTGCCTCATCTCACCGTGGCCAATGAGGTGGGTGACGCCTGCACTGGAAACCCCTTCACGTCCCAGGTATGCGACAAACTCGCCAACCCCTTAACGTGCAAAGATTTTATGAACTCCATTCCCGTAGGGCAGAACGCCACTCTGAAGGACCTTGCCCGTATGGCACTGCGCAGCGTAACTGCTAATGCCACGCTGGTGAAAAACCATACCTCAGATCTGGTCTTGAAAGCCGCAACTAACCCAAAAATTCGGGCAGCGCTCATTGGCTGCTTAAAGAATTTCGTTGACGTTTTAATTCAGCTCGCCAAGGTGGCTTTGGCTGTCGAGAGTGAAAATTTTCTCAGAGCAATTGTGCCATTGTTGAGCGTGGTGAACGACATTATTGCGTGCGACCAGGGTTTCAATACCCCCGGAGGGACTTGTCCGGCGGCTTCGCTGCAGATTGCCGACCAGAATCAAAATTTAATCCTGCTGGTCACGACTATTTTGTCGATTTTCACTGGGTCCTTGCATTAGTTTGAACTTCATTTCTACTTTGGTTCAAGCTTACTTTGTGATGGGTACATGGATGGCGATGGAGTTTCCATGTTGTTAATCTGTCAGTCTTAACACGCCATAATAATAACAATAGTTTGTCGTTGTATGACTATTGTCACTTGTTTGGTGGGGATAGTATGGATGTTTTGATTGATATGCGAGACTGAAATAGAATGATATCATTGGAGTCTTGCCTGTTGAGAATTTTACTCCTCCAGTTGGGATGATTTTTTTTGCTGTTTTGTAAAACTATTGCAGGGTAGCTCGAGGGTTTTAGCATCCTCAGGAATTATCCTTTCTCGTCTTCAACATTCTTGCTTGAACTCCAGCTTTTGATAATTATATATCTTTTAACTTTGAGAAAATGAAATGGAATGATATTGCTAAGAATTTCACATGAAAGTTTGTCCAAAAATTGAATAGATGATACGTGATTACAAGTGTTGCGACATGGATGGGATAAATATGATGCACGGTGGAATAAATACAAAAAGTAAATGAAACACAATTAGAAAATGATAAATAGCAAGAACATACTACTAATATAATAATATAACTGCTGCTGTGTGATATATTTATACTTAGGAACTTCTGTTATACCATGAGATTTGTATATCATGATATATCCTCTCATAATAGGATTGTACAGCCCATAGGCTGGACTTACTTTGGTTGGCCTACTAGGTAAGTCAATTTGAATCTCTAACATTCGCCAATCTGTATCAATCTGGCCCACTACAATCACTCCGGACCATCGTACCTTTATCTCGTCTAACCGGCTACCTCAACCCAGCATGCTGAGGAGACTGCAATCTCTCCTCGTACGGTTAGACGGAATCTACATATTATTTAAGTTATGTGGTTGCACGTGTCTGAAACAACAACGGTACCGTACTCTGCTATATAAATATTTGTCTGTAATTTCCACAGGGAGCTGATTCTATGTAATACTATATATATATATATATATATATATATATATATATATATATATATATATCTTACTGTTTTAACATGATTTAAAAGCAACCATAACACTATAATTCTGTATTGTAAATAATGTAATATCTGAATAACATAACTGTAGCATCTTGATGCTATAACTATATATCTGACTGTATCATCTGTCTGTATTGACTGTCTGTAATATCTATAATATATGTATATAATATTTGTAATATCTTTTTGTACTATCTGTAATATCTGTATATAGTATCTGAAATATCTATTTGAGTATGATGGTTTAGAATCATATTACTCGGAATAATGCTATAAATCATACTTTCTACTAATAAACTATATATTTGGATATCTGTAAAATTTCACAATCAACATATTAAATTATAATAAACTCAGGCCACACAACTGAGTAATTAAAATCTCATGTTTCATTTCTATAATTCTATTGTAAAAATAATATTCATGATATCTTGGAAAAATAATCCGATCTGCATGCTTGTAAATACACATTCAAAATCTTCTGATATATATATATATATATATATATTAAAAATCTCCAACATAACATATTTCCCTTACTTAAATTCTAGAAAACCCCGACTGTACTATTACTCTTTACCCACAAGGTTCCCTGCTTAACATCCTGAACATAACATCCCCTAGAACAAAATATCGGTATTTCTTTGCGTACAACATTTCTTATAACTATATGGAAAACAAATATTGAATAAATTGCCTTACCCTAAAATTGAGATGAATTTCAAACCAACTCTACCAACGATCAGCTCCGGAAAACTTGCAAAGAACTTCATCAGGAGCGTCGTGGTGGCCTCAGAACTTTGATCTGGCGAAAAACGGAGCTGGGATCGAAGAGGGAAGGGGATGGGGGCATTTTAGAGAGAGATAAAGGGTGATTATGTGCTGAAAATTCTGTCAAAATCTGATTTTAGAAGTACTTACAAGCCCAAATTCATCGACGAGAAACGTCATCTTGTCGACGAGTACTGAAAAAACTTCATCAATGAACCTGCACCCATCGTCGACGAATTTCAGACTTCCAAAAACCTCCTCTTGATATCTTCTCATCGATGAGACGTGTCTTCGTTGGCGAGATCCTCATGTATCATCGTCAATGAATCCCCTGTGTTCATCGACGAGACCCTGACTAATTTCTTGGGTAATTACATTCTCCTCTCCTTATAAAATTTTGTTCTCAATACTATCTATATCATACTTCGTTCTCTAAGGAAAAATGGTCTACTTATTTTATTACTTACCCTCACCTATGGCGGAGGAATACCGTGGTTACATTCTAAACTCTAAGAGATTGCACATATAAAACTAATAACTACTTATTAACTAAATCAATACATCTACCTACAAAAGAAACACTATCTAACTATTATACTTTACTTGATTATCACTATACCTCTTGGAACAACTGCGGATATCTCTGTCTTATCTGCTCCTCAAGCTCCCAAGAAGCTTCCTCTATAGCATGATTCTTCCACAAAACTTCTACTAACTGAATTTCTTTGGTGCACAATTCTTGTGTCTTTCTATCCAAAATTTGTACTAGTACTTCTTCATAAGCTAATGAATACTTAAGCTCTATTTCTGTCCACATAGCTAATTATGTGGGATAAAATTAGCTACCCTATGAACAAATTAGCAGAGATTTACATTCAGGAGATTGTTCGACCCCATGGAGTGCCGGTATCTATAGTCTCAGATCATGATCCACGCTTTACCTCACGATTTTGGAAGAGCTTGCAAGAGGCTTTAAGGTCTCAGTTAGCATTCAGCACCGCTTTCCATCTTCAAACAGACGGTCAAACAGAAAGAACGATCTAGGTACTTGAGGATATGCTGCAAGTGTGTGTGTTGGATTTTAGGGGTAGTTGGATCCAGTTTTTGCCACTGGTGGAGTTTGCCTACAACAACAGCTATTAGGCTAGCATAGGCATGGCACCTTATGAAGCACTTTATGGTAGGAGGTGTTGTTCTCCTTTATACTAGAGTGAGCTTGGTGAGAGGTGAGTTTTAGGGCCAGAAATAGTACAGCAGGAATACGATAAAGTTTGACTTATTCAAGATAGAATCAGAGCAGCACAGAGTCGATAGAAGAGCTACATTGATGCTCGCCACCGAGAACTGAAATTTGAAGTGGGTGACCATGTATTTATGAAAATAGCACCACTGAAGGGAATCCTGAGGTTTGGGAAGAAGGTTAAGTTGAGCCTTAGGTTTATTGGCCTATTTGAGATACTCGATAAGATTGGGTCAGTTGCCTATCGGCTAGTTTTACCACCATCTCTATTCAGAATACATGACGTATTTCATGTTTCTATGTTAAAGAAATACATCCCAAATCCTTCCCATATTATCAGCTACGTAGAATTAGAACTCAGTGATGTTCTAGCATATGAAGAAGCTCTAGTGCAGATCTTAGATAGAAACGAACAAGAATTGTGTAGTAAAAAGATACCATTAGTAAAAGTCCTATGGAGGAATCACGCGATAGAAGAAACTTCTTGGGAACTTGAAGATGAAATCAGACAGAAATATACCCATTTATACTGTGAATTACAGCAGTGATGTGTAAGTTAAAGTAGTGTTTTAGTATCGATATTAAATGTGATTCGAATATTGTAGTTAATTGGATTAGAGTCAGGAAGTGCTTATTGTGGTATTTGTGGGATTTTTGGGAGCAGCTTATTGGTTTATTGGAGGGAGTAGATTTTTCGATAAATCATTCGTATAGAGAAGGGAACAAAGTAGCAGATGCCTTAGCTCGACAAGGTGTTATGGGGAGGAATAGTTTGTTTACAAATAGTAGTTAACTCCCTAAAATTAGCAATGGTTTGTATAAATTGGAGAAGATGGGTATGGCTTATATGAGGTATGTTTAGCTGATTTTCTTTTGGTTTTTGCTCATGCTTTTTGCTGTTTTTCTTTTGTTTTGTTATGTTGTGTGAGATTTGTTTTGTAGGTCCTGATTTGTTTTGTAGGTCCTGATTTGTTTTGTTTTGTTTGGACTTGTAACCCAGTTTTGGTTGGATGTTGGTATTGTTCTTTGGGAGATTTTTAACATTTGTCTTTTGTTATCTCTCATTGATTGTCTTGTAACCACAGTATTCCTCCGCCAAAAGTGAGGGGTTATCAATAAATAAATGGAGGTACCGCCCTTCTTTAAAAAAAAAAAAAAAAAAGGTAGTGTTTTAGTTTTGAGGAAATTTTATTTTATAAGTAATCTCCTAGAACTACCCATGTAACCACGGTATTCCTCCGCCATAAGTGAGGGTAAGCAATAAAATAAGTAGATCGTTTATCTTAATGATGATGAATCATATGGATAGCACATTTCGAGGACGAAATTTTTATAAGGAGGGGAGAATGTAATAGCTTAAGAAATTAATCAGGGCCTTGTCGACGAACACAGGGGATTTGTTGATGAGGGTACATGAGGATCTCATCAACAATTCGGAGAGGGGGGTTTGTACCACTTTAAAATTCTTCGACGAGGGGTGTAGGTTCGTCGACGAGATGACGTGTCTTGTCGATGAATCCGGGGCTATAAGTACTCTTAAAAACGGATTTTCAGCAAAAAAATCATGCAAAACCCTTTCTATCTCTAGATTTTCGTCCCTCTCCCCTTCTCTCTAGAAATTCGGCTCCGTGCTTCACTGTATTGACTATCCGAAGCCGCCACGTCATTCCTAGGAAGATTCTCCTCAAATCTGCTGGAGTGGATTGTTGGCCGGGACAACTTAGATTTCATCCCAATTTCAGGGTAAGGTATTTTATTTAGTATTTCCCTTTTCCAGAGTTATAAGAAACGTAGCGTATGAAGAAATAATGATATTCTATTCTGGGAAATATTGTTTTTAGGGTGTTGGGTGGGGAACTTTGTGGGTGTAGGACCAGTCATAGTAGGGGGTTTTACAGAAATCAAGTAAGGGAAATATGTTATGCTAGGAAAACTCAGTATGATTTCAGTATAAATTATATGTTTTTACCAGATTATTATACAGAGTAGGAATTTATACATTTTATAAATTATGTTTAAGATGTTTTAATTATTGTGTGGGATAAGAATATGGATATAGTACAAAATCATGTTTACAGTATGTATACAGAAACATGTTTTACATTATTTTCAAGTTCATGTTTACAGTATATAGAGACAGGTAAATGCTTTTACAGTTTTTCATAGTACCATGATTATACAGTTTTTACAGAACCATGACATATAGATTTACATTTTATTTCAGAAATACAGTTGATACAAATATAGTTTATCACAGCGTCATGATTAATACAGTTATTACAGAATCATGGTAAAACAGATAGATTGTATATAGAAATGTATTATATAGTATCAGACCCTGATGGACCATTACACATAAAAATTACATAGCACAGTACCATAGCAATTTACAGTTTAGAGTACAACCACATAACTCAGATAGTATGTGGATTATATGTAACACCCCAACCCCGAGGGGCCTAGGATATTAACTTTTTACTATTGATTTACAGCGGAAGCAAATAAACTCAATTATTATTAAATCAGAGCACTAATTATCCATATTACAATCATTTATTTCAAAAGAAGAAAAATTACACAAGCATAAATATCTGACATCATACTAATATTTCTAAACAAATCTTTATTTTTCTATCCCCACCCGTATGCTTGCTAAGCCTGATTTCCAACATATTGTTCAGAGTTATCTGAAATAAAAATATGATTGGAGTGAGACGACGCTCAGTAAATAAATAAGATTATTATTAGTGTGTGG
Source organism: Malania oleifera (assembly GCF_029873635.1). Classification (NCBI taxonomy): domain Eukaryota; kingdom Viridiplantae; phylum Streptophyta; class Magnoliopsida; order Santalales; family Ximeniaceae; genus Malania; species Malania oleifera. Next base: position 118,998,297 of record NC_080420.1, read on the forward strand.
CCAAAATGAGCTTTTTAAAAATTTCGTAAAACAATATTTAATACTATAACTTCAAAATTTCTTTTAGAATAAATATAAATTTAAAAAATTTCTGCATAAAACTTTTGTCATCAATTACAATAGTAAAATTTTATAATTATATACTATAACTATTAAATTAAACTTTTAACTTTAAAACTGTATAAACATTTAATGATAATCATACATATACTTTTCCTTATACGTTTTCCTTAAATAGTCATTTAAGCACCAAAATGATCCTTTTCACGTAAACTTACACTTTTCCTTCAAATCATCAGTAACTTTGTACACGTAATTAAATATGTATAAACATATATTATAAAAACCACCCTTAGGCCTGTTTGCCGTAAGTCATGTTTACCCCCATGACTGGGTTGTGCGGTCCGAAAACTGGACTTAACTGGCTGGCCGACCAAACTAAATCAACGTACGTAAACTTTAAGTGAGATTTTCCTTATTAAGTCCTGGTCCGGAACCAGGTGTGCACTCAGGAGAAATCCACTAACATAAATAACCACTCTGTAAACAATGTGGGTGCACTCTGATCCGTTTAAATTTTAAGCTGCGGTACCGAGCATCTGTAACTATGAACTTTCATTACCATAAGGGGTTTTAAAATCATCTTATTATAATTTATGCAATTTAAAATAATATCGTAAAAATCTCATCTTTACTCATATTTTCATGAAAAAATGCAACGTAAAAATAAACTCATGCCACACAATTTTTGTGTTAAAAATATATATATAATTTTATTTTTGAATATAAAGAAATGCTGAAAATTTACCCGAGGGGATTAGAACATTTCTTAACCCAAAAATAGATACAAGTATATTAAAGGTAGAACTGGTATAATTAAATATGTGTAAAAATAAACTTATGAAAATTTTGTGGAACTAATTAACATAATTGAAATTTACTTATAAAATAAACTCGGGTATAAATTTTAAATAAAGAAAAACTAACATAATCAAAATTTACTTACCTTCTTTCTTACGAACACTGTAACTATCTCTAAGAAATGAGATCGGAAAGAGTGGGTGATTGAGAACTTATTTAAAAATTCTCTCTCCACCACAATTTCTTTCACTCGCTAATCCTTCTCTTCCTTGGAAAATTGTTGTGAAAAATGAAGGTTGAGAGCTCCCTATTTATAGGAAAATTTTGGGGAAGAAATGAAATTTATAAAAGTGTGGGGAGATGGGTGAAATTATAATTTTTTAAAAAATTAAAGAATGGGCAAGGGATGAGCAAGGTATGGGTTGAGTATGTGATGGGGATGGAGGCCATGTGGGAGTGCTTGCCACCATTCCCATTAAATAAAATTTTAATTAATCACTTACCTAATTAATTAATCAATTAGTTAATTAATTATTTTATTATTTTATTATTTTTCTTAATCATTTATCATTGTTATTACTTTTAAACTATTTTTAGTATTTATTTATTTTATTATTTATTTTTGAACAAGAATTAAATTTAAATTTTGAAAACTCATGTGGGCCCCACATGGTCTTGTGGGCCTAACCTGGTCTTGTGGGCCCTACACAATTTCGAGACTCAAATGGATCCTACGTAACTTCAATAATTCTCATACGATTTTATGAGCCCTACACAGCTTCGAGACTCATGTAAACCTCCACACGGCTTCGGGACTCATGTGGGCCCCACACAGTCTTGTGGGCCCTGCATATGATACCTATATTATTATTATTATTTTATCATATATTTCTACAAATTATGTCAGTCAAAACATTATTTTATATACTTATTTACGTGTACAAACAGTGTCTATTCTGTTTATCTTATGAAATTCCATTTTGACCAGGCCGACCTCCAGGGAGCGACTGAGCCGCAATGGTCTCTGAGCACTCGCTTAGACAAGGTCTTTCTTAGACATCAATCATGGAATCAAGGATCTTACAGAAAAACACTTCTGTATTGATATTAACTTAATGACCATTTTTATTATTATTATTATTGTGCTTTAATCATATATATATTTTTGGGTCATCACATTATAGCAGTCGATTATGCCTATGAAGTGGACAGGCTCCCTGTCAGTTAGGGTTGAGGAGGTCAATCTGAATTTTGTAGAATAGTGATTTATCCTAGTAGGCCAATCAGTGATAAGTCCTGCTCACTGGCCGCACAACCCTGTCATCAGGGGTTAAATCATGACATACAGCCATCGAGGGAAGTTTTCTCAGTTATTATATGTATATACAGATTTACAGAAATAGTGATGTATCTACGTATATTAGAAGTATTATGGATAGAAAGTTTATAAAAACAGATATGTTAAGCAATGTAGATAGAAGCTATATTGTATGTATTTATACTTGTATTCTCAGATTCAGTTATCCGTGATATATTTAAATCAGATATTTACAGAAATGTAACTCATTTGCCACACACTAGCGATAGTATATTTAGTCTTACTGAGCGTTGCCTCATCCTAATGATTTAATATTTTTCAGGTGATCCAACTAGGCGAGCACATCAGACTCGTAGGTTGAGGGGGCTACAGTACTGCCCTATTTGAGGGTGAGTATTCTAGGATGTTATTTTGTATAGCCCTAGTTTTAGTTGAGAGTATTTTTTAGGTGTGGTTGAGTATGTATAGCTTGGAGAATATACCGACTCTCTGGTATTGTAAATATATATGTGGATATGTTTTTATATATTTAGCTTCCCGCTGCTTAGGTTCATAGTTTGATTTAAATTAAAAAGTATCAGAGCAGTGTAAATTTCAGTATATACACATATATTTTGAAAAAAAAAAATTTATAGCAGGTCGTTACACCTACTAACCTACGGATGTCTTTCCTGAAGCCCTTCTTGAACCTCCGGGTCTTCTCATACTCGTTCGAGATCAAGCACGGCGTGAAATGGGATAACTCTATATACCGAGCAGCATACCCCTGCACCCTTATATTTCCCTTAGTCAGAGCAGAAAACTCATCCGCCTTAGCATCATATGTGGAGGCCGGGAAGTATCTTTCAAAGAACACCTCCTTGAAACGGCTCCATGTCATCTCCACAGGACCAGATCTTTGCTTCTCCAGCAGACTCACCGAAGTCCACCATCACCTTGCCTCCCCAGATAGCTAGAAGGTAGCATAGAGGACTCTTTGCATATCTGTGCAGTGTAAGACCTCCAGAATCCTCTCGGTATTTTCAACCCAGTCCTTAGCTATCATTGGGTTAGGTCCTCCTGAGAACGTCGGAGGGTGCATGCATGTGAAACTCTCAATAGTGCACCTCGCAGCAGTAGGAGAGCGTTCGTGTCTCCTAACGCTCCGCCCGATCTCCCGCATAACCTGCCTCGTCAAACCTTGAGGCACGGAAGGAGACTCATCACTCGCAGTTTCCTCAGAGCCACTTCTCAGGTTGTTATCCTTGGGCTCCATTCTGAAAAATGATAGGAACCTATTAGTACTCTTACAGCACGTACAGTTAACTTAATTATCTACAACTAATCATGTTAACTACCACTTGATAGGTCTAGGTCTGTCCTATCACACTGACACGAAAATCATCAATGGTTTGTCATGATTTTACTGAAATCATCATTCCAGGAAAAGCACGAAACACCATGAACGAGTCCCTGTCTAGTACCAAAACAACCCTCGACCTACTCTACCCATTTCCTACATCCTATACTCTAGTATGTACACACAACTATGCCTAACCAAGTCTACAAGACCTAATAACTTGGTTAGCTTTGATACCAAGCTGTCACGCCCCGAACCCGGTAATGGGACCTAGGGATGAGTAAGTAACCTAACCTGTCCATGTATCATACAAATCATCAATGACACATCACAATGAATGAGGGTCCGACCCTGTGGGGTTCCCGTACACCCTATACACATTCATATACATTATAGATACTCAGCGGAAAAAGGTCTTTCTATACATGTTCTGTACCATACCAGAGTCTATACAAAAGGAATCCAGGTTCCATAACACAAAACATAAACCCAGGTGTCAGCCAAAACCACAAAAGACAACCTGAAATAGTCCTAGTACTTACCCAAGTACTTCCTGCAGTACACCAACCACTATGCTCCCAACATAAGAACGATAGTTCCGGTTACTCAAAGGACCTGAAAAACATGTACATGCGATAGGGGTGAGATACCTCTCAGTAAGGAAGAATCAGGTTATATTGGTGTATGACATATGAGTATTATCATGACATAAAACATACACAGTCAAAATTGTTCTAGTATTTTCACAAAACAAGCAATACAATCTAGTGTCGTCACACCCTTCGGCCGAAGCCGAACTGTTTGGTGATATTTCACACCCTTCGGTAAAAATCGATGATCTGGTGATATCTCACACCCTTCAGCAAAAGCTGACAGTTTGGTGATATTTCACACCCTTTGGCAAACGCCGGTGCCCCTGGTAACCTGGCATAGCATCATCCCGCAGTGTTGAACCGGTGCAAATATGGTGTTTTCACACCCTTCGGTAAAATTTGATCGATTTAGTGGTATTGCGCACTCTCTGGCAAAAGCCAGATTTTAAAACTTGGAAAATTCGGAATCCCGTTCCTATTTCATTTCATCAAAACACAACTCATGCATGTTTATATATCCAAACAATTCCACACCCATTTGGTAATCTAAAATCATGATTTTCCAAACATATATACAGTTTAACAAGTCAAGGCACGGTCATCCCTATAACACAATATATATATTGCAATATATTTACGATTTTCCAACAAAACCAGAGATGCAACCCAATGCCCCCTTTTTCCAAAACTGTAACATGAAAAATCCAAAATTTTACTTGTTAGATTCCCAAAAATGAGTAACCAAAACACAAACAGGATCGTGAACCACAATTCTACCAAGTTTGATTTTCGAAAATAACTGACATAAATAGAATCCCCTTACCTTTCCCCAAAAATTCAAACTCGAACTCTACGGCCCCTAAACAGTGAACCGAGTTCCCAAAACCTATAAACCACAGTATAGAACATACTTACAATTCTATTCCTTACATAACTACCATAACAGAATTGAAAACCGAGTCTTACCACGATTTTGAGCCAAAACCCAAAAATGCCTGGAACGAAGATCTGATCCGCAAATCTTGTAGAGAATCCTTCCCTGATCCTCGTGGTAATGTTGAATCTACGATTCCAACAACGTACAGCAAAGAAATCTAGAGAGAGAGAGAGAGAGTATTTCGAAATCTAGAGAGAGAGAGAGAGGATATTTTGATTTCTTAGTGATTAAGAAATGGAAACTGATATTTATAGCCCTTTGACTCGGCCAACCTTGTTAACAAGATGGTGTCTTTGTCGACGAGCCACTAAAGACAGTTCGTCGACGAGACAGTGGCCTCGTCGACGAGCCTGAGATCCCCGGTTTCCTGAAACCTCTCTGCTTCTCCTCGTCGACGAGCCTCTGCATTTCGTCGTCGAACAATCATAAGGCCTTCGTGGACGAACTCTAGCTTCGTCGATGAAGCCTACTTAATTTACCATTTTACCCTTTAATTTATTCCATACATCACGGTAAGGGTTCTTACACATGGTGTCCGGTATCTGATTCAGACCCCATATCGCTTTTTAGGAGTTGGGTAACATAGATATTTACTCGCTTTCTAGTAGTATAGATTTACTTGCTTTCATTTAATTGCTTTCAAGTAGTTGATTAGATTTCAACCATTAAAAAATAAAATCTTTAACTTCTTTTTCATAATAAGGCTATAATAAACTAAATTGGCAGTAGTCTAATAACTGCGCTTCAAGTCTCCGTGGATCGATACCCGACTTACCCACTTTCTACTGAACTTGGGATAGTTAGGTTTATAAATATTATTTTTTGTAGTTAGTTAAGGACCCAAGCCTTGGCGAGCCTACAAAAGTAGTCTCCCAGAGGCTTTGCTTGTAACCACAGTTTTCCTCCACCATAAGAGAGGGTTTTTAATAAATTTGGGACGGGGCTGCTATGTGGGTGGCTACCGGCTCTTCCTTTGAGTTGATTTGTGCCAAATTTTAGGTTAACAAATTTCAAGGACGAAATTTTTATAAAGAAGGGAAGATGTAATAATCCAAAAAATAATTTAATTAATTAAATCTCACTCTCTCAATTTCTCTTCATTTCTCTGCAAAATTGAAGAACGAACATCATTCCTAGGTCCCAATTTCGCTCTTCAAAGATTTGACCAGGGAAATTTCCTCTTTTGCATGTCGTAGGCACCACTCTAGAGTTAGGTTAAGTGGACAAGATTATATCAGCTTTTATTTTATAATTTACCCGATTAAATTGAGTATATGAATAGGGTGATATTTGTTTTATTTAAATATATGCCTAAGAAAATTAAAATATGTAGGTTTGATCATGTTCGTTTTTATTTAAATATATTTGAGATAAATTAAATTGCGGGGATTTGATCATATCAATTTTTTTAATATATTGGAATTAAATTAAATATGTGGAATGGATCATACCCGTGTTTTTATTTAAATCTACTGGATATATATTTATAAAAATTTCCTAGGTAATTTATGAAACTATAATTACTATATAAATCATGTGGCATGAGTTTATTTTATTTTATCGCATAATTGAGCAAGTTAGGGATTTTTGCGGTGTATGTTTAATATGTGATTTATTGCAAATATTAATGAGATTGGGAATAAGGTTGATATTTTTGTACAAATTTTATATTAGGAATATTGATGAGATTATGATATTATTTTAATTGCATAAATTGCAATTATATGTTCTAAGAACCCTGATGGGCTGAATATGGTGGATGCTCGGTACTGTAGCTATAGATTAATATTAGTGCAGCCACACTATTGTGGACGTGTTGGCAGTGGATAGTTGATTTGGCCTGAGTAGGGTTGTACCCGGTTTTTTCCAAACCGGGATGTGGTAGGCAAATCGATCTTACAAACATAATATTTTGATTTAGTTTTGGTCGGCCAACCAAGCTAAGTCTAGTCTTTGGACCGCACAACCCATTCATGGGCGTTAAAACATAACGTGCATAGCCCTAAAGAAGTTCTTTTATACATATTTGTGTATTTATGTGACTATAGCCATTTAATAGGCTGTTTTGGGAGTGTTAACATTGGTGTATTCCCAAGAGGGGGGTGAATTGGGTTTTAAAAACATTTTTCACTAATTTAAACAATTACGCCGATTCACCACAGTTCATATCTCATTCAATATTGAAAACGTGTACGTACAACGATTAAGTTATCAGTGTGTGCATACATACATGTGTGCTGCATATCTCATTTAAATTAGTTTTGTGTGCATGCAAGATGGTTATAACAAAACATGTACAAGCATACGCATACTAAAATTTAAGTGCAAAAATTTAAATAAGATAGAGAGAGAATGACACACAGATTTGTTAACGAGGTTCAGCCAATAGTGCCTACATCCCCGTCTTGGGCATATCCCCCAAGGATTCCACTAAACCTACTCACTTAACCAGGAAGAGTAGAAGCTGTTTACATCCTCTCCTTACGGGTCGAGGAAAACCCTAGCTCAATTACTAGGCTGAGCCGAACTAGTCTCACTTATAGGGCTGAGACTCCCCCGTTCAATTTTCGGGCTGAACCGAACCGGTCTCACTTACAGGGCTGAGACTCTCCAGTTCAATTCCTGGCTGAACCCAACTGTTACAATAAAAACATTTTTGTACATATAAAAGAGCTTCTAAATACAAGCATGGATGTACACATTATGCTCACAAAAATGTATGCACTCTCTTATGATATGATTTGAGTTCAATAGAGTAAATGGTGCTTATCTAAATAATTAATACACAAATAAAACATATGAACATATTAAATGATTATTATGTTCTCCAACAAAATATTTGCAAATAAAAGTATTTGGAGAATCTGGAATTTAAGTTTAAAAGGATTTGTGTAATAAATAATTTCTCCCAAAAAAATGTTTATCTAGAAAAATAACCAGAAGAAATATTAAAGTTACGCTCAAAAAATGATTTTAATAAATGAAGCTGCAAATGAGAATAAACGTAAATGAGTGTAAAATAAATGCCCAAAGTAAAATATTCTCTTCAAAATGATTTTCAAAATAATGATTGGAAGAGATTGGAGAGTATAAATTGTAACCTCAAAAATACTTTACAATGAAAATATGAGTGGGGAAACTTTGATTAAGAAAATGATTTGAGAGGTTTTAAAGTCAATTAAAGTTGTTAATCTGGAGTAATGAGGGAGTATTTATAAAGTTTTTGAAAATTATGACCGTTAGGGACACGAAGGTCATTTTAGAAAAAATTAATGATGTTCAATTGAAAATAATCTCGTTTTACCGTAGTAAAAAATTCACCAACCCGAGAGGCTCGATCAACCAGACTTGAGGTTCAGTTAACCCAGTGACAAAGTTTAGTCGACCATGGAGAAAAATGAATTGAGTTTTTGGTCGATCGTACTTAAGATTTTTAAGACAATTTTTCATTTTAGCGCAGTTCGGTTGACCGATAGACTTTGAACTAAGAAGTTTGGTCGACTAGGAAGTTGGGGCATCACCCGAGGAACTTCGATCGACCATAGCATTGCAACACATTTTAGGTTGGTAGACCGAAGGGTCAAAGTGTTGACCTTAAGGCAATTCAGTCGACCAGTGTAATTGAACTGGTCTTGTTCAGTCGACCGAGCTACAGTCAAACTATTGACCACTTCCCAATTTGGTCGACGGAATGCTTTTCAAGCATTCAGGTTCAGTCGATCGAACATGCAATTTTGATGCATATCAGTACTGATCCCTTTAGATATTAACCATATTCATATGATGTTTATTTTTAATGCAATAGGAAACTTTTTTATGCAGATTTGTGGGTCCTAAAGTCAGTCTAAGGTATTTGAGAATTAACCCCAAACATCTGGCGTTGATCGACCAAAAGGTGATCCATAAGGTTCTGTGGCCCCCTATAGTCAGTCAATGGTCATCTGAGCAATTAAAACTTATCATGCAGATGTATGCATTATTACAGATCAGAGATAAAAATTAAATGCATATACAAACAAAACACAAATGTCTTCTTCTTTCTTTTTTGCTTTTTAACTCTAAGGAATATGCCAGATATGAGCTTTGAGTTGTGTCATGGCTTCCATGTCCTCTTGATCTTGTGTGTGACCTGAATTATACCTGTTCATGCACTTAAAAGCATACATAAAAACCACTTGTGTTTGTCAGCATCAAAACGGATATCGGACTCAAAAATCCAACAGGGAGTATTTTTATTTATAGATATGTGACCTAAAGTTTATAAATGAAATTTCTATTATAGTTAAATATATTATTAAATTATTTCTATGCTAATGCTCATTTCAGCCACTTACTGATAATAATTTATGCTTACTTACTGTGAGGTGTCTCACTCCAATAATTAATTCATATTTCGAGACGTTCCGGAGACCAGGTCTAGCGAACTTCTAGGCGAGGTTAGAAAAATATAGTTTAGAGTAAGTGTTTGGATAAAACCAATTAAATATGTTTTTTTTTTTTGTTTCACGTGATGTAAATATCGTTACTTGGTGATACCCATGTAAATTCGGTGGTTTAGTACTCTGGTATTATAATATTTGACATTTTAGATTATTCCCGTTGTTTTTATTTATGGAAAGTGGCACCCTGAACCCCACTGGGTTTGGGGCATCACACTAACCCTATAAAAAGGGGGCCTCAAAGAAGGAGGAGGACACAAATTCATAGAAAAAACACACAGAGAAAAACTCTGAAAGAAAAGAGAGGCAACACTAAGAGTTGAGGGATAGGTTAAGGCAAAAACCCTAGAGAGATTGAAAGGTAAGCTCACCCTACTCACAGAAGGAGGCAGCATATCCTAGTGCCCCCTACCACCTGAAGGCACAAGCTAGTGCCCTTGCAACCTAGAAGGCTACCCAGGCAAAAAAAATTCAAGGATAAGAAAACCCGAAGGAGTACAAGACCTCAGTTATACAATTGGCTTACCATTCCTAAACTATTATACACCACAGGATACCCCCGGTCAAAAGAAGGATACTTCCCTCCCATGCATGCACATATGTTGTAGTAATCGGGAAAAAATAAAATTTTTAAAAAGAATAAAATAAAATAAATTAATTAAATCAACAAGTAAAATGAATAATATGATAAGGAAAATATATATATATATATATATATATTGAAACATATATATATATATATATCTGTGTGTGTGTGTATATATATATATATATAAAGTGTACAAGCTTCTTCAAGAAGCTTTGCTTTAATTAGCAAGTTAATATGATGTTAATATATATATATATATATATATATATATATATATATATATATATAATTGTGCAAGTTTCTCCAAGAAGCTTGCTTTGATTTTGGTGTGTTCTCTCTCTCTCTCCTCTCTCTCTCTTCGATTTCGAGCCAGTTTTATGCCGGATCGACAAACCGAAGCCACCACGACGCTCCTGACGAAGTTCTCTGCAAATCTGCCGAAGCGAATCGTTGGAGAAAGCAATTTGGAAATCATCCCTAAGTTGAGGTAAGGCTTTTTAAGCCAAATTTGAAGTTGTGACAGTTGAGAAAAGTGTTATACGCGTTGAAATATTAAAGTTTAATACTAAGAGTTTTTGTTTCCAGGGGTGTTGATTGGGAACGTTGGGAATCATCCCTAAATTGAGGTAAGACTTTTTAAGCCAAATTTGACTTTGTGGCTGTTATAGAAAATGTTGTACGTACGAAAATACTGAAATTTAATACTGAAAATTTTTGATTTCAGGGTATTGGTCAGGAAATCTTATGGTGGTTAGACTAAATTGTTTTGGGGGCTTTCTCAATAGTCAGGTAAGGGGATAAACTAAACTAGTTTTGTTTTGAGAAAATGTATGTATATATATTTAGCATCTGATTTGCATAAAATGTGTATATATATATATATATATATATATATATATATATATGTTTTATATTTGCAAAATACTATGAAATTGATCGTATGATTGAATATGTGAAAATCCGTTTGTGTGGCATGAGTATAAAATGTATGAGATACTGTTTCTAGAAATGTGAATGATATGGATTTTATGATGGAAAACAGGCCTACGGGCCGAGATTTTTATATGATTTGCCGGCGTACGGGCCGTGCTTTGTGGATATGATTTGCCGGCGTACGGGCCCTGCTATGTGGATATGATTTGCCAGTATACGGTCCATGCTATGTGGATGTGATTTGCCAGCGTACGGGCTGTGCTATAATTTGCTGGCGTACGGGCTGAGCTATGATAAAATATGTAATACCAGCGTACGGGCCAATAATTTTCATAATATATGTATATGTGCAAAATGATATGGTTAATATGAAAATTAATGATATGAGATATCCGTGTATCACGATTTTAATATATGTATATGATATCAGAACCTGGTTGACTTGGTTTAAGCTAGCACTTGCACGGTACCGTTGCTATGTGTCCATGGTCTTTATGATCATGATATCTATGTTAACGTCACTGTATAGAGTAGTGTGAGATTGGATGGTCGATGTGGTTATTTTCAAGAAGTGTGCTGTTATCGCCCCTGATGTATGGATCAGGTCTGGCAGACCCATCGGACCTACAGACTTCTGTTTGACTGGGTAGTGGTCGGCCAACCATTGTCAGGTCCCGCCTTCGGGCCACACAACCCAGTCATGTGGGGGTAATACATGACAACAGCCAGCTAACCTACCAAGATTGTTTTATGTTATTACTATTATGATATGAGATGAGAAATGTTTATGAAAATGCAGTATGTTCTGCCATGTTTTGATTTACGTATGTATGTTTTCCTAGATTTGATAAACAGTACTGAATATGATATGTATGGTATATGTAGAACATGGTATACTCATGTTGTCACACACTGGTATTAGTTTATTTCCCTTACTGAGAGGTGTCACACCCCTTAATCTTATAAACTTTTCAGGAGCCCTTGATAAGAGAGCGGGAAAAGTTTCTCTGATCTAGAGTGGTTGTTGCCCTTTTTGAAGGGTAAGTTTTTGGTAAGGACAGTTAGATTTTGTGGGAATTTTCCCTAGATATGGTTTTTGGAATGTGTATATTGAGATACAGTAATTTTAGTAACTCTTGTATTGTGATGTATGATATGATAGTATGTGTATGTCTGTATGTTTTCTACTGCTAGGGCTTCTGCTGTATGTTTTGATATATCCCTAGTACCCACGGGTCCAGGTGGATTGTGACCTGTTGAGCTGGAATGTGAGATGTGTGGTATTGATTTTTTGATGATATTATTATTTATATAAAAAAAATAAAAAAATGAGCAGGTCGTGACAGCTTGGTATTAAAGCTTAGGTTGCTAGGTTCTGTAGACTCTAGAGTGCAACAGAAACAATACCAAAGTTTAGGAAGTGATTTGAGGTTTTGTTTTATAGTCTAGAAGCAGGACTTCCATGGTAGTTTTTGTGTTTTTCTTGGGGTGACGATTTCAGGAAAACCATAGTAAGCTATTGTCGGGTTGTGTTCCTAGAATGTAGGACTGGGGATTAGAAATGAGTTAAAAATATTGAGATAAGTGGTGAGGATAGGTGGGTAAATTATAAGGATAGGATTTCTGAGTTGCATCTATTGTTTCAAGATGGATCTAGAAGGAAATAGTGCCCATGCGAGTGGCAGTGTTGGAGCAGGACCATCAGGTGCAGCTGGGACCGACTCTGATGCGGTATTATGTAGCGTGGCTCAGCAGGTTATGGCTGAGATCGCCAGGAGTTCGAGGGAGCAGAGTGGTTCATTTGCAGGCCAGGGGTGCACCATAGAGAAGTTCACGAAGATGAATCCTCTAGCGTTCTCAGGCAGAGTTGATCCTGTGGCCGTTGAGAACTGGATGCAGGAGACCGAGAAAATCTTGACTGTACTGCAGTGTACTGAGGAATAGAAGGTCCTCTTTGCCACCTATAGATTGACAGGAGAGGCTGAGAGGTGGTGGACTGCGGTGAGACTATTGGAGCAGCAGAGGGTGACTCCAATAGCTATGACATGGGACCGGTTTAAAGATCTGTTCTTTGACAGATATTTTCTAGCTACTGTGAGGGAGGCTAAGGTAAAAAAGTTCCTGAGTCTGAAGCAGGGACAGCTATCCATCCAGCAGTATGCAGCACATTTTATCAAGCTCTCTCGATTCGCCCCATACATTGTTCCTAATGAGGTGAAGAAGGCGAGGCAGTTTGAGAGAGGCTTGAGGCGGAGTATATTTGGGCAGGTGGTGGTGCTGCGGATACAGGACTTTACTGAGTTGGTCAACATGGCGGCCTTGGTAGAGATTGGTGAGCATCTTGATGCGGATGAGCAAGGATAGAGGAAGAGATCTGCATCTACAAGCTACCAGCAGGGTCACAGGTTGGGTCAGTGAAGGAGAGGTAATCATGGTAGAGGGCGGAGACAGAAGAAGGGAGGACGCGAGGTGCAGACAGAGCAGGGTCCTCCAGTTTGTCAGACTTGTGGTAGGAGGCACTGGGGAGAGTGTCGAGCTAGTGGTGTAGTGTGCTACTGCTGTGGTAGATCGGGACATATAATGCGAGATTGTCCTACCCTACTAGATGTAGCTCCGGTGTGCTATCGCTGCGGTAGATCAGGGCATATGGTACGAGACTGCCCTACTCCACTAGAAGCAGTTCCAGTTCCTAGACTATACCAGGGAGGTTATCAGGCGCCATTTAGGGGCCAGCAAAGGCATACGGCTCCAGCCAGAGTGTTTACTCTGACACCGGGTGAGGCTGAGTGTAACGTCCCTCAATTTCTTAACATAAAATATCACATAATAAATAAAATGGTCAACCCGAACCCGTGGGTAGCGGGGACACCTGTCATACACAGCGGAAAACCTAGCAGCAGTAAACATAAAATCTCAAACATTCAATCATAAAACATAATACCAGAGCTTTCTATAACATTATGATACCGTACTACTATACATCCTCATATACATCAAAATATCTCTAGGGTCAAACACAAAATAATTCTAACCCTAGTACAAAATCTTATCCTCCTTACGGGGTAATCTCACTAATCTCAACGGTGGCCTTGACCCGCCGGTCTCTCAGGGACTCCTGAAAAATGTAATAATATTGGGGGTGAGACACTTCTCAGTAAGGGAAAATAAACTAAATACAGCTGTGTGGCAACATGAATATTTAATGCATTTATACGTATATAGTACATTTCATAACTCCATAAACATCATCATATCGTACTGGGTAAACATATATTTTCACATCTGTTAATAATTCATATCATACATAAAATCATTTGTTATAACTGTAGTACTGAAAATAAACACAGGATGAATAGCTAGCTAGTGTCATGTATTACCCCCCATGACGGGTTGTGCAGCCCGAAGGCGGGACCCGACAATGGCTGGCCGACCACTGCCGAATCAAATATGTCTGTAAGTACGATGAGCCCGCCACACCCTGGTCCGGACTGCCAGGTGGACGTCCACACTCTACTGAAAGCCACATCGACTATCCATCTCCCATCCCCTCGTGGGACGGTAGCACTAATAAGGCCTCGTGCCAAAATGAACCCATAGCTACGGTACCGAGCTCCTGGTCTGAACTAAACTAACATCCTGGTTATGAAAACATATAATACATGATCATACATAACATCATTACGGCCTCGTGCCGAAAACATAGATACGGCCTCGCACCGAAATCATACATATGGCCTCGCGCCAAAATCATAGTAAATATGGCCTCACGCCAATAATATAAATACGGCCTCGTGCCGATAGCATAGATTCGGCCTCGTGCTGATAACATAAATACGGCCTCGTGCCAATAACATAAATATATGACCTCGCGCCAAAATTGTTTCAGGTATATATATACTGAAAATACATCATTTATCACAACATAACTCATATTTCCATAAATGCTTGGTTCGTAAAATCTTTCACATCGTAATACATTTCACATAAAATAATATTCATGCCACACATATGCTGTTAAAAGTCATACTTCATATTCTAAAAACGTGAATTATTTACATCTCATACATACATATACATTTTAATCATCATAGCAGTATTTTTCTCAATCGTACATTTCATGCGTAACACACAATATAACATATGCTTTTCTGAAAATAAATTTACTCATAATCAATAATAATTTGTATGAAAAATTACTGCTTTAGTTTATTCCCTTACCTGACTATTAAGAAATTCCTTAGGACCCAAAATTTCACGCCCTTGGCACCCAAAATTTAATTCCTGCAATTTACATTTTTCCCTGATTAATTAATCTATTTCTCCAAAATAGTACTCATCTAGCCTTCCTTAGGCTCCAAATACCTCAAATTAATATTTAAACTATTATTTAATATCCCTACTTAATTTTCCAAATTTTGCCTGCGGGTCCCAAAATTATACTCGCGGCGCTCACCCGAGCCCTAAATTTCAGAAATCCTATTTCAGTCGCAGATGCTTAATATTTTAGCATTTCTAAATTAATGCTAATTAATTAAAAATAAGCCCCTTAATAATCGCTGCACCCCAAATTTGGAGTTTTGACCCGACACCCCCATGAGAATTCCGTCCCACTAGACTTGTAGAGAATCATTCCTAGATTCTCGTGGTGGTGTCCGTTTGTCAATTGGGCTTATATTTTGCAAGAAATTAAAGAAAAAGGGGAAAATGGCTTACCCCAGGGAATACGCTTACGTCGCTCCTACCACCGATCCGCTCCGGTAGAAATGACGACAGCGGCGAATGGAGTCCAGTGGTATCTTCGAATTTTCGATCGGGCAAAAATCCGTCATGAAATCGAGGAGAGAGGGAGAGAGAAAGTGAGGAGAGAGAGAGAGTGTGTTCAGAGGGAGCTGCGTTGCAGCAAAAAGAAAAGAAAAGAAAAGTAAAGAAGAAGAAGATGAAGAAGAAGAAGAAAAAGAAATCCTGAAGCTTCCAGCTTCAGGATGTAATAATAATAATAATAATAATAATAAATATATATTGAATTAATATTAATAATAATATATTTTATTTAAAAAAATAAAAATAAATTTTAATTAATTTTTTTTTCTTTTTCTTTTAAATTCGATTAATTAATTAGTTAATTAATTAAAAATTTAATTAATTAATTAATTAATTTTTTTTTTTTTTGGAAATCAATTCACTAATTTTTTTATATCTCTATTTTTGGGGCTTTTACACTGAGACGACGGGTGACGTGGTGACAGGTATGGTTGTTATGTTTTCTTTTAAAATTATTGCATTATTTGATTCAGGAGTTACACACTCGTTTGTATCCTCGGGGTGTATTAAATTATGTGGGTCTGAAACACAACTGTTAGATGTTGAATTGTTGGTATCTACACCGATTAGGTCAGTAGTAAGGTGTAATAAGGTGCTCCAAGGTTGTCCAGTTGATATTCAAGGGAAGGCTTTGTCTGCCGATTTGATAGTGTTGGACATGCACGAGTTTGATGTTATATTTGGCATGGATTGGCTAGCAGCTAATTTTGCCAGCATAGATTGCCGTGCACGAGAAGTGATATTCAGATCTCCGGGGGAAGCAGAATTTAAGTTCGTAGGGTTGCAAGTACAATCCTCGCCTCAGCTAGTTTCAGCTATTCAGGCCAGAAGACTACTACTGAGTGGGTGTCAGGGGTTTGTGACTGTGGTGAAAGAGATGTCAGAAAATGAATTGAAACTTGCTAGCACGCCTGTAGTAAAGGAGTTTACATATGTTTTCCCAAATGAGTTACCAAGCTTGCCACCCGATCAAGAGGTAGATTTTTCCATAAGTCTACTTACAGGTACATCGGCTATTTCTAAAGTACCGTATTGAATGGCACCAGTAGAGTTGGCAAAATTAAAAAATCAGTTGCAAGATCTACTTAATAAGGGCTTCATACGACCTAGTGTATCTCCATGGGGAGCTTCGGTGTTATTTGTGAAGAAGAAAGACGGGACTATGAGGATGTGTATAGACTATAGGGAGATTAATAAAGTGACGATGAAGAACAAATATCCTCTACCCTATATTGACGATTTGTTTGACCAGCTCCAAGGTACACGGGTGTATTCGAAGATTGACCTCAGATTTGACTACCATCAGGTAAAGGTGAAAGCAGAAGACGTCTCGAAGACGGCCTTCAGGACCAAGTACGGGCATTACGAGTTTCTCGTTATGCTGTTTGGATTAACAAATGCTCCTGCGGTATTTATGGACTTGATGAATAGAGTCTTCCACCGATACCTAGACCAGTTTGTTGTTGTTTTTATTGATGATGTATTGGTCCATTCTAGGAACTATGAGGAGCATGAGACGCACTTGAGGCAAGTTTTGCAAACACTTCGGGAAAAGAAGTTGTATGCCAAGTTCAATAAATGTGAATTTTGGCTTGAGAAGGTCGTGTTCTTAGGGCATGTTATATCTGGACACGGTATTTCTGTGGATCCTAGCAAGATTGACGCAGTAGTGAATTGGGTTAGACCAAGAAATGTACAGGAGATCAGGAGTTTCTTGGGGCTAGCTGGATATTACCGTCGTTTCGTTAAGGGATTCTCAGCTTTGTCAGGACCCTTGACACGACTGACGAGGAAGAATGTCAGATTTGAGTGGGACGACTGCTGTGAGCAGAGTTTTCAAGAGCTGAAGCAGAGGTTAGTCACAGCACCAATTTTGGTTATCCCATCTGGGGGTGAGGGGTATGTCATTTATAGTGATTCGTCATTGAAAGGACTTGGCTGTGTATTGATGTAGCATGGCAGGGTATTTGCGTATGCGTCCAGGAAGTTGAAAGAATAAAAGAAGAATTACCCTACACATGATCTTGAGTTGGCTGCAGTAGTACACGCGTTGAAAATTTGGAGGCACTACCTGTATGGCGAGCAGTGTGAGATTTTCTTCGACCACAAAAGCTTAAAGTATTTCTTCACGCAAAAGGAACTGAATATGAGACAGAGAAGGTGGTTGGGGCTGATTAAGGATTTTGACTGTACCATCAGTTATCACCCAGGGAAAGCGAACGTGGTAGTTGATGCGTTGAGCATGAAATCCAGGGAGCCAATGTTGGTGGCTATGGGGATCCAGCATCCGATCAAGATGGATCTGGAGAGACTCGGCATATAGTTAATAGAGAGTGATCTCCCAGTATGTATTGCTAGCCTAGTGGTACAGCCTACTCTATAAGAAAGAATTAAAGCCGCTCAAAAGGAAGATTTAGTATTAGCAGAGGTGATATGCAGAGTGCAGATGGGTCAGGGGGAGGATTTCAGTATTGCAGATGACGGAGCTTTGCAGTTACGTTCCAGATTATGCGTTCCTGCCGATACTAAGATCAGGAAGATTATTTTAGAAGAAGCTCACAGATCTTTGTATACCGTTCATCCTGGTAGTACGAAGATGTATAGAGACTTGAGTGAAACGTTTTGGTGGAGTGGCATGAAAAGAGAAATCGTCGAGTATGTAGCCTAGTGTTTGATGTGCCATCAGGTAAAGGTTGAGCACCAGAGGCCGGCAGGGCAGTTGCAGCCGTTATTCATCCTAGAGTGGAAGTGGGATCATATATCGATGGACTTTGTGTCAGGACTGCCGACGACATTACATGGTCAGAATGCTATCTGGGTGATTATTAATCGTTTGACTAAGACCGCCCACTTTATACCTATCAAGATCAGCTACTCCCTCAACCGTTTAGCGGAGATTTACATTCAAGAGATAGTATGTTCTCATGGGGTGCCTGTATCGATTGTGTTGGATAGAGTTCTGTGATTTACATCACAATTTTGGAGGAGTTTGCAGGAGGCTCTGGGGTCTCAGTTATTGTTTAGTACGGCATTCCATCCTCAGTCAGACGGGCAGACTGAGAGGACGATATAGATATTAGAGTACCTGCTCAGAACGTGTGTTCTAGACTTTGGGGGTAGTTGGACTCAGTTCACGCCACTGGTAAAGTTCGCGTATAATAACAGTTATCAGTCTAGCATTGGCATGACACCATTTGAGGCTCTGTACAGTAGGAGATGTCGTTGTCCTTTGTTTTGGGATGAAGTGGGTAAGCGGCGAGTTGTGGGGCCAGAGCTTGTGCAGCAAGCGCGTGATAAGGTTCGGCTTATTAGAGACAGGATTAGTGCAGCTCAGAGCCGACAGAAAAGTTACGCTGACCATCGCCGCAAGAATTTAGAGTTTGATGTGGGTGATCACGTATTTTTGAAGATAGCTCCGATGAAAGGAGTTATGCGCTTTGGGAAGAAGGGTAAACTCAGTCCTAGGTTTATCGGTCCATTTGAGATTTTAGATAAAGTGGGACCGATAGCTTATAGACTAGCTTTACCTCTGGTGTTGACCAGGATCCACGATGTATTCTATGTGGCTATGTTGAGGAAATACGTTCCAGATCCTTCTTATATCATCAGTTATGATGAGTTGGAACTTAGTGATTCACTGGGATATGAAGAGGTACTAGTAGAGATTCTGGATAGGAAAGTACAGGAGTTATGTAATAAGAAAATTCTTCATGTAAAGGTTTTGTGGAGGAATCATGTGGTAGAAGAGGCTTCTTGGGAATCCAAGGAGCAGATGAGACAAAGATATCCGCATCTATTCCAAGAAAGTTGATGGGATAAAATGCGAGTAGTTAGGTAGTTTCTTTTGCAGGTACATGTAATGGTTTAATTAGAGTAGTATTTTAGTTTTTGGAGAATGATTTTCTTTTGTATATATAATCTTCCAAGACTCGAAATGTAACCACGGTATTCCTCCACCATAAGTGAGGGTAGGTAATAAAATGAGTAGACCATTTTTCCTGGTTAAAGGATGGCGAGTTACAGGAACAATAAATTTCGAGGACGAAATTCTTTTAAGGGGGGAGGAATGTAGTAACTGGGAAAAAATAAAATTTTTTTAAAAATAATAATAATAATAATAAAATAAAAAAATAAAATAAATTAATTAAATTAACAAGTAAAATGAATAGTATGATGAAGAAAATATATATATATATATTGAAACATATATATATATATATTAGTAAGTTATTATGATATATATGTAATATATATAAGTTAAAGGTATATATATATAAAGTGTACAAGCTTCTTCAAGAAGTTTTGCTTTAATTAGAAAGTTAATGTGATATTAATATATATATATATATATACATATATATATAAAATTGTGCAAGCTTCTCCAAGAAGCTTGGTTTGATTTTGGTGTGTTCTTTCTCTCTCTCCTCTCTCTCCTATGACTCTCTCTTCGATTTCGGGCCAGTTTTATCCCTGATCGACAAACTGAAGTCACCACGACGCTCTTGGCGAAGTTCTCTGCAAATCTGTCGGAGCGGATCATTGGAGAAAGCAATTTGGAAATCATCCTTAATTTGAGGTAAGACTTTTTAAGTCAAATTTGAAGTTGTGACAGCTGAGAAAAGTATTATACGCGTTGAAATATTAAATTTTAATACTGGGAGTTTTCGTTTCCAAGGGTGTTGATTGGGAGCGTTGGAAATCATCCCTAAATTGAGGTAAGACTTTTTAAGCCAAATTTGACTTTGTGGCTTTTATAGAAAATGTTGTACGTACAAAAATACTGAAGTTTAATACTGGAAATTTTTGGTTTCAAGGTATTGGTCAAGAAATCTTACGGGGGTTAGATTAGATTGTTTTGGGGGCTTTCTCAGTAGTCAGGTAAGGGGATAAATTAAGTTAGTTTTGTTTTGAGAAAATGTATGTATATATATTTAGCATCTGATTTGTGGAAAATGTATATATATATATATATATATATATATATATATATATGTTTTATATTTGCAAAATACTATGAAATTGATCATATGATTGAATATGTGAAAATCCGTTTGTGTGGCATGAGTATAAAATGTATGAGATACTGTTTCTGGAAATGTGAATGATATAAATTTTATGATGGAAAACCGCCCTACGGGCCGAGATTTTTATATGATTTGCCGGCGTACGAGCCGTGTTATGTGGATATGATTTGCCGGCGTACGGGCCGTGCTATGTGGATGTTATTTTCCAGCGTACGGGCTGTGCTATGATTTGCCAGCGTACGGGCCGAGCTATGATTGGCCAGCATACGGGCCGAGCTATGATAAAATATGTAATACCAGCGTATGGGCCGATGATTTTCATAATATATGTATATGTGCAAAATGATATGGTCAATGTGAAAATTAATGATATGAGATATTCGTGTATCACGATTTTAGTATATGTATATGATATCAGAACCTAGTTGGCTTGGTTTAGGCTAGCACTTGCACGGTACCGTTGCTATGTGTCCATGGTCTTCGTGATCATGATATCTATGTTAACGCCGCTTTACGGAGTAGTGTGAGATTGGATGGTCGATGTGGTTATTTTCAAGAAGTGTGCTGTTATTGCCCCCGATGTACATACCAGGTCTGGCAGACCCATCAGACCTATAGACTTCTGTTTGACTTGGTAGTGGTCAGCCAACCATTGTTAGGTCTCACCTTCGGGCCACACAACCCAGTTATGTGGGGGTTATACATGACAACAGCCAGCTAACCTACCAGGATTGTTTTATGTTATTACTATTATGATATGAGATGAGAAATGTTTATGAAAATGCAGTATGTTTTGCCATGTTTTGATTTACATATGTATGTTTTCTCAGATTTGATAAACAGTACTGAATATGATATGTATGGATGTAGAACACGGTATACTCATGTTGCCACACACTGGTATTAGTTTATTTCCATTACTAAGAGGTGTCTCACCCCTTAATCTTATAAACTTTTCAGAAGCCCTTGATAAAAGAGCGGGAAAAGCCCCGCTAATCTAGAGCAGTTGGTTTCCTTTTTGAAGGGTAAGTTTTTGGTAGGGACAGTTAGATTTTGTGGGGATTGTCCCTAGATATGGTTTTTGGAATGTGTATACTGAGATACAGTAATTTTCGTAACTCTGGTATTGTGATGTATGATATGATGGTATGTGTATGTCCGTATGTTTTCTGCTGCTAGGGCTTCTGCTGTATGATCTGATATATCCCTGGTACCCATGGGTCTAGGTGGATTGTGACCTGCTGAACTGGAATGTGAGATGTGTGGTATTCATTTTATGATGATATTATTATTTATAAATAAAAAAAAGAAAAATAAGCAAGTCGTGACATATGTCTCCCCTATGAAACCAAAAATTCTCGTATCCTATCTCAGAAAAACCACCAACCCCTACAACCCAAATACTGAAACCTAATCCCACAGCCCAAATAGTGGACCAACCTTGCAGCCCATAAGTTTTAAAATCATTAAAGCTTAAGGACCCAAACCCATGTTCTTAAAATAGCCACAAGGCCCACATGCTCTAAAATAACCTAAAAGCCTGTAAACCTAGCCCTGTTTTTAAAATAAACCAAGCCCAGATTTAAAAAAATTGGCCCCCGTTTTATAAAAGCCCGCGACCCACCTCCCTTTTAAAAATAAACCTAGCCTAGCTTTTAAAATAAACCAAGCCCAGATTTCTTTAACCTTAAGCCTAGGTTTAACAGCCCTACAACCCCCAACTAGTAAACTAAAACACCTCAGCCCATGTTTTAAAATAGCCCACGACCCATGTTTTCAAAACAAACAAAGCTCAAGTCTTTAAAATAAAACTCAGGCCATGTTTTAAAACAACCCATGACCCACTTAAAAAAAAAAGTACCAAGCCCAATCTTTAAAAGAAAAACCACCTTATAGTTTTAAAACAATCAGCGGCTTTTTCTTTTTTTTTTTTCTTTTTAAACCAACCAAAAGCCCATGTTCCTTTTTTTTTTTTTAAATCTCATAGTTTTTAAACAACCAGAAGCCTAGTGGCTTGAAGCCCAAAGCCCATAAAATCCTCGTAGCCCAAATACCAAAACCAAACCTTAAAGCCCACCTAAGTCCATGTGACTCACGTAAGTCAACCAAAGTCCAACTTATAGGGTTCCAGGCGAGTTGACTCGCCCTGAACCCTACTCAAGTCAGTACTTGAATCTGACCCAAACTCATAACACGACCACAAATCCAACCTCAAAAACTTGAAATAAAAATTAGAAAAAAAAATCATATATCAGGGATCACATTTGAAGGATTCTAAATGCTTATGTACCTCAAATACATCCAACTTGCAAAAACAAAAGGGGGAAAGGGGTGAGAGGATACAAATATAGTAGATCAGGGAAGAAGAAGTGAAAAATCATAAATCTGAGGGTCTAAGAGGTCACAGATTCCAATGAGGGAACTGAGAGAGGAAAGGCAACCATGGGAGGGGTCTGAGAAGCACCACAGAGAGAGTGTTGACTTTTTGAGTCCGTCTCTTGTTTTGATTATAACAAACCACAATATCTCATATGTGTGCTTTGAGTATTTGAACAAGTTTATTTTTCTAAACACGGATGATAGATGAGAAATGGTAGCTGAGGAGCACTTAAATAAGCATACCTTGGCGTTTTTCATGGAATTGCAAAGGAGCAGCGCATGAAAACCAATCTTTATTTTCAATTGCATTAGTATATTTTCTTTTATTCATTTCGGGTCTATAATAATTCAAAGGTTTGTAATAATGAATGCATGGCATGCATGGTAGGGACTATAAGCTCGATACCGTAGTTTGACCTTAGGGATCACCCTTCGGTCGACCGACGCCGGATTTTTTCGGTGTCCTAAAAGAAGACCTAGACTGACCTTAGGACTCCCTATAATTTATAAAAAGATGCCCTATTGTCTTATATATATATATATATATATATATATATGCTCATATGAATAGGGTTAAGGTATAAGGGACTTAGAACCCAAATAAATGAAAAATACATGTTCGGTCGACCAAACTTAAAAGCATAATTTCTCACGGTCGACCGAACCGACCTGGGTCAACGATTTAATCACAAGTATGGTCGACCGAATCCTGCCTAGACAATATATCCTGATCGACCGAACTCCCACCAAGTCAACGCTTGACTTCATGGTCGACCGACCAAAACCTTAAGCCAACCACTTGGTCAACCGAGTTCCCACGTGGGTTTGGCCAACCGCCCGGTCAACCGAACCACGCAGAAATGAAAAATTGCCTTTGGGAACCCTAGTCTGGTCGACTGAACTTTGGCACTTGGTCAACCGAACCTCACCTTTGGTCGATCGGTGCTCTCGAGTTGAACAATTATTTTTACTGCGATTAAATTTTTTTAAATAGGGTTAATTGTGCTACAACATTTTAAAAAAATCCTAATAATACCCTGTGTATCCCCATCGACTATAATTTACCCCTCTTTTATATATATGTCTTCATTTGTCCAGATTAGGTGGGGATTAGGAAAAAGATTAAGAAAAATATTCTCTCAATTTTCCAAGCCTATTTTTTACATACTACTTCCATAAACTCTTATACTCTGAATTTCTTGATTAACCAAGCTTTGTGAGAGTTTATATGGTGTTTATTGTAACTTGCTTAATATTCTCAATATTGTGCTTGTAGTTTGTTGTTGATTTTTTTTAGAGTTAAGCAAAGAGTTATCCCATTGATTTAATTTGATAAATCTTGTGTTGGGAAAAACTCATAAACTTGAGAATCTTTGCATTGTCATTGCAAGACTCCTATAGCTATAATTTTTGGTGTGCAAATATTTTTCCAAGCTATAATATTTTCAAACTACTATTGTGCTTATTTCATTGAAGGAAAATATTTTGAGTAAGTTTGAATATTTGATTAGCAAATTTGAAACTATGATTTGTTATTGAGATTTGTTATAACTTGTTTCAAAGAAATAGCTTGTTAGAACACTCTTGAGCAACGTAATTATACATTGCTGAGTGTTTACTTGCACAAAGATCATTACACACATACTCTCACATACTGCTTGATATATTGACATTGTTTAGAGAGTAATCACATTAAACTTCATTGAGCTTATAGTTCTTATCTCTTGGAAGTGCATTGGTTATTGGATGCGTGTATTGGTACAAATTTTCTTGTTGGAGAAGCAATGAAATTGTACAAGAAATTTATATTGTAAATCTATTGTATTCCAAGCGCAACCTGAGGGGCGGTGATCAAGCCCGTAAGGATTGGTAGGGTCTTTTCCACCTCGCAAGGAGAATTCGTAAAGGTTGAGGTCCGCTTTGTGCTAATTGACCTGATTGTAATCGGTGCTGCTCCACCCGTTAAGTGAGCTTTAGTAGAATCCTCGGACTTGCGAGCTAGAGGTGGGGATGTAGGTGCAGTTGGCCAAACCCCAATAACATTTCTTGTGCGTGCTTTTAATTTCTGCATTTTAAATTCCAACACATGAATGTTTATATTTTACTATTGTGAATGATTGGGTTTATAATTACATAGATAGATCCTAGGTGGCGTAATATTGCTAATATGATTTAAGTTAGGAGGAATAAATTTTAAATACCCAATTCACCCGCCCCCCTTTTTTTGGGAGTACGCCAAGACTAACAGAGAGTGAGCACAAAATAAAGACCAGAGGAGGAGAAGAAGAATAGATCCGAGAGGGGGGAGAAGAAGAACAAATCCGAAGGGGAAGAAGGGAAAGAAGAAGAAGATAGAGAGGAAAGAGGGTTCAAGGGTACGAGAGAACCAGAGAAGGAAAACGCCGAGGAAGAAAGAGAGAGAGAGAGAGAGAGAGAGAGAGTGTGTGTGTGTGTGTGTGTGTTTAGGAGAGGAGAGGGAGAGTGAAAATGAAAAAATGAAGAAAAAACAAAAAAAAAATTTGACTTTAATATTTGGAGGATAGAGGGCTACGTGTCATCACCGCACAATGACACGTCGGGCGTTATAGGCCAAGGATCTAGGGAGCAACATGACTCAATCTAGACCGTCCGACCTATGTTTTCTCTAGATGGTCTAGATCGTGTCATGTCAGCAATCCTAAATTATTAGTCACGTCCACTCAAGGGCAGCCATGTAGCAAGGTGACCTCACGCTAACGTCACCCTCTGACAAAAATAAAAATAAAATAAAATATTTTTTAGGCCATGTGTCACCACTCGAGGGTGACACGTGGAGCCCACTATCCTGAACCGGTGGACCTAGTTTAGACCAAGCAAACTGATCTGTTTCTGAACTGTTCCTTTTTTATTTTTATTATATATTATTTAGCTTTTAATTTTTTTTCTAAAAATTAAAGAAAAATAGTAGAAAAATCACAAAAATTAGAAAAAAAAAATAGAGAAAAATTTTGGAAAATATTTTTGTAGTCTTGAAAAATATTTTGGGTTATTTTGATTTTTAAAAAATAATATTTTTTCAGAAAATAAAAATATAAAAAAGTGGAAAAATCTTGAAAATCCCAAAAAGTTTTGGAAAAATATGGAAAAATTCTAAAAAGAATTTATAAAGATTTTGAAAAATCTGGGAATATTTTTTAAAAAGATACTTTGAGGATTTTCTTCTTCTTTTTTTTGTGGGTGTGTCCCTATAATTTTACAAAGGCAATAGGCATTTTAATTAAATAGGTACCATTCATAGAACAGGTGCATCGCATAACCGAACTCTTGATCCCAATTTTGGTCTACGCAGACCGAGACTACTAGTTCCTTGACCTAGGTTTAGTCTAGTGACCAATTAAATGAGTAGTAATGAGGTGTTATAATCACACCAAGGAAAAATAGGTTAGTGGTGACTTCAAAATTCAATTTTTTTTTCAAAAATTAAATATTTATTCCCTTGCCTCACGGGGACCCACACGCCGGGACGTCCTAATAGCTTGGAAACTCTGCCAGGGACATTAGAGAGTTGAGCCATTAATTAATTAGGAATTGTCCCAAATGTGAATTTTCTAAGTCTTTTAATTACAATATCTCATTTTGTGAATATTGTTTATATAATTGTGAATGTATAATTGTATATATGCTTGAATAAGCATGTGCAAAGATGAATGATATGTGGGGTTTGTGGGAATAGGCTAAGTATATGAACTCACACACATTTTCACAAGTCTTCTACTCGGACTTCACCCTCTAAAGAGAGAAAGGAGCACAATATCTGTAATGACCTGCTATTTAACTGGGGGGTTTTTTTTTTTTTTTTTTATACTATAACATTTATAATGCTCTGACACCAAACTAGATTAAACCCAACCAATAACCTAGGAAGCGAGAAGCATAAATCAACTAAACATAACCATATGTAATTATATACAATACCAGAGTACTAAAATGTTTCCCAAAATATACATGTACGACTGTTCCCCAAAATACCCTCAACTGGCCTAGGGCTATACAAAGATACTCCCAAAACATACTCACTGTCTACTGACAGGGCAGTACTGAAGCCCTTCTATCTGCAAGTCTGGTCTGCTTGCCTACCTGGATCACCTGAAAAATGTTAAAGTAACGGGATGAGCCAACGCTCAGTAAGATGAAATATGTTATTGCTAGTGTGTGGCAAATGCATTACAATACTATGAAAATTTGTTGCTATATAATCTTGTATAACTGAACCTGTAAATACAGTACAAATAATAGAAACCATCCCTATTTCCATGTTGCTTAACATATCTATATTTTAGGTTTCTACTCAAAATACTTGTAATATAAATAAATATACTTTCCATCTCTGTAAATTTGTATATACATAATAATAACTGAAAACTTCCCTGTGGATAACTGTGTGTCATGATTTAACCCCTTATGACAGGATTATGTGGCCTGTAGGTGGGATTTACCCTGGCTGGCCAGTTAGGGTAAACCACTATACTCCCTTAATTAGATTGACCACTCCTTAACTCATATCTGATGGGGAGCCTCTCCACATCTGGGCACAATCGACCTACTACCATGTATTATCTAAATAGGTGGTTGTACTCTGAACTGAAATATCTGTAGCTACGGTACCATGTTCTGTAATTGTATGGTTCAACAGAGTCTAATACTATATAATACATCTCTATATACAACTATTTGATTTACCATGATTCTGAAATAACTATAATAACCATGATATTGAAATAAACTGTAACTATGTCAACTGTATTTCTAAACTGAACTGTAATCTGTAAGTCATGGTATTGGAAACTGTATAATCATGGTATTCTGTAATTACTATAAAACATATCCACTGGCTGTATATTCTGTAAAACATACCCTGAAAATATTGTAAAATATGCTTCTGTACTATATTTATATTCTCAAGTCACACAATGATTTAATACATAATATTCATAATTAATAATTTGTACAATGTTCTGCTGTGAATAATAAATTGGTAAAAATATACATTTCATATTGGAAATCATTTTAGAATTACCTAGCATAGCATATTTCCTTTACCTGTTTTTTGCTAAAAACCCATAGCAAGTCTTACACCCGCAGGGCTCTCCACTCAACACCCTGAAAACAACATTTGTCCGAATAGAATATAAATATTTCTTTGCCTACATCATTTCCTACTATTGACAGAAGACCAAAAATTGACTAAAAGATCTTACCCTGACTCTGGGAAGAAATTTGATTTGATCCCACTGACGATCCACCCTAGCAGACTTGAAGAGAACTCAAATCGTCGATCCGGCAAACGACGGGGCCGAAATCGAAGAGAGAATAGGGAGAGATCGTAGGAGAGAGAGAGAGAGAGAGAGAGAGAGAGAGAGAGAGAGAGAGAGGAGAGAGAGCGGCGCTGGATTTTTGAATTAATCCGAAGTTTTGCACTATTTACGCTGCGAGATTCGTCAACAGGCCACGTCACCTCGTCGACGAGTCCTATAGAAAGTTCGTCGACGAATCTGCACCCTCGTTGACGAATTTCAGACTTCCCAAAAATCCTCTCTCGGTATCTTCTCGTTGACGAGATGGGACCTTGTCGACGAGATTTTGTAGAACCTTCATTGATGAAACCCCTGTGTTCGTCAACGAGGCGTAGGAAATTTTCTTGAAATTATCACCTCCAAAATGCAATGTCGTCGATGAAGTTAGCTGTCTCCTTCCATTACTAATTCCATTTTCCTCCCTCTTTATTATTTAAATACCATTACTATTCGGGTCGTTACATTCTTCCCTCCTTATAAAATTTCGTCCTCGAAATTTACTATCTATATTTCCTTCTATCATCCCATAAAGGCAAATGGTCTACTTATTTTATTACCTGCCCTCACATATGACGGAGGAATACCGTGATTACATGGGTTGTTCTGGGAGATTACAAGTATAAAATAAAATTCTCCCAAAACCAAAATACTACCTATCCTATACTTTAAATTACATTTACACTGGACTCAACAAAATAAAATTACCATCCTAGCATATACATCAGTACTATAATTCATCAAACAAGTGAGGATATTTCTATTTGATTTCATCTTCAAGCTCTCATGACGTCTCCTCAATAGCATGGTTTCTCCATAGAACTTTTACTAGTGGTATCCTTTTATTACGCAATTCTTGTTATTTTCTATCTAAGATTTGTTCTAGAGCTTTTTCATATGCTAGATCCCCATTAAGTTCCAATTCTGCATAGCTGATGATATGGGAGGGATCTGGAATGTATTTTCTTAGCATAGAAACATGAAATACGTCATGAACTCGAAATAGAGATGGCGGTAAAGCTAGCTGATAGGCTACTGACCCAATCTTGTCAAGTATCTCAAATAGGCCAATAAACCTAGGGCTCAACTTACCCTTCTTCCCAAATCTCAAGATCCCCTTCAGTGGAGTTATTCTCAGAAATACATGATCACCCACTTCAAATTTCAGTTCTCGGCGATGAGTATCCGCGTAACTTTTCTGCCGACTCTGCGTTGCACTGATCCTGTCTCGAATAAGTCAGACTTTATCACACTTTTGCTGAATTATCTCTGGTCCCAAAACTCGCCTTTCACCTACTTCATCTCAGAAAAGAGGAGATCGACATCTTCTACCATATAATGCCTCGTAGGGTGCCATGCCGATGCTAGTGTGATAACTGTTATTATAAGCAAATTCAACTAGTGGCAAAACTGAATCCAACTACCTCCAAAGTTTAGCACACAGGCCCGAAGCATATCTTCTAATACCTAAATTGTTCTCTTAGTCTGACCATTAGTCTGAGGGTGAAAAGCGATGCTAAATACTAGCTGAGTCCCCAATGCCTCCTGCAAACTCCTCTAGAACTGTGATGTAAAACGTGGATCACGGTCTAAGACTATGGATACCGACACTCTATGGGGTCGAAAAATCTCCTATATGTAAATCTCTACTAACCTTAATGGGCAGAAAGTACGATGTCTTCATCAACCTATCAATAATTACCCAGATGACATTCTGACCATGCAGCGCCGACGGTAGCCCAGTAACAAAATCCATGGATACATGATCCCACTTCCACTCAGGAATGAAAAGTGGCTGCAATTGACCAGCTGGCCTATGGTGCTCAGCCTTAACCTACTGGCACGTCAAACACTGCTGCACAAATTCTATTATTTCTCTCTTCATGCCATTCCACCATAAATATACCCGTAGATCCCTATACATTTTCGTGTTGCCAGGATGGACAGTGTATAGAGATCTATGTGCCTCCTCTAAAATCGTCCTCCTGATGCTGTCATCTGCAGGCACACACAATCTGGTGTGAAATCTTAGAGCCCCATCGTCAGAAATGCTGAATTCTTCCCCCTAACCATCCTGTAGTTTGGCTATCACTTCTGCCAATTCTGGATCATCCCTCTAAGTAGCTTTAATATTTTCATATAATGTGGGTTGTATAACCAGACTAGCAATAAGCGCCTGAGGATCATTCTCCACTAATTCCACACCGATTTTTTCCAAGTCCATCTGAATCAGGTGCTGAACTACTGCTACTAGCTGTGTTGTATCTCTTGATTTATGGTAAGTGCATCAGCTACCACATTTGCTTTACCTGGGTGGTAACTGATGGTGCAATCGTAATCCTTAATGAGTTCTAACCATCTCCTTTGGTGCATATTCAAATCTTTCTGTGTAAAAAAGTACTTTAGGCTCTTGTGATCCGAAAATATTTCACATTTCTCACCATATAAGTAATGTCTCCAAATCTTCAGTGCATGTACAACTGCAGCTAAATCCAGATTATGAGTAGGGTAGTTCTTTTCATACTCTTTCATCTTCCTGGACGCATATGCTACCACCCTACCATGTTGCATCAGTATTCAACCGAGCTCTTTCAAAGGCGCGTCACTGTAAATCACATAACCATCTCTTCCTGAGGGAATCGTCAGTACTGATGCAGTGCCGAGTCGTTACTTTAATTCCTGGAAACTCTGCTCGCATTCTTCATCCCACACAAATTTGGCATTCTTCTTAGTCAAACGCGTGAGAGGTCCTGACAAAGCCGAAAACCCCTCAACAAACCGACGGTAATAACCAGTTAGTCCCAAGAAACTTCTAACTTCCTACACGTTCTTCGGCCTGACCCAATTCACTACCGCATCGATCTTGCTAGAATCAACTAAGATCACGTGGCTTAAAAATGTAACCTTCTCAAGCTAGAACTCACATTTGCTAAACTTGGCATAAGGTTTTCCCTTCCTGAGAATCTGCAATACCCGTCTCAAATGCATCTTATGATCCTTAAAACTCCTCGAGTATACCAGTATATCATCAATAAAAACCACCACAAACTGGTCCAGATACTGGTGAAAAACTCTGTTCACCAAATCCATAAACACGATTGGGGCATTCGTCAAACCAAACGGCATAACGAGGAATTTCGAGTGCCCATACCTGGTCTTGAGAGCTGTTTTTACAACATCCTCTGCTTTTACCCTCACCTGATGATAACCTGATCTGAGGTCGATCTTGGAATATACCCGTGTACCCTGGAACTAATCAAATTAGTTGTTAATATGGGGTAGAGGATATTTATTCTTAATAGTAACCTTGTTGATTTTTCTATAATCAATACACATCCTCAGAGACCTGTCTTTCTTCTTTACAAACAACACTGGAGCTCCCCATGGCGATACACTAGGTCGTATAAATCCCCTATTCAACAAGTCTTGCAACTGATTCTTCAATTCTCCTAATTCAGCTGGAGCCATATGGTAAGGAATCTTAGAAATCGATGTCGTCCCTAGAGATAGATCTATGGGAAAATTCACCTCACGTTTGAGAGGCAACCTTGGTAGCTCCTCTGGGAAAACATCTGGGAATTCTCGTACCACTGGGGTGCTGTAAATCTTCAATTCACTTTAAGATACTTCTTTCACAAATTCTATAAACCCCTCACCTCTGTCTAGGAGTAATCTGCTTACCAGCACAACGGATACCAACTGCGACGGCGCACGTACATGTGAACCAGCGAATCTGAATTCCTGCTCACTAAGGGGTCTGAAAACTACTTCTTTCGGATGACAGTCAACATTGGCGTGATTGGCAGCCAACTAGTCCATACCCAGTATTATATCAAACCCACACATATCAAATATAATCAAATCAGCTGGTAACATTTTTTCCTAAATTTCTATCGGATAACCCCTAAGTACTCTCTGACATCTGATCGCTGACCCTGATGGTGTAGCTACTGACAGTGCTATATCTAATAACTGGGTCTCACTCTCAGATAATTTAACATAAAATGTAGAAATGAAAGAATGAGTAGCACCCGAGTCAAAAAGAACAATAACTGGATATGATGAAACAGTAAATGTACCTGTCACCACATCCGTAGCAGCCTTTGCATCACCCGACATGTAACGACCCTAAATTTTCCTTAATATAAAATAAACTCTAATGAATAAAATGGTCAACCTAAACCCGTGGGTAACGGGGACACCTGTCAGTCACAGCGGAAACCTAAGCAGCAGTAAACATAAAATCCAAACATCCATCCATAAAGCATAATACCAGAGCTTTCTATAACATTATAAAACTGTACTTCTATACATCCTCATATACATTTTAAAATATCTCTAGAGTCAAACACAAAATAACTCTAACCCTATTACAAAATCTTACCCTCCTCACAGAGTAACCTCACTAACTCAACGGCGACCTTGACCCGCCAGTCTCTCAGGGGCTCCTGAAAAATTAATTAAGTTTGGGGGTGAGACACTTCTCAGTAAGGGAAAATAAACTAAATACAGTTGTGTGACAACATGAACATTTAATGCAATTATACATATACAGTACATTCCGTGTATTAGTATACATTCATCATAAAGTATTATGTTCTCATAAACTTTCATATTTATTAATAAAACATAACATACATAAACATATGTTATAACTGCGTAGACACCCCTTTTTTTCCATGTCCAATATAACAAAATTTTTATTATTATTGATATTACCATTATATTTATTATTTTATTATTATTACTATTATTACTATTTATTACTCTTTTATTATTATTATTATTATTATTATTATTGTTATTATTATTATCTTTAACGGTAAATATAATTATTATTATTATTACTATTTTACTATGATTATTTTCATCATTATTCTTATTATTACCACCATTATTATTAGTATTTTATTATTATTAGTATTATTTTTAGTATTTTCATTATCGGTATTGTTATTATTATTATTTTATTATTGTTACTTTATTATTACTACTTTTGCTATTTTTTTATTATTATTCTTATTATTACCTTACTATGATTATTTTTGCTATTTCCATTTTGATTAGATTATTATTATTACATTATTATTATTATTATTATTATTATTATTATTATTATTATTATTTTCATATATTTTATTACCATAAAGGTATAAAGAAGAAAAATAAAAAAAATCAAATAAAAAAAAGAGAGTAGCTAGGGTTTTCCAAAATCTTTTTATAAAAGGAGGGGGAACTCACACACACATCCACGGCCGGGGCGCACAGAAAAATAAAACCCTAATCTTGCTACAGTTCACAGCCCCCTTGTTTTCATTCTCTCCCTCTGTCTTTCGTTTCCTTTGCTGCTCCGCGCACACATGGCTGCATAGCAGCCTCTGCTGCCTCTCAAGCTCTCTCTATCTCCCTCGTCTCACCCTCTGTTCCCTGCAACCCTCACCAGATTCCCAGCCAGGCCAAGAAAAAAATTTTCTTCTGGTCCTCTCCCTCATCCATCACCGCAGCTCTTCGGACTCCCTCTGTTCTCCCATACTCCCTTCACCCTCACGATCCTCCCATCACCGCAGCAAGCACCCAAGACCCCCTCAGCAACCTCCTTGCACGGCCGCTGCAACATCAGACAGTGGCCACAACCTCCTCTGTTCCAGACGAGACGCCAGCTCAAGCAATCGCGACTCCCCATCAATTCGGCATCGTCGCGGGACCTCCCCTGGTTCCAGTCACTCACCCCACGGCCACGCTACGTCCTCGCCACCGCAGGATCACACCATTGCCGCCTCACTCCGGGAGGCCCCATCTCATAGCAGAAGCTCCGGCCACCCCAAGCGGCCCTGCTACAACAACCACACCCGAAGATCCTCTGCAACTCCATCACCGCCTACAACTACAGTCACAAAAACCAGCTACGTCGTCGCTGTCGCCATTGTCGTCACCGTTTCCTGGCGAGACCTCAACTCTACAGCAGGACCCGAACCCTTGTCTTCCTCAGTCCCGACGGTACCCCCTGTGAGATTCCTGCACGCACAGCACACACACACGTATTGATTTTTTTTAATATTTATTTTAGGGATGTTTAAATCTTTGTTGTATTTATTATGTATATTAAATAATTAATATTATTATTGTAGGATTTTTAATGTTCTAATATTAGTATTTAATATCCATGATATATTTTTCTTGTTATTATTATTGTATACTTTAATATTGTTGTCATATTATCATTGTGTATTTATTTTGCATATTATTATTATTATTATTATGTTGCATATTTATTATATATATATTTTTGCATATTTATGTGATTATTATTAGTATGACCTTATATATTTATATTTATGTTATTATTGATTGCATATTTTAATTGTATATTTAATTAGCATGCATAGGTATTATTGTCATTGCCTTAATTATTTATTGGCATATTTATATTATCATTTAATTGTATAGTTTACATCTTATTATTGTGATCACCTCATATCTTTAGGTGCATATTTATGTTACTTTTACCTACCCTTCTTATTGTATATTTGATTACATATTTATTTTCGTATTATTATTATATTTCCATGTTAGATTTTGGTATATTTCCTAATTATCACATGTTTCCATA
The DNA here is from genome assembly GCF_029873635.1 of Malania oleifera. NCBI lineage: Eukaryota > Viridiplantae > Streptophyta > Magnoliopsida > Santalales > Ximeniaceae > Malania > Malania oleifera. The sequence continues at coordinate 119,033,470 of NC_080420.1, forward strand.
TTGTACCCATATATATATATATATATATATATATATATATATATATATATATATATTTGCATAATAGATTATAATTTGAACTATTCCCATAATTTCACTTGATTTGTTTCCAAATTGTATAGTTTACATGTTAATTATAGGATTAGTTTATTTCTTTAACTATTTCCATATTGTACATGTTATCATTAATTATATTCTAATATTAAGGTAGGTTTGTTATTATTAAAATATGCTTATTATTATTATTATTATTATTATTATTATTGGTGTAATTATTATCTTTATTATTATATACATATACATATGTATATTGTTAGATATGTGGTATTATTATTATTATTATTATTATTATTATTATTATTATTATTATTATTATTATTATTATTATGCAGGTATATATATATATACATATATATATATATATATGTGTGTGTGTGTGTGTGTGTGTGTGTTAAAATAGATGTTATTATTACTATTAGTGTACGTATATATATTTGAGTTACGTATTATTATTGCCATATATAAGAGTATAGGTCATTTATTATTATCATACATACATGTTCATATGCTAAGGAAGCGTTATTATTATGTGATATTATTATTAGTATATAATTATTACACTTTAATTATCTATGTAGTGTCATTGTGGTATCATTGTATGTTATTATTATAGTATAGCGTTGCAATATTAATATGGTAGTATTAGTATATGAATATTATCATAGTATTATGTTTTCATTATTGTTACTATTGTTATTACTTTTTATTATTATTAATATTAAATATTCTTAGTATTTTTGTTTCTCAGGTATATTCAAATTTTGTATTATGTATTATGATATTTACTCTTATTATTTTATTTTATAGTACTATTTATTTTCGTGTACGTAAATCCCTATGATTTTAATGCGGGAGTATGAGCCTTCGAGTTTCACGTACCTTAAGTTTTGAGGGAATATATATGTATATATTACATTCATTTATTTATTTATTTTTCATGTGTATTTATAAACTCATAAAATGAATAACTTAAAGACTTTTTAAATTAACTTAGGGATAATTTTAAATTAATTAGGTACCGTTCGTAAGAACGGGCGCGTAGGGGGTGCTCGTACCTTCCCCTCGCGTAACCGAACTCCCAACCCCAGCTCTGGTGATGTGGGCCCATTCTACCCATAACGGGGTAGTAATCATGTGTTCTAAGCACACTAAAAGGTTAGTGGCGACTCCAATATTCCATATTTTTCTTTGAAAATTAAAACTCATTTTTTTAATTTCGCCGCTCGGGGCACACGTGCTCTGGGACGTCGCGACAGCTATAATACTGAAAATATACCCAGGATGAATAGCCAGCTGGTGTCATGAATTACCCCCCATGACGGGTTGTGCAGCCCAAAGGCAGGACCCGACAATGGCTGGCCGACCATTGCCGAATCAAATATGTCTGTAAGAATAATGAGCCCGCCACACCCTGGTCCGGATTACCAAGTGGACGTCCACACTCTACTGAAAGCCACATCGACTATCCATCTCCCATCCCCTCGTGGGATGGTTAGCACTAATCTGACGTAGATATCTGATCTACACATATAGCTACGATACCGAGCTCTTGAACTGAACTAAACTAACATTCGGGTTCCGATAACATGTAGTACATAATTTCGTAAATACGGCCTCGTGCCGAACATTTTATAAATACGGCCTCGCGCCAAAATCATACATACGGCCTCGTGCCAAAATCATAGTAAATACGGTCTCGTGCCAAAATCATACATATGGCCTCACGCCAGAATCGTTTCAAGTATTTACATTCTGAAAATAACTCATTTATCATATATTTGTCAAACTCAATATAGCATAATTCGTCTTTTCAAGATACCTAAAAATATGCTTTACTCGTAAAATCATTCATATCATGATTCACTTCACATAAAATAATGTTCATGCCACACATGTACCGTTTAAAGTCATACCTCATATTCTAAAATCATCATTTCTAGCATCTTATACATACATATACATTTTAATCATAATAGCAGTATTTTCCAAACATACATTTCATATGTGATAAACAAATATAGCATATGCTTTTCTGAAAATAAATGTGCCCATAATTAATAATAACTTGCATGGAAAATAACTGCTTTAGTTTATTCCCTTACCTGACTACTGAAAAAGCCCCTAGAATATCCTAGCCTAACCCCCGTAGGATTTCCTGCTCAATACCCTAAAATTGAAAATTTTCAGTATTAAACTTCAGTATTTTCATACGTACATCATTTCCTACAATTATTACAATACTAAATTTGATTTAAAAAGTCTTACCTCAACTTTGGGATGATTTCCAACTTGCTTTCACCAACGATCCGCTTCGACATATTTGGAGAGAACTTCCTAAGGAGCATCATGGTGACATCGGATTGTCGATTCGGCATAAAAATGGCCCAAAAACGAAGAGTGAGAGAGAGAGAGAGAGAGGGCCGAAGGGGAGAGAGAGAGAGTGGATATGAAGCTTAAAATGAAGTTTAAAAATTGGATTTTTCATATATATATATATATAGACAGGGGATTTCGTCGACGAGCCGCATCCTTCGTCGACGAATTCTCATTAATTTCGTCGATGAAATTCAATCATCGTCGACGAAATTTAGTCGGAACCAAAACCCGTCTCGATATTTCTTTGTCGATGAAGTCCTGTGTTCATCGACGAAATCCTTAAAGCCTTCATTGATGAAACCCTGTGTTCGTCGATGAATCCAAGCGATTTCTTAAATTTTTTTTTAATCCCCCAAATGCAATGTCGTCGACGAAGTCTACGGTCTCCTTCTGTTTCTATTTCTATTTCCATCTCTCTTTGTTATTTAAATTCCATTATTATTCGGGTTGTCACATGGCACTCCCCCAAATGATGTCTCCCACACGTCTGACATACTAGGTAAGTCGGCATACTCTGATTCCCACGAGGTCCTACCATCTACCTTTGATCTCCCCTATTGCAACCTCCTCTCCATGGACCCCAACTGGAGCCAGCTTTGAAACCCTGAGGTGTAGACCTCTTCCTCTGACTCTGAGCCTCTATAGTCCTCTGTATACCACTCTCGATGATCGCAGCTCTATCTACAACCTCCGTAAATGTCTAAACTCTAAAGCCAATCACCTGCTCAAATAAATTCTGCCTCAGTCCTTCTTCAAACTTCCTTACCTTTTTCTCTTCATCAGGTGCTAGATGAGGAGCAAAACGCGACAACTCGATAAATCGAGCCACGTCTGAGATACGGTCATCTACCCCTGTACCAGGTGCATAAACTCTGCTGCCTTCGCGCTCCGAATGATAGCAGGGAAATATCGCTTGAAGAACAACTCCTTTAATGGGTCCCACGTCACTGACACTAGAACCGGCCTCTACTCCTCTATCATTCACGCTGACCTCCACCATCGCTTCGCCTCCCCTGTCAGTTTAAAAGCCACAAATACCACTTTCTGTTCATTCGTACATGGAAGCACAACCAGCGTCTCCTTGATATCCTGGACCCAATTCTCAGCCATAATCGGGTCATCTCCTCCAGCAAAGGATAGGGGCTTCATCCACGTAAATTGCTCAATCGAACAATCACGCTCCCAAGAGTTCCTGGTCATCTCAACCATCACCTGCTGAGTGACACTGCGCAGCACAACATCTGTATCTCCTCCATCTATGTTGGAAGGTCCTGGCCTATCCTCCCCAACATTCGTACCATTGCTTCCCGGGTCCATCCTGAAACAAGAAACACACTTAAGCACCTTGTCTCCTATACAGACATATCCTATACCAATTCAAAATTAATTACCTTCCCTGACCTTACTCAATATCCAGTTCTGTCACCTAGACACACAACTTGACAATAGTTTACTATGGTTTTCCTGAAATCGTCACTCTAGGAAAAACACAGAAACCACCATGGAAATCTTGTACCCAGACAACCGAACAAACCTCATATCCTTTCCTATACTCTAGTATTGCTTTCGCTGCACTCTAAAGTCTATAGAACTTAGCAATCTAGGCTCTGATACCAAATTATAACGACCTGCTATTTAACTGGGGTTTTTTTTTTATACTATAAAATTTATAATGCTCTGACACCAAACTGGATTAAACCCAACCAATAACCTAGGCAGCGAAAAGCAGAAATCAAATAGATATAACCATGTGTAATTATATACAATACTAGAATGCTAAAATGTTTCCCAAAATATACATGTACGACTGTTCCCCAAAATACCCTCAACTGGCCTAGGGCTATATAAAGATACTCCAAAAACATACTCACTATCTACTGATAGGCTGAAGCCTCTCTATCTACGAGCCTGATCTGTTCGCCTACCGGGATTACCTGAAAAATGTTAAAGTAACGGGATGAGCCAACGCTTAGTAAGAAGAAATATGCTATTACTAGTGTGTGGCAAATGAGTTACAATACTATGAAAATTTGTTGCTATATAATCATGTATAACTAAACCTGTAAATACAATACAAATAATAGAAACCATCCCCATTTCCATGTTGCTTAATATATCTGTATTTTAGGTTTCTACTCAAAATACTTCTAATATAAATAAGTATACTTTCTATCTCTGTAAATCTGTATATACATAATAATAACTGAAAACTTCCCTGTGGATAATTGTGTATCATGATTTAACCCCTCATAACAGGGTTGTGTGACCCGTAGGCGAGATCTACCCTGGCTGACTGACTAGGGTAAACCACTATACTCCCTCAGTCAGATCGGCCACTCCTCAACCCGTATCTGATGGGGAGCCTATCCACGTCTGGGCACGATCGATCTACTATCACGTATTATCTAAATAGGTGGTTGCACTTTGAACTGAAATATTTGTAGCTTCGGTACTGTGCTCTGTAACTGTGTGGTCCAACAGGGTCTGATACTATATAATATATCTCTATATACAACTATTTGATTTACCATGATTCCGAAACTATAATAACCATAATATTGAAATAAACTGTAACTGTGTCAACTGTATTTCTGAACTGAACTGTAATTTGTAAGTCATGGTACTGGAAACTGTATAATCATGGTACTAAAAACTATATAATCATGGTATTCTGTAATTACTATAAAACATATCCACTGGCTGTATATTTTGTAAAACATGCCCTGGAAATACTGTAAAACATGCTTCTGTACTATATTTATATTCTCAAGCCACGCAGTAATTTAATACATAATATTCATAATTAATAATCTGTATAATGTCCTACTGTGAATAATAAACTAGTAAAAATAAAAAATTTCATACTATAAATCATTTTAGAACTACCTAACATAGCATATTTCTCTTACCTGTTTTTTGCCAAAAACCTCCTACTGTAGCAAGTCCTACACCCGTAAGGCTCTCCACTCAACACCCTAAAAACAACATTTTTCATAACATAATATCAATATTTCTTTGCCTACATCATTTCCTACAACTGACAGAAGGACAATAATTGACTAAAAGGTCTTACCCTGATTCTGGGAAGAAATTTGACTCGATCCCACTAACGATCCGCCCTAACAGACTTGAAGAGAACTCCGCCAGGAGCGTCGTGGTGGCCTCAGATCGTCCATCTGGAAAACGACAAAGCCAAAATCGAAGAGAGAAAAGGGAGAGGCTGTAGGAGAGAGAGAGATAAAGGAGAGAGAGCGGTGCTGGATTTTTGAATTAATCCGAAGTTTTGCACTATTTATACTACGGGATTTGTCGACGAGCCACGTCACCTCGTCGACAAGTCCTGTAGAAAGTTCATCGACGAATCTGCACCCTCATCGATGAATTTTAGACTTACCAAAAATCCTCTCTTGGTTTCTTCTCATTGACGAGACGGGACCTCGTCGACGAGCATAGGGGTTTCGTCGACGAGGCCTAGGAAATTTTCTTGAAATTATCACCTCCAAAATGCAATGTCATCGATGAAGTCAGCTGCTTCCTTCCATTACAGATTCCATTTCCCTCCCTCTTTATTATTTAAATACCGTTATTATTCGGGTCGTTACAATATCATTAGCCCTTATGAGACAAGGTCTTTAGGGGCGCATGAACCATTCCGCTCACTTTGAACTTTATCTAAGCCCATTGGGTGAGGCTAGGGGACGTGCTAGGATCTTTTTGTTACTAGGGAATAGAGCTTAACAACATGTACTTGTTTATATTTTTCCCTCCCTTAAGATATAGCCTTATTGAAAACCCTTAAGTAAGTTAGCCACCTGCGGTTGGGACAGGACCATCATCCTTTGTTGACTTTTTGAGTCCGTTTTTTGTTTTGATCATGAAAAACCACAATATCTCATCTATGTGCTAAGTGTATGAATATGTTTACTTTTCTAAGCACAGATGATAGATGAGAGATGGAAGTCGAGACGCACTTAAATGAGCACATCTTTCGCTATAATCCATGGAATTGCCAAGGAGCAGAACATGAAGCCTTTGTGTATTTTAAGTTGTATTTTTCATTCTGGGATTTGCAAAATTATTAATTCCAAAGGTCTGTAATAATTGGTGCACATCACGCATGTAGAATCTATAAGCTCAATAATGTCGGAGATATTCCGTAGGATAACCAAAAGACCATAGATAGACTTCAGTCGACCGACACTAGGTTTTTAGGCTTAATTAAAAAGCCTAGACCTTAGATAGACCCTAGGTTCTTGCAATTAAATTTTAACTCAAAATCAAGACCAAAATTTATGCTTGAAAGGACTTCATGTGACCAAACCACATGCGTTGAAAACGCCTCAGTCGACTGAACAGTTGAAAAGTCAAACTATTGACTATGGCTCGGGTGATTGAACAAATTTGAACTAAACTTGTGACTACCCGAAGAATAATGATATGTAAATTAAATAAAGAGGGAGGGAAAGGAAAACAGAAATAGAAGGAGGCAGCTTTGGGAGTAATAATTGAGGAAATTTATCAACTCCTCATTGAAGAAAACAGGGGATTCATTGACGAGGGTACAAGAGGGTCTCGTCGACGAAGCCAAGTTTCGTTGACGAGAAGATACCGAGAGAGGATTTTTGGGGAAGTCTGAAATTTGTCAACGAAGATGCAGGTTTGTCGATGAACTTTCTATAGGACTCATTGACGAGGTGACGTGTCTCGACGATGAATCTAGCCCTATAAATAACCCAAAACCTGGATTTAAACGCAGAAAATTAAGAAAAAAAATCACTCACTCTCTCTCCCCCTTCGGTTTCTCTCCCTTCTCTCTTCGATTTCGGGCTGGATTTCTGCTGGCTCGAGGCTCTGAAGCCACCATGACACTGTCGGAGAAGTTCTCTGCACATTTGCTGGAGCAGATCGTCAGTGGAACTTTGTTGATATTCATTCCTGAGTTGAGGTAAGGTTTTTTATGCCAAATTTGATCTTTTTGTAGTTATAGGAAATGATACTTACATGAAAATATTGAAGTTTAGTTTTATGAGATGTTGGTTTCAGGGTGTTGCTCGGGAAACCCTACGGGTGCAGGACGAGTAGGTTTTTAGGGGGGTTTTCTTTTCAGTACTAGGTAAGGGAATAAACTAAAGAAGTTATTTTCCATACAAATTATTATTATTTATTATTAAATTTATTTTCAGGAAAGCATATATTATATCTGTATATTATGAAGGAAATGCACATTTGGGGAAAATACTGCTATTATGTTGAAATGTATATATATGCATGAGATGCCAGAAATTATGATTTTAGAATAGAATGTATGTTTTTATACAGCAAATATGTGGCATGAATATTACTTTACGTGAGAAGTATTATGATATGACAATGTTATGAATGAAGTATGTATTTCAGAGATTATGAAAGAATGTATTACATTATGGTTTTAAAGTACATGATAATGATTTATTATTCAAAATGATATGTATGAAATGTTCGGCACGAGGCCGTATTTATGAAATGTTTGGCGCGAGACCGTATTTATGAAATGTTTGGCATAAGGCCATATTTATGAAATGTTCGGTGCAAGGTTGTATTTATGAATTATAGAAAGACTATCAATCTATTTATGTTAAATGTTATATTATCATGTACTATATGATATCATAACCTGAATGTTAGTTTAGTTCAGTTCAGGAGCACGGTACCGTAGCTTATAGATTAGATATCTATGATCAGATTGGTGCTAACCACCCCACGAGGGGGTGGGAGATGGATAGTCGATGTGGCTTTCAGTGTAGAGTGTAGACGTCCACCTGACAATACGAACCAAGGTGTGGTGGGCCCATCATACTTACAGACACTTTTGACTCAGCAATGGTTGGTCAGCCATTGTTGGGTCCCGCGTTCGGGCCACACAACCTGTCATGGGGGGTAATACATGACATCAGCTAATTATTTATCTTGGGTATGTTTTCAGTATTATTAACTATACCAGATAGTTATGATTTGTATGATTTATTAAAAATATGAAGGTATACGTTTATGTCGTTATTATATGATTAATGTTTTCTGGTATGAAGAATGTACTGTATATCTATATTATCATTAAGTATTCATGTTGTCACACAGCTGTATTTAGTTTATTTTCTCTTACTGAGAAGTGTCTTACCCCCGAACATTAAATGATTTTCAGGAAACCCAGAAGGACTGGCGGGTCGTGATCGCTGTTGAGTCAGTCGTGCTACCCCATTAGAAGGGTAAGTTTGGACTAAGATCAGGAGAGTTTGATGTGGGATCCTAGGGATGTTTTGTATTTTTGGGAGATTGTATATAAACATGATATTTTGGGATATACTTGACTCTGGTATTATGTATTTTGTGCTAATGAGTTTGTGATTTACATTTACTGTTGCCTAAGTTCTACAGTGTATGACAGGTGTCCCCTTTACCCACGGGTTCGGGTTGACGATTTTATGTATTATATTTTATTAAATGATTAGATAATCAGGTCATTACAAAACTTCCACGGTCAACCAAACCCAAGTCTTGACTTTTTCCAACAACTCGGGCGCCCGAATATTTATGTTCAAAATGCCCTGGTGTAGTGACCCGAATAATAACATGTAATAATAATAAAAGGGAGAGAAAATAGATACAAAAACATAAGGAGGCCATAGACTTGCGTTCGTTGACGACATTGCATTTTGGAGATAATATTAAATAATCAAAATTTCAGAATTTTGCTAGGCTTCGTCGACGAAGGTCATCAGAATTTCGTCGACGAACACAGGGCTTCGTCGACGAATTTTGTGAAGGGCTCGTCGACGAAGTGACGTGTCTCGTCGACAAGCTGGGCTATATAAATAGTGGAAAGACGGGATTTTTTCATTCACTCGCCGCTCTCTCTCTCTCCTACGACTCCCTCTCCCTTCTCTCTTCATTTTCGGCCCCACCAGTCACCGGATCGACGATCCGAAGCTACCACGACGCTCCTGGCGGAGTTCTTCACGCATCTACCGGAGCGGATCGTCCGGAAATCAGAGTTGGAAATCATCCCAAATTCAAGGTAAGACCTTTTAGTCTCCTTTTGGCCTTGTGGCAATTAGAGAAAATGTTATAGACGGAAAAATATTGATGTTTAGTTCTGAAAAATATTGGTTTCAGGGTGTTTTGTAGGAGGCCCTGCAAGTATTAGGCTAGAGTACAGTAGGGGCTTTTCAAAGTTAAGGTAAGGAAAATATGCTATGCTAGGATATTTCTAAATATTGTACAGTGTATTTATTTACGAAAATTATGTATTTTAGTATGGTGTGGTTTGTGATTATGTATGTAGTACGGGGATATGTTTTACGAATGCTAGTTTCATGATTTTTATGAATAGCAGTACCATGATTTTACGGATTTACGTACTATGATTATGTGACCTTTAGCACCATGATTTTATAGATTTTAGTACCATTATTATACGAATTCCAGAATTACGAATATGCAGCTCCATGTTATGATTATTCAGATTTCAGTACGTTATGCAGCTTCATGATTATTATAATTACTTCAAAATCATGGTAAATCAGTTAGTTATGTATAGAAATATATTATATGATATCAGACCCTGTTGGACTTGCAGCTACAGAGCACGATACCGTTCCTACAGATACTATGTTACTTTATGAGTACAACCACTTATTCAGATATACGTGGTACGGTCGACCACCTAGGCCCTAGAAAAGGTTAGGCTCCCCATCTAGATATGGGTTGAGGAGGGCAGGTCGACTGACGGAGTTCAGTGATTTATTCCTGGTTGGCCAGCAGGGGTAAATCCAGCCTATGGGCTGCACAACCTCGTCATGAGGGGCATGTCATGACACAGATAGCCACAGGGAACAGTTTCAGTTATTATTACTTACGTATTGATTTACAGAAACAGGGATCCTACTATATACACTATAAGTATTTTGAATTATAACCATAATACTGATACGTTAAGCAATGGGGAAAAGGGGTGGTGTGTTTTATTATTTGTACTGTACTTTTGTACTCAGTTATTCATGTTTATATGAAACATATTTCATGATATGTAGTAGCTCATTTGCCACACACTAATAATAGCATATTTTCTCTTACTGAGCGTTGGCTCATCCCAGTGTTGATATATTTTTTTCAGGTGATCCAGGTAGGCGAGCAGATCAGGCTCGCAAATAGAGGGGCGTCTATAGTGCCCTGTCAGAGAGTGAGTATCATTTTTGGGAGCGTTTTTGTGTATCCCAGTATAGTTGAGGGAATTTTTGAAATATAGTTATATGTGTATATTTTGGAAACACAGTAGTACTCTGGTATTGGTTTTGTATTGTATGTAATAGGTTAGGTTTTGTTTATATGATTGTGCTTCTCGCTGCTTAGGATTATGTTATGGTATCAGAGTATGATAATATTACAGTGGGAAAAAAAATCAAGTTAATTAAGCAGGTTGTTACACCTGGGGCGACCGAACTTAGGCCCAAGCGACCAAACCTCGTGCAAGTTGGAAATTGCCTTAGACTCAGCCACCCGAACCATTTTTTAGGCACCCGAACTTCAAAAATTGCTTTTCTTCATGTGTCTATTCGGGTGACCGAACCTATGGCTTAGTGGGCCAACCAGATTTAAGTCCAGCCTACGGGCCACACAACCTGTCTTAGGGGGGGAGGCATGTCGATTTTTATCCATCTGGTAGTGAGTTCTAAATTTATATTTGTATATTTAACCAGAGTATAATAGAACAGTGCATGTAAATACAAAATAGTGTATGTGAATACAGAATATATGAAGACAGAGAATGTGAAATGTGATAACAGAGTATGTGATAAGAGAGCAGAGCATGTGAAAATAGATATTATGAAGAGTTGGGTTTTATAGAGATAACTAGCATACAAAGTAAAGTAACAAATTATTAAATGTATTAAATATAGTAGTATTATATGTATTTGGAGCGAAGTAAACTCTCCGCCCGAGGGCTTGTTGAGAAAGGTGAGTGCCCTGATAGGTATCAATTGTAGTTATACTAGGTTGCATAACGTATTAGAGCATAGGGGAGTTATAGGTATGGGTGTGTAATCTCCCCTATCCTCGAAAACTTTCGCTTATAAATAATTGTGTGTGTGTGTGTGTGCGCTTGTGCATGTGTGTGTGTGTGTGTGTGTGTGTGTGTGTGTGTATAGTTGTATTATATGTATTTGGGGAGAAGTAAACTCTTCGCTCGAGGGCTTCCTGAGAAAGGTGAGTGCCCTGATAGGTATCAGTTGTAGCTATACCAAGTTGCATAACGTATTAGAGTATAGGGGAGTTACATGTATGGGCATATAATATCCCCTATCCTTGAGAACTTTCTCTTATAAATAATTGTGTGTGTGTGAGTATGGTCTGAGAATGGTTTTATAATTGTGGTTAATTAACAACTGATGATATTTTGTATATACTAAACTTATGATAGTCACACATTGGTATTAATCTATTCTGTCTTACTGAGATGTGTCTCACCCATTATACAATTCAACTTTTCTTTTTCAAAACTTCCGTGTGATCGAGCTTAGCGAGCTTGTGATTGGGTTTGTTGGCATAACATTTTTGTGAGAGGGTACAAATTTTGGATGTATTTTTGGGCTTATGTTTTTTTTTTTTTTTTTTCTGATATTTATATATGGATACTCGATGTTGGGAAGTCCTTTTTGGGATGTTTATATGGAACTCTGTTATATTATTGAGGATGTTTATTTATTTTTTCACTGCGTAATTGAGGTTATGATATCAGACACAGGTGATTGGATCACATCACTCCCTGGGCCCCATTTATCAGGTTCAGGGCATGACAAAAAGAATCATCAAAACATACTTTCTGAAAGTCAATTTTATGTAAGGGTGTGCAGTTGCATGCATGCAAACCAAAATCATCTTTTAAATAATCGGTTTCAATTTATTTACGTGAATTGGTGTGTTGCATGCATAGGAATAGAACGAACTTGTTCCTCCCTAACACAACTCCATTTAAGCACTAATTGTACCATTATTTTGAGTAGAAACTAACTTTTTAGTTGGATACATTTTTGTATATATTCTACCAACAACCGTATAATTATGTTTATTATATTTAAATCTTTTATTTTCGTAAAAACCTTCACAAAACACGCATTCATGCTTCCACGACACATGTCAAGATGAGGGTATGGGATTCAAAAATATACCATGTGTAGATGAGCTACTTTTAATGTGTGGACTAAAAGAGACTCGTGCCTCGCGGGTCTCCACGAGAAATTACCAACAAATCTACAGACCGCAGTACTAAGTCCACCATGATCTTCCCAATTCTCAGCTTTATCCTCCTCCTCCTCGCTCCCCACCGGTTGATTGCCGACAGCGCCGGAGACGAGGAGGAAAAGTTCCACTTCCCCCTTCCCTTCAAAAACCCCTTCACGTCCAAAACGTGCGAGCAAGTCTTCAACCCCGCGCTCTGCAAAGCTTTCAACGAGTCCATTCCCGTCGGGAAGACTGGCAGCCTGAAGGAAATTGGCTTCGCCGCCCTCAAGCACACGATAGCCAACGCCACCAACATACAAAACCTAATCAAAGATTTAGAAAAGGATGCAAACGACCCAAATGTGCGGCAAGCCCTCGCCGGCTGCTTGCAGCATCTAGGCGACGTGGTGGTTCAGCTTGCGGAGGCCGCTGCGTTTTTCGGGACAGGCGGTTACATGAAGGCGATTGCGTCGGTGTTGCGCGTCGTGAACGATGTCCTCTCCTGCGCCCAGAGTTTCCACGGAGCCGGGAATTGCACGGCGTCGCCGCCGGCCCTCGCCGACGAAAGCCAAACTTTAATTTTGATGTGCTCTACTACTTTTAGCATTATCGTGGCCCAGCTTTAGTTAGGAGATATATTTAATTTGGGTGAAATTTAGTTGGACGCCGCATGACCTTGAGAATACAATAATGTAAATGTGTTTTTATTGAATAGAAATTATTGGTGAATGTTATTTTGACAAAGGAACGTGATTGACCAATTGTTGAGCATCGTGAATGGTATCATTTCTTACGACTAGAGATTCTTGGGTGCTGGGAGTATTTTTTGTTAATCGGTTGTTGATCAGAACCAAGTTATCATTATGTTGTTCAGAAGTTATCATTATCACTACCTTGCTGTAATTAATTTCATCTAAACTTAATTTTGGATGGATGCATAGGGAGGAAAATATATGACCTTGCCTTGGTGTAGTAATCCGAAAAAAATAAATATAATAATAATAAATATTTTAGAGGAGATTTATATATATATATATATATATATATTAGAAGATATATTTTTAGATATTTATTTATAAATATTTTGGAGAAGATATTTTAAAGTTACTTAAGAGTAAAGTTATGTATTTTTTTATATAACTCTCAACTCTCTCTCTCTCTCTCTCTCTCTCTCTCTCATTTCGATCTTTCGCCGATTGTTGCCCATTTCAACGATCTGAAGTTACCACGAGGATCAAGGAGTGAATATCTACAAGTCTAGTAGAGTGGATTCTCAAACTCAGGAAAAAGTTAGGGCTCAATTTTCAAGCGTCTCAGGTTATTTTTTAGGAAATAGGTAAGACGATTTGTTTACATCAATTATTTTAAAAAACTAAACTGGTAGAACTGTAACTTATGTTTATATGTACGTTATGATTGTTCATTTGGAAAATTTTATCGGGTAAAATGGTCGTTTTTACGATTTTACGATTTTGGTAAACTAGGGTTTTAGCGTATGATATCCAAACTTCTCAAAACTCATTTATTTTTGTATTAAACTTAAAGTAAGAGATGCTTGAAACTCTTGTTTGTAGTTTAAATGATATTTTACGAACCATTTTACTATGTATTGTATACTTAATCAAATGAGTGTGGCATATGATATGAAATAGGAATTGAAAATAAAATAAAATTTTTTTCCCTTATTTTAATATCCAACACTAACCTAAACAGCGGAAGGCCATTCATATAAAATAAATCCACATATAATACAATACTAGAGTGTCAGACCATTCCATGATATACAAACATCACTGTTCCTCAAAGCTACCCTTACTGATACCAAGGGTTTACAAAAACATGTCATTCCAAAACTAGAATACTCACTCTCAAAAAGAGCAGTACAATAGCCCATCTACCTGCAAGTCTGCTCCGCTCGCCTAATTGGTTCATCTGAAAAATAATTCAACACTGGAATGAACCAACGCTCAGTAAGACAAAACATGTTATTACTAGTGTGTGGCCACTGAACTATAGTTTGGTAAAAATAATCTGATTTAGGAATAATATGAATAATTGAATCTGAAAATGTTGATATTACATAACGTATAATAAAACCATCAACTATATTATTTAACATGCCAATTTGTATGAAACTACTTTTCATATTAATACTACTATTTCTAAACAATCTACTTATACTTATAATATCTAAGAAAATTTCCCTAAATGGTTGTATGTCATGATTTAACCCCTCATGATAGGGTTGTGCGGCCCAAAGGCGGGACCTATCTTGGCTGGCCGACCAGGGTAAGTCAACTGAACTCTGACAGTCTGATCGGTCCCCTCAACCCATATCTGATGGAGAGTCTGTCCTGATGTAGGCATGATCGACTTCATACCACTTACTATCTGAGTAAAGTGGTCGCACTCTAAACTGAATATTTGTAGTTACGGTACCGTGCTCTACTGTCTAATCCATCAGGTCTGATACTATATAGGTAACTGATATCTCTAATATACTGTTTTTACTGTGATTTCTAAAATAACCATAACCCCATAGAATTTATCTGAAATTCT